>NC_082718.1:65054609-65395026 GCF_030144855.1 Hypanus sabinus | reverse complement strand
AGGCCTCGCTCCCTCCGTGGAACCCACTCCTCCCCTCACACCGCCTCCAAAGGCCTCACTCCCTCCGTGGACCCCACTTCTCCCCTCACACCACCTCCAAAGGTCTCGCTCCCTCCGTGGACCCCACTCCTCCCCTCACACCGCCTCCAAAGATCTCGCTCCCTCCGTGGACCCCACTCCTCCCCTCACACCGCCTCCAAAGGCCATGCTCCCTCCGTGGACCCCACTCCTCCCCCTGCACCGCCTCCAAAGGCCTCGCTCCCTCCGTGGACCCCACTCCTCCCCTCTCACCTCCTCCAACGGTCTCGCTCCCTCCGTGGACCCCACTCCTCCCCCCGCACCGCCTCTGAAGGTCTCGCTCCCTCCGTGGACCCCACTCCTCCCCCTGCACCGCCTCCAAAGGCCTCGCTCCCTCCGTGGACCCCACTCCTCCCCCTCTCACCGCCTCCAACGGTCTCGCTCCCTCCGTGGACCCCACTCCTCCCCCCGCACCGCCTCTGAAGGTCTCGCTCCCTCCGTGGACCCCACTCCTCCCCTCACACCGCCTCCAAAGGACTCGCTCCCTCCGTGGACCCCACCCTCTCCCCTCACACCGCCTCCAAAGGCGTCGCTCCCTCCGTAGACCCCACTCCTTCCCTCACACCGCCTCCAAAGGCCTCGCTCCCTCTGTAGACCCCACTCCTTCCCTCACACCGCCTCCGAAGGCCTTGCTCCCTCCGTGGACCCCACTCCTCCCCTCACACCTCCTCCAAAGGCCCCTCTCCCTCCGTGGACCCCACCCCTCCCCTCACACCGCCCCCAAAGGCCTCGCTCCCTCCGTGGACTCCACTCCTCCCCTCACACCGCCTCCAAAGGCCTCGCTCCCTCCGTGGACACCACCCCTCCCCAGCACCGCCTCCAAAGGCCTTGCTCCCTCCATCGACCACACTCCTACCCTCACACCGCCTCCAAAGGCTTCGCTCCCTCTGTGGACCCCATCCCTCCCCAGCACCGCCACCAAGGCCTCGCTCCCTCCGTCGACCCCACCCCCTCCCCAGCACCGCCTCCAAAGGCCTCGCACCCTCCGTGGACCCCACCCCTCCCCAGCACCGCCTCCAAAGGGCTCGCTCCCTCCGTCGACCCCACTCATCCCCTCACACCGCCTCCAGAGGCCTTTCTCCCTCCGTGGACCGCACTTCTCCCCTCACACCGCCTCCAAAGGCCTCGCTCCCTCCGTGGACCCCACCACTCCCCTCACACCGCCTCCAAAGGCCTCGCTCCCTCCGTGGACCCCACCCCCTCCTCAGCACCGCCTCCAAAGGCCTCGCTCCCTCCGTCGATCCCACTCCCCCCCAGCACCGCCTACAAAGGCCTCGCTCCCTCCGTCGACCCCACTCCTCCCCTCACAGCGCCTCCAAAGGCCTCGCTCCCTCCGTAGACCCCACTCCTTCCCTCACACCGCATCCAAAGGCCTAGCTCGCTCCGTCGACCCCGCTCCTCCCCTCACACCGCCTCCAAAGGCCTCGCCCCCTCCGTGGACCCCACTCCTCCCCAACACCGCCTCCAAAGGCCTCGCTCCCTCCGTGGACCCCACCCCTCCCCAGCACCACCTCCAAAGGCCTCGCTCCCTCCATCGACCCCACTCCTCCCCTCACACCGCCTCCAAAGGCCTCGCTCCCTCCGTGGACCCCACTCCACCCCAGCACCGCCTCCAAAGGCCTCACTCCCTCCGTCGACCCCATTCCTCCCCTCGTCAGCCTCCAAAGGCCTCGCTCCCTCCGTCGACCCCACTCCTCCCGTCACACCGCCTCCAAAGGCCTCGCTCCCTCAGTGGACCCCACTCCTCCCCTCACACCGCCTCCAAAGGCCTCACTCCCACCGTGGACCCCACTCCTCCCCTCACACCGCCTCCAAAGGACTCGCTCCCCCCGTGGACCCCACCCCCTCCCCAGCACAGACTCAAAGGCCTCGCTCCCTCCGTCGACCCCACGCCGTCCCCTCACACCGCCTCCAAAGGCCTCGCTCCCTCCGTGGAACCCACTCCTCCCCTCACACCGCCTCCAAAGGCCTCGCTCCCTCCGTCGACCCCACTCCTCCCCTCACACCGCCTCCAAAGGACTCGCTCCCTCCGTCGACCCCACCCCTCCCCTCACACCACCTCCAAAGGCCTCGCTCCCTCCGTGGACCCCACCCCTCACACCGCCTCCAAAGGCCTCGCTCCCTCCGTCGACCCCACCCCCTCCCCTCACACCGCCTCCAAAGGCCTCACTCCCTCCGTGGACCCCACTCCTCCCCTCACACCGCCTCCAAAGGCCTCGCTCCCTCCGTGGACCCCACCCCTCACACCGCCTCCAAAGGCCTCGCTCCCTCCGTCGACCCCACTCCTCCCCTCTCACCGCCTCCAACGGTCTCGCTCCCTCCGTGGACCCCACTCCTCCCCCCGCACCGCCTCTGAAGGTCTCGCTCCCTCCGTGGACCCACTCCTCCCCTCACACCGCCTCCAAAGGACTCGCTCCCTCCGTGGACCCCACCCTCTCCCCTCACACCGCCTCCAAAGGCGTCGCTCCCTCCGTAGACCCCACTCCTTCCCTCACACCGCCTCCAAAGGCCTCGCTCCCTCCGTAGACCGCACTCCTCCCCTCACACCGCCTCCAAAGGCCCCTCTCCCTCCGTGGACCCCACCCCTCCCCTCACACCGCCCCCAAAGGCCTCGCTCCCTCCGTGGACCCCACCCCTCCCCAGCACCACCTCCAAAGGCCTCGCTCCCTCCATCGACCCCACTCCTCCCCTGACACCGCCTCCAAAGGCCTCGCTCCCTCCGTGGACCCCACTCCACCCCAGCACCGCCTCCAAAGGCCTCACTCCCTCCGTCGACCCCACTCCTCCCCTCACACCGCCTCCAAAGGCCTCGCTCCCTCTGTGGACCCCACCCCTCCCCAGCACCGCCTCCAAGGCCTCGCTCCCTCTGTCGACCCCACCCCCTCCCCAGCTCCGCCTCCAAAGACCTCGCTCCCTCTGTCGACCCCACTCCTCCCCCCGCACCGCCTCCAAAGGCCTCGCTCCCTCCGTGGACCCCACTCCTCCCCCCGCACCGCCTCTGAAGGTCTCGCTCCCTCCGTGGACCCCACTCCTCCCCTCACACCGCCTCCAAAGGACTCGCTCCCTCTGTGGACCCCACCCTCTCCCCTCACACCGCCTCCAAAGGCGTCGCTCCCTCCGTAGACCCCACTCCTTCCCTCACACCGCCTCCAAAGGCCTCGCTCCCTCCGTAGACCGCACTCCTCCCCTCACACCGCCTCCAAAGGCCCCTCTCCCTCCGTGGACCCCACCCCTCCCCTCACACCGCCCCCAAAGGCCTCGCTCCCTCCGTGGACCCCACCCCTCCCCAGCACCACCTCCAAAGGCCTCGCTCCCTCCATCGACCCCACTCCTCCCCTCACACCGCCTCCAAAGGCCTCGCTCCCTCCGTGGACCCCACTCCACCCCAGCACCGCCTCCAAAGGCCTCACTCCCTCCGTCGACCCCACTCCTCCCCTCACACCGCCTCCAAAGGCCTCGCTCCCTCTGTGGACCCCACCCCTCCCCAGCACCGCCTCCAAGGCCTCGCTCCCTCTGTCGACCCCACCCCCTCCCCAGCTCCGCCTCCAAAGACCTCGCTCCCTCTGTCGACCCCACTCCTCCCCCCGCACCGCCTCCAAAGGGCTCGCTCCCTCCGTCGACCCCACTCATCCCCTCACACCGCCTCCAAAGGCCTCGCTCCCTCCGTCGACCCCACTCCTCCCCAGCACCGCCTACAAAGGCCTCGCTCCCTCCGTCGACCCCACTCCTCCCCTCACAGCGCCTCCAAAGGCCTCGCTCCCTCCGTAGACCCCACTCCTTCCCTCACACTGCATCCAAAGGCCTAGCTCGCTCCGTCGACCCCGCTCCTCCCCTCACACCGCCTCCAAAGGCCTCGCCCCCTCCGTGGACCCCACTCCTCCCCAGCACCGCCTCCAAAGGCCTCGCTCCCTCCGTGGACCCCACCCCTCCCCAGCACCACCTCCAAAGGCCTCGCTCCCTCCATCGACCCCACTCCTCCCCTCACACCGCCTCCAAAGGCCTCGCTCCCTCCGTGGACCCCACTCCACCCCAGCACCGTCTCCAAAGGCCTCACTCCCTCCGTCGACCCCACTCCTCCCCTCACACGGCCTCCAAAGGCCTCGCTCCCTCTGTGGACCCCACCCCTCCCCAGCACCGCCTCCAAGGCCTCGCTCCCTCTGTCGACCCCACCCCCTCCCCAGCTCCGCCTCCAAAGACCTCGCTCCCTCTGTCGACCCCACTCCTCCCCCCGCACCGCCTCCAAAGGCCTCGCTCCCTCCGTGGACCCCACTCCTCCCCTCACACCGCCTCTAAAGGCCTCGCACCCTCCGTGGACCCCACTGCTCCCCTCACACCGCCACCAAAGGCCTCGCTCCCTCCGTCGACCCCACTCCTTCCCTCGTCAGCCTCCAAAGGCCTCGCTCCCTCCGTCGACCCCACTCCTCCCGTCACACCGCCTCCAAAGGCCTCGCTCCCTCCGTGGACCCCACTCCTCCCCTCACACCACCTCCAAAGGCCTCACTCCCTCCGTGGACCCCACTCCTCCCCTCACACCGCCTCCAAAGGACTCGCTCCCCCCGTGGACCCCACCCCCTCCCCAGCACAGACTCAAAGGCCTCGCTCCCTCCGTCGACCCCACGCCGTCCCCTCACACCGCCTCCAAAGGCCTCGCTCCCTCCGTGGAACCCACTCCTCCCCTCACACCGCCTCCAAAGGCCTTGCTCCCTCCATCGACCACACTCCTCCCCTCACACCGCCTCCAAAGGCCTCGCTCACTCTGTGGACCCCATCCCTCCCCAGCACCGCCTCCAAGTCCTCGCTCCCTCCGTCGACCCCACCCCCTCCCCAGCACCGCCTCCAAAGGCCTCGCACCCTCCGTGGACCCCACCCCTCCCCAGCACCGCCTCCAAAGGGCTCGCTCCCTCCGTCGACCCCACTCATCCCCTCACACCGCCTCCAGAGGCCTTGCTCCCTCCGTGGACCGCACTCCTCCCCTCACACCGCCTCCAAAGGCCTCGCTCCCTCCGTGGACCCCACCACTCCCCTCACACCGCCTCCAAAGGCCTCGCTCCCTCCGTGGACCCCACCCCCTCCTCAGCACCGCCTCCAAAGGCCTCGCTCCCTCTGTCGACCCCACTCCTCCCCTCACACCGCCTCCAAAGGCCTCGCTCCCTCCGTCGGCCCACTCCTCCCCAGCACCGCCTACAAAGGCCTCGCTCCCTCCGTCGACCCCACTCCTCCCCTCACACCGCCTCCAAAGGCCTCGCTCCCTCCGTAGACCCCACTCCTTCCCTCACACCGCCTCCGAAGGCCTTGCTCCCTCCGTGGACCCCACTCCTCCCCTCACACCTCCTCCAAAGGCCTCTCTCCCTCCGTGGACCCCACCCCTGCCCTCACACCGCCCCCAAAGGCCTCGCTCCCTCCGTGGACTCCACTCATCCCCTCACACCGCCTCCAAAGGCCTCGCTCCCTCCGTGGACACCACCCCTCCCCAGCACCGCCTCCAAAGGCCTTGCTCCCTCCATCGACCACACTCCTCCCCTCACACCGCCTCCAAAGGCCTCGCTCCCTCTGTGGACCCCATCCCTCCCCAGCACCGCCTCCAAGGCCTCGCTCCCTCCGTCGACCCCACCCCCTCCCCAGCACCGACTCCAAAGGCCTCGCACCCTCCGTGGACCCCACCCCTCCCCAGCACCGCCTCCAAAGGGCTCGCTCCCTCCGTCGACCCCACTCATCCCCTCACACCGCCTCCATAGGCCTTGCTCCCTCCGTGGACCGCACTCCTCCCCTCACACCGCCTCCAAAGGCCTCGCTCCCTCCGTGGACCCCACCACTCCCCTCACACCGCCTCCAAAGGCCTCGCTCCCTCCGTGGACCCCACCCCCTCCTCAGCACCGCCTCCAAAGGCCTCGCTCCCTCTGTCGACCCCACTCCTCCCCTCACACCGCCTCCAAAGGCCTCGCTCCCTGCGTCGACCCCACTCCTCCCCAGCACCGCCTACAAAGGCCTCGCTCCCTCCGTCGACCCCACTCCTCCCCTCACAGCGCCTGCAAAGGCCTCGCTCCCTCCGTAGACCCCACTCCTTCCCTCACACTGCATCCAAAGGCCTAGCTCGCTCCGTCGACCCCGCTCCTCCCCTCACACCGCCTCCAAAGGCCTCGCCCCCTCCGTGGACCCCACTCCTCCCCAGCACCGCCTCCAAAGGCCTCGCTCCCTCCGTGGACCCCACCCCTCCCCAGCACCACCTCCAAAGGCCTCGCTCCCTCCATCGACCCCACTCCTCCCCTCACACCGCCTCCAAAGGCCTCGCTCCCTCCGTGGACCCCACTCCACCCCAGCACCGCCTCCAAAGGCCTCACTCCCTCCGTCGACCCCACTCCTCCCCTCACACCGCCTCCAAAGGCCTCGCTCCCTCTGTGGACCCCACCCCTCCCCAGCACCGCCTCCAAGGCCTCGCTCCCTCTGTCGACCCCACCCCCTCCCCAGCACCGCCTCCAAAGACCTCGCTCCCTCTGTCGACCCCACTCCTCCCCCCGCACCGCCTCCAAAGGCCTCGCTCCCTCCGTGGACCCCACTCCTCCCCTCACACCGCCTCTAAAGGCCTCGCACCCTCCGTGGACCCCACTGCTCCCCTCACACCGCCACCAAAGGCCTCGCTCCCTCCGTCGACCCCACTCCTCCCCTCGTCAGCCTCCAAAGGCCTCGCTCCCTCCGTCGACCCCACTCCTCCCGTCACACCGCCTCCAAAGGCCTCGCTCCCTCCGTGGACCCCACTCCTCCCCTCACACCGCCTCCAAAGGCCTCACTCCCTCCGTGGACCCCACTCCTCCCCTCACACCGCCTCCAAAGGACTCGCTCCCCCCGTGGACCCCACCCCCTCCCCAGCACAGACTCAAAGGCCTCGCTCCCTCCGTAGACCCCACTCCTTCCCTCACACCGCCTCCAAAGGCCTCGCTCCCTCCGTGGACCCCACTCCTCCTCTCACACCGCCTCCAAAGGCCTCGCTCCCTCCGTGGACCCCACTCCTCCCCCCGCACCGCCTCTAAAGGTCTCGCTCCCTCCGTGGACCCCACTCCTCTCCTCACACTGCTTCGAAAGGTCTGGCTCACTCCGTGGACCCCACTCCTACCCTCAGCGCCTCCAAAGGCCTCTCTCCTTCCGTGTACCCCACTCCTCCTCTCACACCGCCTCCAAAGGCCTCGCTCCCTCCGTGGACCCCACTCCTCCCCTCAGCGCCTCCAAAGGCCTCGCTCCCTCCGTGGACCCCACTCCTCCTCTCACACCGCCTCCAAAGGCCTCGATTCCTCCGTGGACCCCACTCCTCCCCTCACACCGCCTCCAAAGATCTCGCTCCCTCCGTGGACCCCACTCCTCCCCTCATACCGCCTCCAAAGGCCATGCTCCCTCCGTGGACCCCACTCCTCCCCCTGCACCGCCTCCAAAGGCCTCGCTCCCTCCGTGGACCCCACTCCTCCCCTCTCACCGCCTCCAACGGTCTCGCTCCCTCCGTGGACCCCACTCCTCCCCTCACACCGCCTCCAAAGGACTCGCTCCCTCCGTGGACCCCACCCTCTCCCCTCACACCGCCTCCAAAGGCGTCGCTCCCTCCGTAGACCCCACTCCTTCCCTCACACCGCCTCCAAAGGCCTCGCTCCCTCCGTAGACCCCACTCCTTCCCTCACACCGCCTCCGAAGGCCTTGCTCCCTCCGTGGACCCCACTCCTCCCCTCACACCTCCTCCAAAGGCCCCTCTCCCTCCGTGGACCCCACCCCTCCCCTCACACCGCCCCCAAAGGCCTCGCTCCCTCCGTGGACTCCACTCCTCCCCTCACACCGCCTCCAAAGGCCTCGCTCCCTCCGTGGACACCACCCCTCCCCAGCACCGCCTCCAAAGGGCTCGCTCCCTCCGTCGACCCCACTCATCCCCTCACACCGCCTCCAGAGGCCTTGCTCCCTCCGTGGACCGCACTTCTCCCCTCACACCGCCTCCAAAGGCCTCGCTCCCTCCGTGGACCCCACCCCCTCCTCAGCACCGCCTCCAAAGGCCTCGCTCCCTCCGTCGATCCCACTCCCCCCCAGCACCGCCTACAAAGGCCTCGCTCCCTCCGTCGACCCCACTCCTCCCCTCACAGCGCCTCCAAAGGCCTCGCTCCCTCCGTAGACCCCACTCCTTCCCTCACACCGCATCCAAAGGCCTAGCTCGCTCCGTCGACCCCGCTCCTCCCCTCACACCGCCCCCAAAGGCCTCGCCCCCTCCGTGGACCCCACTCCTCCCCAACACCGCCTCCAAAGGCCTCGCTCCCTCCGTGGACCCCACCCCTCCCCAGCACCACCTCCAAAGGCCTCGCTCCCTCCATCGACCCCACTCCTCCCCTCACACCGCCTCCAAAGGCCTCGCTCCCTCCGTGGACCCCACTCCACCCCAGCACCGCCTCCAAAGGCCTCACTACCTCCGTCGACCCCATTCCTCCCCTCGTCAGCCTCCAAAGGCCTCGCTCCCTCCGTCGACCCCACTCCTCCCGTCACACCGCCTCCAAAGGCCTCGCTCCCTCCGTGGACCCCACTCCTCCCCTCACACCGCCTCCAAAGGACTCGCTCCCCCCGTGGACCCCACCCCCTCCCCAGCACAGACTCAAAGGCCTCGCTCCCTCCGTCGACCCCACGCCGTCCCCTCACACCGCCTCCAAAGGCCTCGCTCCCTCCGTGGAACCCACTCCTCCCCTCACACCGCCTCCAAAGGCCTCGCTCCCTCCGTCGACCCCACTCCTCCCCTCACACCGCCTCCAAAGGACTCGCTCCCTCCGTCGACCCCACCCCCTCCCCAGCACCGCCTCAAAGGCCTCGCTCCCTCCGTCGACCCCACCCCTCCCCTCACACCACCTCCAAAGGCCTCGCTCCCTCCGTGGACCCCACCCCTCACACCGCCTCCAAAGGCCTCGCTCCCTCCGTCGACCCCACCCCCTCCCCTCACACCGCCTCCAAAGGCCTCACTCCCTCCGTGGACCCCACTCCTCCCCTCACACCGCCTCCAAAGGCCTCGCTCCCTCCGTGGACCCCACCCCTCACACTGCCTCCAAAGGCCTCGCTCCCTCCGTCGACCCCACCCCCTCCCCTCACACCGCCTCCAAAGGCCTCACTCCCTCCGTGGACCCCACTCCTCCCCTCACACCACCTCCAAAGGTCTCGCTCCCTCCGTGGACCCCACTCCTCCCCTCACACCGCCTCCAAAGGCCTCGCTCCCTCCTTGGACCCCACTCCTCCCCTCACACCGCCTCCAAAGGCCTCGCTCCCTCCGTGGACCCCACTCTTCCCCTCACACCACCTCCAAAGGCCTCGCTCCCTCCGTGGACCGCACTCCTCCCCTCACACCGCCTCCAAAGGCCCCTCTCCCTCCGTGGACCCCACCCCTCCCCTCACACCGCCCCCAAAGGCCTCGCTCCCTCCGTGGACTCCACTCCTCCCCTCACACCGCCTCCAAAGGCCTCGCTCCCTCCGTGGACACCACCCCTCCCCAGCACCGCCTCCAAAGGCCTTGCTCCCTCCATCGACCACACTCCTCCCCTCACACCGCCTCCAAAGGCTTCGCTCCCTCTGTGGACCCCATCCCTCCCCAGCACCGCCACCAAGGCCTCGCTCCCTCTGTCGACCCCACCCCCTCCCCAGCACCGCCTCCAAAGGCCTCGCACCCTCCGTGGACCCCACCCCTCCCCAGCACCGCCTCCAAAGGGCTCGCTCCCTCCGTCGACCCCACTCATCCCCTCACACCGCCTCCAGAGGCCTTGCTCCCTCGGTGGACCGCACTCCTCCCCTCACACCGCCTCCAAAGGCCTCGCTCCCTCCGTGGACCCCACCACTCCCCTCACACCGCCTCCAAAGGCCTCGCTCCCTCCGTGGACCCCACCCCCTCCTCAGCACCGCCTCCAAAGGCCTCGCTCCCTCCGTCGACCCCACTCCTCCCCTCACAGCGCCTCCAAAGGCCTCGCTCCCTCCGTAGACCCCACTCCTTCCCTCACACCGCATCCAAAGGCCTAGTTCGCTCCGTCGACCCCGCTCCTCCCCTCACACCGCCTCCAAAGGCCTCGCCCCCTCCGTGGACCCCACTCCTCCCCAACACCGCCTCCAAAGGCCTCGCTCCCTCCGTGGACCCCACCCCTCCCCAGCACCACCTCCAAAGGCCTCGCTCCCTCCATCGACCCCACTCCTCCCCTCACACCGCCTCCAAAGGCCTCGCTCCCTCCGTGGACCCCACTCCACCCCAGCACCGCCTCCAAAGGCCTCACTCCCTCCGTCGACCCCATTCCTCCCCTCGTCAGCCTCCAAAGGCCTCGCTCCCTCCGTCGACCCCACTCCTCCCATCACACCGCCTCCAAAGGCCTCGCTCCCTCCGTGGACCCCACTCCTCCCCTCACACCGCCTCCAAAGGCCTCACTCCCTCCGTGGACCCCACTCCTCCCCTCACACCGCCTCCAAAGGACTCGCTCCCCCCATGGACCCCACCCCCTCCCCAGCACAGACTCAAAGGCCTCGCTCCCTCAGTCGACCCCACGCCGTCCCCTCACACCGCCTCCAAAGGCCTCGCTCCCTCCGTGGAACCCACTCCTCCCCTCACACCGCCTCCAAAGGCCTCACTCCCTCCGTGGACCCCACTTCTCCCCTCACACCACCTCCAAAGGTCTCGCTCCCTCCGTGGACCCCACTCCTCCCCTCACACCGCCTCCAAAGATCTCGCTCCCTCCGTGGACCCCACTCCTCCCCTCACACCGCCTCCAAAGGCCATGCTCCCTCCGTGGACCCCACTCCTCCCCCTGCACCGCCTCCAAAGGCCTCGCTCCCTCCGTGGACCCCACTCCTCCCCTCTCACCTCCTCCAACGGTCTCGCTCCCTCCGTGGACCCCACTCCTCCCCCCGCACCGCCTCTGAAGGTCTCGCTCCCTCCGTGGACCCCACTCCTCCCCCTGCACCGCCTCCAAAGGCCTCGCTCCCTCCGTGGACCCCACTCCTCCCCTCTCACCGCCTCCAACGGTCTCGCTCCCTCCGTGGACCCCACTCCTCCCCCCGCACCGCCTCTGAAGGTCTCGCTCCCTCCGTGGACCCCACTCCTCCCCTCACACCGCCTCCAAAGGACTCGCTCCCTCCGTGGACCCCACCCTCTCCCCTCACACCGCCTCCAAAGGCGTCGCTCCCTCCGTAGACCCCACTCCTTCCCTCACACCGCCTCCAAAGGCCTCGCTCCCTCTGTAGACCCCACTCCTTCCCTCACACCGCCTCCGAAGGCCTTGCTCCCTCCGTGGACCCCACTCCTCCCCTCACACCTCCTCCAAAGGCCCCTCTCCCTCCGTGGACCCCACCCCTCCCCTCACACCGCCCCCAAAGGCCTCGCTCCCTCCGTGGACTCCACTCCTCCCCTCACACCGCCTCCAAAGGCCTCGCTCCCTCCGTGGACACCACCCCTCCCCAGCACCGCCTCCAAAGGCCTTGCTCCCTCCATCGACCACACTCCTACCCTCACACCGCCTCCAAAGGCTTCGCTCCCTCTGTGGACCCCATCCCTCCCCAGCACCGCCACCAAGGCCTCGCTCCCTCCGTCGACCCCACCCCCTCCCCAGCACCGCCTCCAAAGGCCTCGCACCCTCCGTGGACCCCACCCCTCCCCAGCACCGCCTCCAAAGGGCTCGCTCCCTCCGTCGACCCCACTCATCCCCTCACACCGCCTCCAGAGGCCTTTCTCCCTCCGTGGACCGCACTTCTCCCCTCACACCGCCTCCAAAGGCCTCGCTCCCTCCGTGGACCCCACCACTCCCCTCACACCGCCTCCAAAGGCCTCGCTCCCTCCGTGGACCCCACCCCCTCCTCAGCACCGCCTCCAAAGGCCTCGCTCCCTCCGTCGATCCCACTCCCCCCCAGCACCGCCTACAAAGGCCTCGCTCCCTCCGTCGACCCCACTCCTCCCCTCACAGCGCCTCCAAAGGCCTCGCTCCCTCCGTAGACCCCACTCCTTCCCTCACACCGCATCCAAAGGCCTAGCTCGCTCCGTCGACCCCGCTCCTCCCCTCACACCGCCTCCAAAGGCCTCGCCCCCTCCGTGGACCCCACTCCTCCCCAACACCGCCTCCAAAGGCCTCGCTCCCTCCGTGGACCCCACCCCTCCCCAGCACCACCTCCAAAGGCCTCGCTCCCTCCATCGACCCCACTCCTCCCCTCACACCGCCTCCAAAGGCCTCGCTCCCTCCGTGGACCCCACTCCACCCCAGCACCGCCTCCAAAGGCCTCACTCCCTCCGTCGACCCCATTCCTCCCCTCGTCAGCCTCCAAAGGCCTCGCTCCCTCCGTCGACCCCACTCCTCCCGTCACACCGCCTCCAAAGGCCTCGCTCCCTCAGTGGACCCCACTCCTCCCCTCACACCGCCTCCAAAGGCCTCACTCCCACCGTGGACCCCACTCCTCCCCTCACACCGCCTCCAAAGGACTCGCTCCCCCCGTGGACCCCACCCCCTCCCCAGCACAGACTCAAAGGCCTCGCTCCCTCCGTCGACCCCACGCCGTCCCCTCACACCGCCTCCAAAGGCCTCGCTCCCTCCGTGGAACCCACTCCTCCCCTCACACCGCCTCCAAAGGCCTCGCTCCCTCCGTCGACCCCACTCCTCCCCTCACACCGCCTCCAAAGGACTCGCTCCCTCCGTCGACCCCACCCCTCCCCTCACACCACCTCCAAAGGCCTCGCTCCCTCCGTGGACCCCACCCCTCACACCGCCTCCAAAGGCCTCGCTCCCTCCGTCGACCCCACCCCCTCCCCTCACACCGCCTCCAAAGGCCTCACTCCCTCCGTGGACCCCACTCCTCCCCTCACACCGCCTCCAAAGGCCTCGCTCCCTCCGTGGACCCCACCCCTCACACCGCCTCCAAAGGCCTCGCTCCCTCCGTCGACCCCACTCCTCCCCTCTCACCGCCTCCAACGGTCTCGCTCCCTCCGTGGACCCCACTCCTCCCCCCGCACCGCCTCTGAAGGTCTCGCTCCCTCCGTGGACCCACTCCTCCCCTCACACCGCCTCCAAAGGACTCGCTCCCTCCGTGGACCCCACCCTCTCCCCTCACACCGCCTCCAAAGGCGTCGCTCCCTCCGTAGACCCCACTCCTTCCCTCACACCGCCTCCAAAGGCCTCGCTCCCTCCGTAGACCGCACTCCTCCCCTCACACCGCCTCCAAAGGCACCTCTCCCTCCGTGGACCCCACCCCTCCCCTCACACCGCCCCCAAAGGCCTCGCTCCCTCCGTGGACCCCACCCCTCCCCAGCACCACCTCCAAAGGCCTCGCTCCCTCCATCGACCCCACTCCTCCCCTGACACCGCCTCCAAAGGCCTCGCTCCCTCCGTGGACCCCACTCCACCCCAGCACCGCCTCCAAAGGCCTCACTCCCTCCGTCGACCCCACTCCTCCCCTCACACCGCCTCCAAAGGCCTCGCTCCCTCTGTGGACCCCACCCCTCCCCAGCACCGCCTCCAAGGCCTCGCTCCCTCTGTCGACCCCACCCCCTCCCCAGCTCCGCCTCCAAAGACCTCGCTCCCTCTGTCGACCCCACTCCTCCCCCCGCACCGCCTCCAAAGGCCTCGCTCCCTCCGTGGACCCCACTCCTCCCCCCGCACCGCCTCTGAAGGTCTCGCTCCCTCCGTGGACCCCACTCCTCCCCTCACACCGCCTCCAAAGGACTCGCTCCCTCCGTGGACCCCACCCTCTCCCCTCACACCGCCTCCAAAGGCGTCGCTCCCTCCGTAGACCCCACTCCTTCCCTCACACCGCCTCCAAAGGCCTCGCTCCCTCCGTAGACCGCACTCCTCCCCTCACACCGCCTCCAAAGGCCCCTCTCCCTCCGTGGACCCCACCCCTCCCCTCACACCGCCCCCAAAGGCCTCGCTCCCTCCGTGGACCCCACCCCTCCCCAGCACCACCTCCAAAGGCCTCGCTCCCTCCATCGACCCCACTCCTCCCCTCACACCGCCTCCAAAGGCCTCGCTCCCTCCGTGGACCCCACTCCACCCCAGCACCGCCTCCAAAGGCCTCACTCCCTCCGTCGACCCCACTCCTCCCCTCACACCGCCTCCAAAGGCCTCGCTCCCTCTGTGGACCCCACCCCTCCCCAGCACCGCCTCCAAGGCCTCGCTCCCTCTGTCGACCCCACCCCCTCCCCAGCTCCGCCTCCAAAGACCTCGCTCCCTCTGTCGACCCCACTCCTCCCCCCGCACCGCCTCCAAAGGCCTCGCTCCCTCCGTGGACCCCACTCCTCCCCCCGCACCGCCTCTGAAGGTCTCGCTCCCTCCGTGGACCCCACTCCTCCCCTCACACCGCCTCCAAAGGACTCGCTCCCTCCGTGGACCCCACCCTCTCCCCTCACACCGCCTCCAAAGGCGTCGCTCCCTCCGTAGACCCCACTCCTTCCCTCACACCGCCTCCAAAGGCCTCGCTCCCTCCGTAGACCGCACTCCTCCCCTCACACCGCCTCCAAAGGCCCCTCTCCCTCCGTGGACCCCACCCCTCCCCTCACACCGCCCCCAAAGGCCTCGCTCCCTCCGTGGACCCCACCCCTCCCCAGCACCACCTCCAAAGGCCTCGCTCCCTCCATCGACCCCACTCCTCCCCTGACACCGCCTCCAAAGGCCTCGCTCCCTCCGTGGACCCCACTCCACCCCAGCACCGCCTCCAAAGGCCTCACTCCCTCCGTCGACCCCACTCCTCCCCTCACACCGCCTCCAAAGGCCTCGCTCCCTCTGTGGACCCCACCCCTCCCCAGCACCGCCTCCAAGGCCTCGCTCCCTCTGTCGACCCCACCCCCACCCCAGCTCCGCCTCCAAAGACCTCGCTCCCTCTGTCGACCCCACTCCTCCCCCCGCACCGCCTCCAAAGGCCTCGCTCCCTCCGTGGACCCCACTCCTCCCCTCACACCGCCTCTAAAGGCCTCGCACCCTCCGTGGACCCTACTGCTCCCCTCACACCGCCACCAAAGGCCTCGCTCCCTCCGTCGACCCCACTCCTTCCCTCGTCAGCCTCCAAAGGCCTCGCTCCCTCCGTCGACCCCACTCCTCCCGTCACACCGCCTCCAAAGGCCTCGCTCCCTCCGTGGACCCCACTCCTCCCCTCACATCACCTCCAAAGGCCTCACTCCCTCCGTGGACCCCACTCCTCCCCTCACACCGCCTCCAAAGGACTCGCTCCCCCCGTGGACCCCACCCCCTCCCCAGCACAGACTCAAAGGCCTCGCTCCCTCCGTCGACCCCACGCCGTCCCCTCACACCGCCTCCAAAGGCCTCGCTCCCTCCGTGGAACCCACTCCTCCCCTCACACCGCCTCCAAAGGCCTTGCTCCCTCCATCGACCACACTCCTCCCCTCACACCGCCTCCAAAGGCCTCGCTCACTCTGTGGACCCCATCCCTCCCCAGCACCGCCTCCAAGTCCTCGCTCCCTCCGTCGACCCCACCCCCTCCCCAGCACCGCCTCCAAAGGCCTCGCACCCTCCGTGGACCCCACCCCTCCCCAGCACCGCCTCCAAAGGGCTCGCTCCCTCCGTCGACCCCACTCATCCCCTCACACCGCCTCCAGAGGCCTTGCTCCCTCCGTGGACCGCACTCCTCCCCTCACACCGCCTCCAAAGGCCTCGCTCCCTCCGTGGACCCCACCACTCCCCTCACACCGCCTCCAAAGGCCTCGCTCCCTCCGTGGACCCCACCCCCTCCTCAGCACCGCCTCCAAAGGCCTCGCTCCCTCTGTCGACCCCACTCCTCCCCTCACACCGCCTCCAAAGGCCTCGCTCCCTCCGTCGGCCCACTCCTCCCCAGCACCGCCTACAAAGGCCTCGCTCCCTCCGTGGACCCCACTCCTCCCCTCACACCGCCTCCAAAGGCCTCGCTCCCTCCGTAGACCCCACTCCTTCCCTCACACCGCCTCCGAAGGCCTTGCTCCCTCCGTGGACCCCACTCCTCCCCTCACACCTCCTCCAAAGGCCTCTCTCCCTCCGTGGACCCCACCCCTGCCCTCACACCGCCCCCAAAGGCCTCGCTCCCTCCGTGGACTCCACTCATCCCCTCACACCGCCTCCAAAGGCCTCGCTCCCTCCGTGGACACCACCCCTCCCCAGCACCGCCTCCAAAGGCCTTGCTCCCTCCATCGACCACACTCCTCCCCTCACACCGCCTCCAAAGGCCTCGCTCCCTCTGTGGACCCCATCCCTCCCCAGCACCGCCTCCAAGGCCTCGCTCCCTCCGTCGACCCCACCCCCTCCCCAGCACCGCCTCCAAAGGCCTCGCACCCTCCGTGGACCCCACCCCTCCCCAGCACCGCCTCCAAAGGGCTCGCTCCCTCCGTCGACCCCACTCATCCCCTCACACCGCCTCCAGAGACCTTGCTCCCTCCGTGGACCGCACTCCTCCCCTCACACCGCCTCCAAAGGCCTCGCTCCCTCCGTGGACCCCACCACTCCCCTCACACCGCCTCCAAAGGCCTCGCTCCCTCCGTGGACCCCACCCCCTCCTCAGCACCGCCTCCAAAGGCCTCGCTCCCTCTGTCGACCCCACTCCTCCCCTCACACCGCCTCCAAAGGCCTCGCTCCCTCCGTCGACCCCACTCCTCCCCAGCACCGCCTACAAAGGCCTCGCTCCCTCCGTCGACCCCACTCCTCCCCTCACAGCGCCTCCAAAGGCCTCGCTCCCTCCGTAGACCCCACTCCTTCCCTCACACTGCATCCAAAGGCCTAGCTCGCTCCGTCGACCCCGCTCCTCCCCTCACACCGCCTCCAAAGGCCTCGCCCCCTCCGTGGACCCCACTCCTCCCCAGCACCGCCTCCAAAGGCCTCGCTCCCTCCGTGGACCCCACCCCTCCCCAGCACCACCTCCAAAGGCCTCGCTCCCTCCATCGACCCCACTCCTCCCCTCACACCGCCTCCAAAGGCCTCGCTCCCTCCGTGGACCCCACTCCACCCCAGCACCGCCTCCAAAGGCCTCACTACCTCCGTCGACCCCACTCCTCCCCTCACACCGCCTCCAAAGGCCTCGCTCCCTCTGTGGACCCCACCCCTCCCCAGCACCGCCTCCAAGGCCTCGCTCCCTCTGTCGACCCCACCCCCTCCCCAGCACTGCCTCCAAAGACCTCGCTCCCTCTGTCGACCCCACTCCTCCCCCCGCACCGCCTCCAAAGGCCTCGCTCCCTCCGTGGACCCCACTCCTCCCCTCACACCGCCTCTAAAGGCCTCGCACCCTCCGTGGACCCCACAGCTCCCCTCACACCGCCACCAAAGGCCTCGCTCCCTCCGTCGACCCCACTCCTCCCCTCGTCAGCCTCCAAAGGCCTCGCTCCCTCCGTCGACCCCACTCCTCCCGTCACACCGCCTCCAAAGGCCTCGCTCCCTCCGTGGACCCCACTCCTCCCCTCACACCGCCTCCAAAGGCCTCACTCCCTCCGTGGACCCCACTCCTCCCCTCACCCCGCCTCCAAAGGACTCGCTCCCCCCGTGGACCCCACCCCCTCCCCAGCACAGACTCAAAGGCCTCGCTCCCTCCGTAGACCCCACTCCTTCCCTCACACCGCCTCCAAAGGCCTCGCTCCCTCCGTGGACCCCACTCCTCCTCTCACACCGCCTCCAAACGCCTCGCTCCCTCCGTGGACCCCACTCCTCCCCCCGCACCGCCTCTAAAGGTCTCGCTCCCTCCGTGGACCCCACTCCTCTCCTCACACTGCTTCGAAAGGTCTGGCTCACTCCGTGGACCCCACTCCTACCCTCAGCGCCTCCAAAGGCCTCTCTCCTTCCGTGTACCCCACTCCTCCTTTCACACCGCCTCCAAAGGCCTCGCTCCCTCCGTGGACCCCACTCCTCCCCTCAGCGCCTCCAAAGGCCTCGCTCCCTCCGTGGACCCCACTCCTCCTCTCACACCGCCTCCAAAGGCCTCGATCCCTCCGTGGACCCCACTCCTCCCCTCACACCGCCTCCAAAGATCTCGCTCCCTCCGTGGACCCCACTCCTCCCCTCATACCGCCTCCAAAGGCCATGCTCCCTCCGTGGACCCCACTCCTCCCCCTGCACCGCCTCCAAAGGCCTCGCACCCTCCGTGGACCCCACCCCTCCCCAGCACCGCCTCCAAAGGGCTCGCTCCCTCCGTCGACCCCACTCATCCCCTCACACCGCCTCCAGAGGCCTTGCTCCCTCCGTGGACCGCACTCCTCCCCTCACACCGCCTCCAAAGGCCTCGCTCCCTCCGTCGACCACACTCCTCCCCTCACACCGCCTCCAAAGGCCTCGCTCACTCTGTGGACCCCATCCCTCCCCAGCACCGCCTCCAAGTCCTCGCTCCCTCCGTCGACCCCACCCCCTCCCCAGCACCGCCTCCAAAGGCCTTGCACCCTCCGTGGACCCCACCCCTCCCCAGCACCGCCTCCAAAGGGCTCGCTCCCTCCGTCGACCCCACTCATCCCCTCACACCGCCTCCAGAGGCCTTGCTCCCTCCGTGGACCGCACTCCTCCCCTCACACCGCCTCCAAAGGCCTCGCTCCCTCCGTGGACCCCACCACTCCCCTCACACCGCCTCCAAAGGCCTCGCTCCCTCCGTGGACCCCACCCCCTCCTCAGCACCGCCTCCAAAGGCCTCGCTCCCTCTGTCGACCCCACTCCTCCCCTCACACCGCCTCCAAAGGCCTCGCTCCCTCCGTCGGCCCACTCCTCCCCAGCACCGCCTACAAAGGCCTCGCTCCCTCCGTGGACCCCACTCCTCCCCTCACACCGCCTCCAAAGGCCTCGCTCCCTCCGTAGACCCCACTCCTTCCCTCACACCGCCTCCGAAGGCCTTGCTCCCTCCGTGGACCCCACTCCTCCCCTCACACCTCCTCCAAAGGCCTCTCTCCCTCCGTGGACCCCACCCCTGCCCTCACACCGCCCCCAAAGGCCTCGCTCCCTCCGTGGACTCCACTCATCCCCTCACACCGCCTCCAAAGGCCTCGCTCCCTCCGTGGACACCACCCCTCCCCAGCACCGCCTCCAAAGGCCTTGCTCCCTCCATCGACCACACTCCTCCCCTCACACCGCCTCCAAAGGCCTCGCTCCCTCTGTGGACCCCATCCCTCCCCAGCACCGCCTCCAAGGCCTCGCTCCCTCCGTCGACCCCACCCCCTCCCCAGCACCGCCTCCAAAGGCCTCGCACCCTCCGTGGACCCCACCCCTCCCCAGCACCGCCTCCAAAGGGCTCGCTCCCTCCGTCGACCCCACTCATCCCCTCACACCGCCTCCAGAGACCTTGCTCCCTCCGTGGACCGCACTCCTCCCCTCACACCGCCTCCAAAGGCCTCGCTCCCTCCGTGGACCCCACCACTCCCCTCACACCGCCTCCAAAGGCCTCGCTCCCTCCGTGGACCCCACCCCCTCCTCAGCACCGCCTCCAAAGGCCTCGCTCCCTCTGTCGACCCCACTCCTCCCCTCACACCGCCTCCAAAGGCCTCGCTCCCTCCGTCGACCCCACTCCTCCCCAGCACCGCCTACAAAGGCCTCGCTCCCTCCGTCGACCCCACTCCTCCCCTCACAGCGCCTCCAAAGGCCTCGCTCCCTCCGTAGACCCCACTCCTTCCCTCACACTGCATCCAAAGGCCTAGCTCGCTCCGTCGACCCCGCTCCTCCCCTCACACCGCCTCCAAAGGCCTCGCCCCCTCCGTGGACCCCACTCCTCCCCAGCACCGCCTCCAAAGGCCTCGCTCCCTCCGTGGACCCCACCCCTCCCCAGCACCACCTCCAAAGGCCTCGCTCCCTCCATCGACCCCACTCCTCCCCTCACACCGCCTCCAAAGGCCTCGCTCCCTCCGTGGACCACACTCCACCCCAGCACCGCCTCCAAAGGCCTCACTACCTCCGTCGACCCCACTCCTCCCCTCACACAGCCTCCAAAGGCCTCGCTCCCTCTGTGGACCCCACCCCTCCCCAGCACCGCCTCCAAGGCCTCGCTCCCTCTGTCGTCCCCACCCCCTCCCCAGCACTGCCTCCAAAGACCTCGCTCCCTCTGTCGACCCCACTCCTCCCCCCGCACCGCCTCCAAAGGCCTCGCTCCCTCCGTGGACCCCACTCCTCCCCTCACACCGCCTCTAAAGGCCTCGCACCCTCCGTGGACCCCACTGCTCCCCTCACACCGCCACCAAAGGCCTCGCTCCCTCCGTCGACCCCACTCCTCCCCTCGTCAGCCTCCAAAGGCCTCGCTCCCTCCGTCGACCCCACTCCTCCCGTCACACCGCCTCCAAAGGCCTCGCTCCCTCCGTGGACCCCACTCCTCCCCTCACACCGCCTCCAAAGGCCTCACTCCCTCCGTGGACCCCACTCCTCCCCTCACCCCGCCTCCAAAGGACTCGCTCCCCCCGTGGACCCCACCCCCTCCCCAGCACAGACTCAAAGGCCTCGCTCCCTCCGTAGACCCCACTCCTTCCCTCACACCGCCTCCAAAGGCCTCGCTCCCTCCGTGGACCCCACTCCTCCTCTCACACCGCCTCCAAACGCCTCGCTCCCTCCGTGGACCCCACTCCTCCCCCCGCACCGCCTCTAAAGGTCTCGCTCCCTCCGTGGACCCCACTCCTCTCCTCACACTGCTTCGAAAGGTCTGGCTCACTCCGTGGACCCCACTCCTACCCTCAGCGCCTCCAAAGGCCTCTCTCCTTCCGTGTACCCCACTCCTCCTCTCACACCGCCTCCAAAGGCCTCGCTCCCTCCGTGGACCCCACTCCTCCCCTCAGCGCCTCCAAAGGCCTCGCTCCCTCCGTGGACCCCACTCCTCCTCTCACACCGCCTCCAAAGGCCTCGATCCCTCCGTGGACCCCACTCCTCCCCTCACACCGCCTCCAAAGATCTCGCTCCCTCCGTGGACCCCACTCCTCCCCTCATACCGCCTCCAAAGGCCATGCTCCCTCCGTGGACCCCACTCCTCCCCCTGCACCGCCTCCAAAGGCCTCGCTCCCTCCGTGGACCCCACTCCTCCCCTCTCACCGCCTCCAACGGTCTCGCTCCCTCCGTGGACCCCACTCCTCCCCCCGCACCGCCTCTGAAGGTCTCGCTCCCTCCGTGGACCCCACTCCTCCCCTCACACCGCCTCCAAAGGACTCGCTCCCTCCGTGGACCCCACCCTCTCCCCTCACACCGCCTCCAAAGGCGTCGCTCCCTCCGTAGACCCCACTGCTTCCCTCACACCGCCTCCAAAGGCCTCGCTCCCTCCGTAGACCCCACTCCTTCCCTCACACCGCCTCCGAAGGCCTTGCTCCCTCCGTGGACCCCACTCCTCCCCTCACACCTCCTCCAAAGGCCCCTCTCCCTCCGTGGACCCCACCCCTCCCCTCACACCGCCCCCAAAGGCCTCGCTCCCTCCGTGGACTCCACTCCTCCCCTCACACCGCCTCCAAAGGCCTCGCTCCCTCCGTGGACACCACCCCTCCCCAGCACCGCCTCCAAAGGCCTTGCTCCCTCCATCGACCACACTCCTCCCCTCACACCGCCTCCAAAGGCTTCGCTCCCTCTGTGGACCCCATCCCTCCCCAGCACCGCCACCAAGGCCTCGCTCCCACCGTCGACCCCACCCCCTCCCCAGCACCGCCTCCAAAGGCCTCGCACCCTCCGTGGACCCCACCCCTCCCCAGCACCGCCTCCAAAGGGCTCGCTCCCTCCGTCGACCCCACTCATCCCCTCACACCGCCTCCAGAGGCCTTGCTCCCTCCGTGGACCGCACTTCTCCCCTCACACCGCCTCCAAAGGCCTCGCTCCCTCCGTGGACCCCACCACTCCCCTCACACCGCCTCCAAAGGCCTCGCTCCCTCCGTGGACCCCACCCCCTCCTCAGCACCGCCTCCAAAGGCCTCGCTCCCTCCGTCGATCCCACTCCCCCCCAGCACCGCCTACAAAGGCCTCGCTCCCTCCGTCGACCCCACTCCTCCCCTCACAGCGCCTCCAAAGGCCTCGCTCCCTCCGTAGACCCCACTCCTTCCCTCACACCGCATCCAAAGGCCTAGCTCGCTCCGTCGACCCCGCTCCTCCCCTCACACCGCCCCCAAAGGCCTCGCCCCCTCCGTGGACCCCACTCCTCCCCAACACCGCCTCCAAAGGCCTCGCTCCCTCCGTGGACCCCACCCCTCCCCAGCACCACCTCCAAAGGCCTCGCTCCCTCCATCGACCCCACTCCTCCCCTCACACCGCCTCCAAAGGCCTCGCTCCCTCCGTGGACCCCACTCCACCCCAGCACCGCCTCCAAAGGCCTCACTCCCTCCGTCGACCCCATTCCTCCCCTCGTCAGCCTCCAAAGGCCTCGCTCCCTCCGTCGACCCCACTCCTCCCGTCACACCGCCTCCAAAGGCCTCGCTCCCTCCGTGGACCCCACTCCTCCCCTCACACCGCCTCCAAAGGCCTCACTCCCTCCGTGGACCCCACTCCTCCCCTCACACCGCCTCCAAAGGACTCGCTCCCCCCGTGGACCCCACCCCCTCCCCAGCACAGACTCAAAGGCCTCGCTCCCTCCGTCGACCCCACTCCTCCCCTCACACCGCCTCCAAAGGACTCGCTCCCTCCGTCGACCCCACCCCCTCCCCAGCACCGCCTCAAAGGCCTCGCTCCCTCCGTCGACCCCACCCCTCCCCTCACACCACCTCCAAAGGCCTCGCTCCCTCCGTGGACCCCACCCCTCACACCGCCTCCAAAGGCCTCGCTCCCTCCGTCGACCCCACCCCCTCCCCTCACACCGCCTCCAAAGGCCTCACTCCCTCCGTGGACCCCACTCCTCCCCTCACACCGCCTCCAAAGGCCTCGCTCCCTCCGTGGACCCCACCCCTCACACCGCCTCCAAAGGCCTCGCTCCCTCCGTCGACCCCACCCCCTCCCCTCACACCGCCTCCAAAGGCCTCACTCCCTCCGTGGACCCCACTCCTCCCCTCACACCACCTCCAAAGGTCTCGCTCCCTCCGTGGACCCCACTCCTCCCCTCACACCGCCTCCAAAGGCCTCGCTCCCTCCTTGGACCCCACTCCTCCCCTCACACCGCCTCCAAAGGCCTCGCTCCCTCCGTGGACCCCACTCTTCCCCTCACACCACCTCCAAAGGCCTCGCTCCCTCCGTGGACCGCACTCCTCCCCTCACACCGCCTCCAAAGGCCCCTCTCCCTCCGTGGACCCCACCCCTCCCCTCACACCGCCCCCAAAGGCCTCGCTCCCTCCGTGGACTCCACTCCTCCCCTCACACCGCCTCCAAAGGCCTCGCTCCCTCCGTGGACACCACCCCTCCCCAGCACCGCCTCCAAAGGCCTTGCTCCCTCCATCGACCACACTCCTCCCCTCACACCGCCTCCAAAGGCTTCGCTCCCTCTGTGGACCCCATCCCTCCCCAGCACCGCCACCAAGGCCTCGCTCCCTCTGTTGACCCCACCCCCTCCCCAGCACCGCCTCCAAAGGCCTCGCACCCTCCGTGGACCCCACCCCTCCCCAGCACCGCCTCCAAAGGGCTCGCTCCCTCCGTCGACCCCACTCATCCCCTCACACCGCCTCCAGAGGCCTTGCTCCCTCCGTGGACCGCACTCCTCCCCTCACACCGCCTCCAAAGGCCTCGCTCCCTCCATGGACCCCACCACTCCCCTCACACCGCCTCCAAAGGCTTCGCTCCCTCCGTGGACCCCACCCCCTCCTCAGCACCGCCTCCAAAGGCCTCGCTCCCTCCGTCGATCCCACTCCCCCCCAGCACCGCCTACAAAGGCCTCGCTCCCTCCGTCGACCCCACTCCTCCCCTCACAGCGCCTCCAAAGGCCTCGCTCCCTCCGTAGACCCCACTCCTTCCCTCACACCGCATCCAAAGGCCTAGCTCGCTCCGTCGACCCCGCTCCTCCCCTCACACCGCCTCCAAAGGCCTCGCCCCCTCCGTGGACCCCACTCCTCCCCAACACCGCCTCCAAAGGCCTCGCTCCCTCCGTGGACCCCACCCCTCCCCAGCACCACCTCCAAAGGCCTCGCTCCCTCCATCGACCCCACTCCTCCCCTCACACCGCCTCCAAAGGCCTCGCTCCCTCCGTGGACCCCACTCCACCCCAGCACCGCCTCCAAAGGCCTCACTCCCTCCGTCGACCCCATTCCTCCCCTCGTCAGCCTCCAAAGGCCTCGCTCCCTCCGTCGACCCCACTCCTCCCGTCACACCGCCTCCAAAGGCCTCGCTCCCTCCGTGGACCCCACTCCTCCCCTCACACCGCCTCCAAAGGCCTCACTCCCTCCGTGGACCCCACTCCTCCCCTCACACCGCCTCCAAAGGACTCGCTCCCCCCATGGACCCCACCCCCTCCCCAGCACAGACTCAAAGGCCTCGCTCCCTCAGTCGACCCCACGCCGTCCCCTCACACCGCCTCCAAAGGCCTCGCTCCCTCCGTGGAACCCACTCCTCCCCTCACACCGCCTCCAAAGGCCTCACTCCCTCCGTGGACCCCACTTCTCCCCTCACACCACCTCCAAAGGTCTCGCTCCCTCCGTGGACCCCACTCCTCCCCTCACACCGCCTCCAAAGATCTCGCTCCCTCCGTGGACCACACTCCTCCCCTCACACCGCCTCCAAAGGCCATGCTCCCTCCGTGGACCCCACTCCTCCCCCTGCACCGCCTCCAAAGGCCTCGCTCCCTCCGTGGACCCCACTCCTCCCCTCTCACCGCCTCCAACGGTCTCGCTCTCTCCGTGGACCCCACTCCTCCCCCCGCACCGCCTCTGAAGGTCTCGCTCCCTCCGTGGACCCCACTCCTCCCCCTGCACCGCCTCCAAAGGCCTCGCTCCCTCCGTGGACCCCACTCCTCCCCTCTCACCGCCTCCAACGGTCTCGCTCCCTCCGTGGACCCCACTCCTCCCCCCGCACCGCCTCTGAAGGTCTCGCTCCCTCCGTGGACCCCACTCCTCCCCTCACACCGCCTCCAAAGGACTCGCTCCCTCCGTGGACCCCACCCTCTCCCCTCACACCGCCTCCAAAGGCGTCGCTCCCTCCGTAGACCCCACTCCTTCCATCACACCGCCTCCAAAGGCCTCGCTCCCTCCGTAGACCCCACTCCTTCCCTCACACCGCCTCCGAAGGCCTTGCTCCCTCCGTGGACCCCACTCCTCCCCTCACACCTCCTCCAAAGGCCCCTCTCCCTCCGTGGACCCCACCCCTCCCCTCACACCGCCCCCAAAGGCCTCGCTCCCTCCGTGGACTCCACTCCTCCCCTCACACCGCCTCCAAAGGCCTCGCTCCCTCCGTGGACACCACCCCTCCCCAGCACTGCCTCCAAAGGCCTTGCTCCCTCCATCGACCACACTCCTACCCTCACACCGCCTCCAAAGGCTTCGCTCCCTCTGTGGACCCCATCCCTCCCCAGCACCGCCACCAAGGCCTCGCTCCCTCCGTCGACCCCACCCCCTCCCCAGCACCGCCTCCAAAGGCCTCGCACCCTCCGTGGACCCCACCCCTCCCCAGCACCGCCTCCAAAGGGCTCGCTCCCTCCGTCGACCCCACTCATCCCCTCACACCGCCTCCAGAGGCCTTGCTCCCTCCGTGGACCGCACTTCTCCCCTCACACCGCCTCCAAAGGCCTCGCTCCCTCCGTGGACCCCACCACTCCCCTCACACCGCCTCCAAAGGCCTCGCTCCCTCCGTGGACCCCACCCCCTCCTCAGCACCGCCTCCAAAGGCCTCGCTCCCTCCGTCGATCCCACTCCCCCCCAGCACCGCCTACAAAGGCCTCGCTCCCTCCGTCGACCCCACTCCTCCCCTCACAGCGCCTCCAAAGGCCTCGCTCCCTCCGTGGACCCCACCCCTCCCCAGCACCACCTCCAAAGGCCTCGCTCCCTCCATCGACCCCACTCCTCCCCTCACACCGCCTCCAAAGGCCTCGCTCCCTCCGTGGACCCCACTCCACCCCAGCACCGCCTCCAAAGGCCTCACTCCCTCCGTCGACCCCATTCCTCCCCTCGTCAGCCTCCAAAGGCCTCGCTCCCTCCGTCGACCCCACTCCTCCCGTCACACCGCCTCCAAAGGCCTCGCTCCCTCCGTGGACCCCACTCCTCCCCTCACACCGCCTCCAAAGGCCTCACTCCCTCCGTGGACCCCACTCCTCCCCTCACACCGCCTCCAAAGGACTCGCTCCCCCCGTGGACCCCACCCCCTCCCCAGCACAGACTCAAAGGCCTCGCTCCCTCCGTCGACCCCACGCCGTCCCCTCACACCGCCTCCAAAGGCCTCGCTCCCTCCGTGGAACCCACTCCTCCCCTCACACCGCCTCCAAAGGCCTCACTCCCTCCGTCGACCCCACTCCTCCCCTCACCGCCTCCAAAGGACTCGCTCCCTCCGTCGACCGCACCCCTCCCCTCACACCACCTCCAAAGGCCTCGCTCCCTCCGTGGACCCCACCCCTCACACCGCCTCCAAAGGCCTCGCTCCCTCCGTCGACCCCACCCCCTCCCCTCACACCGCCTCCAAAGGCCTCACTCCCTCTGTGGACCCCATCCCTCCCCAGCACCGCCACCAAGGCCTCGCTCCCTCTGTCGACCCCACCCCCTCCCCAGCACCGCCTCCAAAGGCCTCGCACCCTCCGTGGACCCCACCCCTCCCCAGCACCGCCTCCAAAGGGCTCGCTCCCTCCGTCGACCCCACTCATCCCCTCACACCGCCTCCAGAGGCCTTGCTCCCTCCGTGGACCGCACTTCTCCCCTCACACCGCCTCCAAAGGCCTCGCCCCCTCCGTCGACCCCGCTCCTCCCCTCACGCCGCCTCCAAAGGCCTCGCCCCCTCCGTGGACCCCACTCCTCCCCAACACCGCCTCCAAAGGCCTCGCTCCCTCCGTGGACCCCACCCCTCCCCAGCACCACCTCCACAGGCCTCGCTCCCTCCATCGACCCCACTCCTCCCCTCACACCGCCTCCAAAGGCCTCGCTCCCTCCGTGGACCCCACTCCACCCCAGCACCGCCTCCAAAGGCCTCACTCCCTCCGTCAACCCCATTCCTCCCCTCGTCAGCCTCCAAAGGCCTCGCTCCCTCCGTCGACCCCACTCCTCCCGTCACACCGCCTCCAAAGGCCTCGCTCCCTCCGTGGACCCCACTCCTCCCCTCACACCGCCTCCAAAGGCCTCACTCCCTCCGTGGACCCCACTCCTCCCCTCACACCGCCTCCAAAGGACTCGCTCCCCCCATGGACCCCACCCCCTCCCCAGCACAGACTCAAAGGCCTCGCTCCCTCAGTCGACCCCACGCCGTCCCCTCACACCGCCTCCAAAGGCCTCGCTCCCTCCGTGGAACCCACTCCTCCCCTCACACCGCCTCCAAAGGCCTCACTCCCTCCGTGGACCGCACTCCTCCCCTCACAGCGCCTCCAAAGGCCTCGCTCCCTCCGTGGACCCACTCCACCCCAGCACCGCCTCCAAAGGCCTCACTCCCTCCGTCGACCCCATTCCTCCCCTCGTCAGCCTCCAAAGGCCTCGCTCCCTCCGTCGACCCCACTCCTCCCGTCACACCGCCTCCAAAGGCCTCGCTCCCTCCGTGGACCCCACTCCTCCCCTCACACCGCCTCCAAAGGCCTCACTCCCTCCGTGGACCCCACTCCTCCCCTCACACCGCCTCCAAAGGACTCGCTCCCCCCATGGACCCCACCCCCTCCCCAGCACAGACTCAAAGGCCTCGCTCCCTCAGTTGACCCCACGCCGTCCCCTCACACCGCCTCCAAAGGCCTCGCTCCCTCCGTGGAACCCACTCCTCCCCTCACAACCGCCTCCAAAGGCCTCACTCCCTCCGTGGACCCCACTTCTCCCCTCACACCACCTCCAAAGGTCTCGCTCCCTCCGTGGACCCCACTCCTCCCCTCACACCGCCTCCAAAGATCTCGCTCCCTCCGTGGACCACACTCCTCCCCTCACACCGCCTCCAAAGGCCATGCTCCCTCCGTGGACCCCACTCCTCCCCCTGCACCGCCTCCAAAGGCCTCGCTCCCTCCGTGGACCCCACTCCTCCCCTCTCACCGCCTCCAACGGTCTCGCTCTCTCCGTGGACCCCACTCCTCCCCCCGCACCGCCTCTGAAGGTCTCGCTCCCTCCGTGGACCGCACTCCTCCCCCTGCACCGCCTCCAAAGGCCTCGCTCCCTCCGTGGACCCCACTCCTCCCCTCTCACCGCCTCCAACGGTCTCGCTCCCTCCGTGGACCCCACTCCTCCCCCCGCACCACCTCTGAAGGTCTCGCTCCCTCCGTGGACCCCACTCCTCCCCTCACATCCGCCTCCAAAGGACTCGCTCCCTCCGTGGACCCCACCCTCTCCCCTCACACCGCCTCCAAAGGCGTCGCTCCCTCCGTAGACCCCACTCCTTCCCTCACACCGCCTCCAAAGGCCTCGCTCCCTCCGTAGACCCCACTCCTTCCCTCACACCGCCTCCGAAGGCCTTGCTCCCTCCGTGGACCCCACTCCTCCCCTCACACCTCCTCCAAAGGCCCCTCTCCCTCCGTGGACCCCACCCCTCCCCTCACACCGCCCCCAAAGGCCTCGCTCCCTCCTTGGACTCCACTCCTCCCCTCACACCGCCTCCAAAGGCCTCGCTCCCTCCGTGGACACCACCCCTCCCCAGCACCGCCTCCAAAGGCCTTGCTCCCTCCATCGACCACACTCTACCCTCACACCGCCTCCAAAGGCTTCGCTCCCTCTGTGGACCCCATCCCTCCCCAGCACCGCCACCAAGGCCTCGCCTCCCTCCGTCGACCCCACCCCCTCCCCAGCACCGCCTCCAAAGGCCTCGCACCCTCCGTGGACCCCACCCCTCCCCAGCACCGCCTCCAAAGGGCTCGCTCCCTCCGTCGACCCCACTCATCCCCTCACACCGCCTCCAGAGGCCTTGCTCCCTCCGTGGACCGCACTTCTCCCTCACACCGCCTCCAAAGGCCTCGCTCCCTCCGTGGACCCCACCACTCCCCTCACACCGCCTCCAAAGGCCTCGCTCACTCCGTGGACCCACCCCCCCTCCTCAGCACCGCCTCCAAAGGCCTCGCTCCCTCCGTCGATCCCACTCCCCCCCAGCACCGCCTACAAAGGCCTCGCTCCCTCCGTCGACCCCACTCCTCCCCTCACAGCGCCTCCAAAGGCCTCGCTCCCTCCGTGGACCCCACCCCTCCCCAGCACCACCTCCAAAGGCCTCGCTCCCTCCATCGACCCCACTCCTCCCCTCACACCGCCTCCAAAGGCCTCGCTCCCTCCGTGGACCCCACTCCACCCCAGCACCGCCTCCAAAGGCCTCACTCCCTCCGTCGACCCCATTCCTCCCCTCGTCAGCCTCCAAAGGCCTCGCTCCCTCCGTCGACCCCACTCCTCCCGTCACACCGCCTCCAAAGGCCTCGCTCCCTCCGTGGACCCCACTCCTCCCCTCACACCGCCTCCAAAGGCCTCACTCCCTCCGTGGACCCCACTCCTCCCCTCACACCGCCTCCAAAGGACTCGCTCCCCCCGTGGACCCCACCCCCTCCCCAGCACAGACTCAAAGGCCTCGCTCCCTCCGTCGACCCCACGCCGTCCCCTCACACCGCCTCCAAAGGCCTCGCTCCCTCCGTGGAACCCACTCCTCCCCTCACACCGCCTCCAAAGGCCTCGCTCCCTCCGTCGACCCCACTCCTCCCCTCACCGCCTCCAAAGGACTCGCTCCCTCCGTCGACCCCACCCCTCCCCTCACAACCACCTCCAAAGGCCTCGCTCCCTCCGTGGACCCCACCCCTCACACACCGCCTCCAAAGGCCTCGCTCCCTCCGTCGACCCCACCCCCTCCCCTCACACCGCCTCCAAAGGCCTCACTCCCTCTGTGGACCCCATCCCTCCCCAGCACCGCCACCAAGGCCTCGCTCCCTCTGTCGACCCCACCCCCTCCCCAGCACCGCCTCCAAAGGCCTCGCACCCTCTGTGGACCCCACCCCCTCCCCAGCACCGCCTCCAAAGGGCTCGCTCCCTCCGTCGACCCCACTCATCCCCTCACACCGCCTCCAGAGGCCTTGCTCCCTCCGTGGACCGCACTTCTCCCCTCACACCGCCTCCAAAGGCCTCGCCCCCTCCGTCGACCCCGCTCCTCCCCTCACGCCGCCTCCAAAGGCCTCGCCCCCTCCGTGGACCCCACTCCTCCCCAACACCGCCTCCAAAGGCCTCGCTCCCTCCGTGGACCCCACCCCTCCCCAGCACCACCTCCACAGGCCTCGCTCCCTCCATCGACCCCACTCCTCCCCTCACACCGCCTCCAAAGGCCTCACTCCCTCCGTGGACCCACTCCTCCCCTCACACCGCCTCCAAAGGACTCGCTCCCCCCATGGACCCCACCCCCTCCCCAGCACAGACTCAAAGGCCTCGCTCCCTCAGTCGACCACACGCCGTCCCCTCACACCGCCTCCAAAGGCCTCGCTCCCTCCGTGGAACCCACTCCTCCCCTCACACCGCCTCCAAAGGCCTCACTCCCTCCGTGGACCGCACTTCTCCCCTCACACCGCCTCCAAAGGCCTCGCCCCCTCCGTGGACCCCACTCCTCCCCAACACCGCCTCCAAAGATCTCGCTCCCTCCGTGGACCCCACTCCTCCCCTCACACCGCCTCCAAAGGCCATGCTCCCTCCGTGGACCCCACTCCTCCCCCTGCACCGCCTCCAAAGGCCTCGCTCCCTCCGTGGACCCCACTCCTCCCCTCGTCAGCCTCCAAAGGCCTCGCTCCCTCCGTCGACCCCACTCCTCCCGTCACACCGCCTCCAAAGGCCTCGCTCCCTCCGTGGACCCCACTCCTCCCCTCACACCGCCTCCAAAGGCCTCACTCCCTCCGTGGACCCCACTCCTCCCCTCACACCGCCTCCAAAGGACTCGCTCCCCCCATGGACCCCACCCCCTCCCCAGCACAGACTCAAAGGCCTCGCTCCCTCAGTCGACCCCACGCCGTCCCCTCACACCGCCTCCAAAGGCCTCGCTCCCTCCGTGGAACCCACTCCTCCCCTCACACCGCCTCCAAAGGCCTCACTCCCTCCGTGGACCCCACTTCTCCCCTCACACCACCTCCAAAGGTCTCGCTCCCTCCGTGGACCCCACTCCTCCCCTCACACCGCCTCCAAAGATCTCGCTCCCTCCGTGGACCCCACTCCTCCCCTCACACCGCCTCCAAAGGCCATGCTCCCTCCGTGGACCCCACTCCTCCCCCTGCACCGCCTCCAAAGGCCTCGCTCCCTCCGTGGACCCCACTCCTCCCCTCTCACCGCCTCTGAAGGTCTCGCTCCCTCCGTGGACCCCACTCCTCCCCCTGCACCGCCTCCAAAGGCCTCGCTCCCTCCGTGGACCCCACTCCTCCCCTCTCACCGCCTCCAACGGTCTCGCTCCCTCCGTGGACCCCACTCCTCCCCCCGCACCGCCTCTGAAGGTCTCGCTCCCTCCGTGGACCCCACTCCTCCCCTCACACCGCCTCCAAAGGACTCGCTCCCTCCGTGGACCCCACCCTCTCCCCTCACACCGCCTCCAAAGGCGTCGCTCCCTCCGTAGACCCCACTCCTTCCCTCACACCGCCTCCAAAGGCCTCGCTCCCTCCGTAGACCCCACTCCTTCCCTCACACCGCCTCCGAAGGCCTTGCTCCCTCCGTGGACCCCACTCCTCCCCTCACACCTCCTCCAAAGGCCCCTCTCCCTCCGTGGACCCCACCCCTCCCCTCACACCGCCCCCAAAGGCCTCGCTCCCTCCGTGGACTCCACTCCTCCCCTCACACCGCCTCCAAAGGCCTCGCTCCCTCCGTGGACACCACCCCTCCCCAGCACCGCCTCCAAAGGCCTTGCTCCCTCCATCGACCACACTCCTACCCTCACACCGCCTCCAAAGGCTTCGCTCCCTCTGTGGACCCCATCCCTCCCCAGCACCGCCACCAAGGCCTCGCTCCCTCCGTCGACCCCACCCCCTCCCCAGCACCGCCTCCAAAGGCCTCGCACCCTCCGTGGACCCCACCCCTCCCCAGCACCGCCTCCAAAGGGCTCGCTCCCTCCGTCGACCCCACTCATCCCCTCACACCGCCTCCAGAGGCCTTGCTCCCTCCGTGGACCGCACTTCTCCCCTCACACCGCCTCCAAAGGCCTCGCTCCCTCTGTGGACCCCACCACTCCCCTCACACCGCCTCCAAAGGCCTCGCTCCCTCCGTGGACCCCACCCCCTCCTCAGCACCGCCTCCAAAGGCCTCGCTCCCTCCGTCGATCCCACTCCCCCCCAGCACCGCCTACAAAGGCCTCGCTCCCTCCGTCGACCCCACTCCTCCCCTCACAGCGCCTCCAAAGGCCTCGCTCCCTCCGTGGACCCCACCCCTCCCCAGCACCACCTCCAAAGGCCTCGCTCCCTCCATCGACCCCACTCCTCCCCTCACACCGCCTCCAAAGGCCTCGCTCCCTCCGTGGACCCCACTCCACCCCAGCACCGCCTCCAAAGGCCTCACTCCCTCCGTCGACCCCATTCCTCCCCTCGTCAGCCTCCAAAGGCCTCGCTCCCTCCGTCGACCCCACTCCTCCCGTCACACCGCCTCCAAAGGCCTCGCTCCCTCCGTGGACCCCACTCCTCCCCTCACACCGCCTCCAAAGGCCTCACTCCCTCCGTGGACCCCACTCCTCCCCTCACACCGCCTCCAAAGGACTCGCTCCCCCCGTGGACCCCACCCCCTCCCCAGCACAGACTCAAAGGCCTCGCTCCCTCCGTCGACCCCACGCCGTCCCCTCACACCGCCTCCAAAGGCCTCGCTCCCTCCGTGGAACCCACTCCTCCCCTCACACCGCCTCCAAAGGCCTCGCTCCCTCCGTCGACCCCACTCCTCCCCTCACCGCCTCCAAAGGACTCGCTCCCTCCGTCGACCCCACCCCTCCCCTCACACCACCTCCAAAGGCCTCGCTCCCTCCGTGGACCCCACCCCTCACACCGCCTCCAAAGGCCTCGCTCCCTCCGTAGACCCCACCCCCTCCCCTCACACCGCCTCCAAAGGCCTCACTCCCTCCGTGGACCCCACTCCTCCCCTCACACCGCCTCCAAAGGCCTCGCTCCCTCCGTGGACCCCACCCCTCACACCGCCTCCAAAGGCCTCGCTCCCTCCGTCGACCCCACCCCCTCCCCTCACACCGCCTCCAAAGGCCTCACTCCCTCCGTGGACCCCACTCCTCCCCTCACACCACCTCCAAAGGTCTCGCTCCCTCCTTGGACCCCACTCCTCCCCTCACACCGCCTCCAAAGGCCTCGCTCCCTCCTTGGACCCCACTCCTCCCCTCACACCGCCTCCAAAGGCCTCGCTCCCTCCGTGGACCCCACTCTTCCCCTCACACCACCTCCAAAGGCCTCGCTCCCTCCGTGGACCGCACTCCTCCCCTCACACCGCCTCCAAAGGCCCCTCTCCCTCCGTGGACCCCACCCCTCCCCTCACACCGCCCCCAAAGGCCTCGCTCCCTCCGTGGACTCCACTCCTCCCCTCACACCGCCTCCAAAGGCCTCGCTCCCTCCGTGGACACCACCCCTCCCCAGCACCGCCTCCAAAGGCCTTGCTCCCTCCATCGACCACACTCCTCCCCTCACACCGCCTCCAAAGGCTTCGCTCCCTCTGTGGACCCCATCCCTCCCCAGCACCGCCACCAAGGCCTCGCTCCCTCCGTCGACCCCACCCCCTCCCCAGCACCGCCTCCAAAGGCCTCGCACCCTCCGTGGACCCCACCCCTCCCCAGCACCGCCTCCAAAGGGCTCGCTCCCTCCGTCGACCCCACTCATCCCCTCACACCGCCTCCAGAGGCCTTGCTCCCTCCGTGGACCGCACTCCTCCCCTCACACCGCCTCCAAAGGCCTCGCTCCCTCCGTGGACCCCACCACTCCCCTCACACCGCCTCCAAAGGCCTCGCTCCCTCCGTGGACCCCACCCCCTCCTCAGCACCGCCTCCAAAGGCCTCGCTCCCTCCGTCGATCCCACTCCCCCCCAGCACCACCTACAAAGGCCTCGCTCCCTCCGTCGACCCCACTCCTCGCCAACACCGCCTCCAAAGGCCTCGCTCCCTCCGTGGACCCCACCCCTCCCCAGCACCACCTCCAAAGGCCTCGCTCCCTCCATCGACCCCACTCCTCCCCTCACACCGCCTCCAAAGGCCTCGCTCCCTCCGTGGACCCCACTCCACCCCAGCACCGCCTCCAAAGGCCTCACTCCCTCCGTCGACCCCATTCCTCCCCTCGTCAGCCTCCAAAGGCCTCGCTCCCTCCGTCGACCCCACTCCTCCCGTCACACCGCCTCCAAAGACCTCGCTCCCTCCGTGGACCCCACTCCTCCCCTCACAGCGCCTCCAAAGGCCTCACTCCCTCCGTGGACCCCACTCCTCCCCTCACACCGCCTCCAAAGGACTCGCTCCCCCCATGGACCCCACCCCCTCCCCAGCACAGACTCAAAGGCCTCGCTCCCTCCGTCGACCCCACGCCGTCCCCTCACACCGCCTCCAAAGGCCTCGCTCCCTCCGTGGAACCCACTCCTCCCCTCACACCGCCTCCAAAGGCCTCGCTCCCTCCGTCGACCCCACTCCTCCCCTCACACCGCCTCCAAAGGACTCGCTCCCTCCGTCGACCCCACCTCCTCCCCAGCACCGCCTCAAAGGCCTCGCTCCCTCCGTCGACCCCACCCCTCCCCTCACACCGCCTCCAAAGGCCTCGCTCCCTCCGTGGACCCCACCCCTCACACCGCCTCCAAAGGCCTCGCTCCCTCCGTCAACCCCACCCCCTCCCCTCACACCGCCTCCAAAGGCCTCACTCCCTCCGTGGACCCCACTCCTCCCCTCACACCGCCTCCAAAGGCCTCGCTCCCTCCGTGGACCCCACCCCTCACACCGCCTCCAAAGGCCTCGCTCCCTCCGTGGACCCCACCACTCCCCTCACACCGCCTCCAAAGGCCTCGCTCCCTCCGTGGACCCCACCCCCTCCTCAGCACCGCCTCCAAAGGCCTCGCTCCCTCCGTCGATCCCACTCCCCCCCAGCACCACCTACAAAGGCCTCGCTCCCTCCGTCGACCCCACTCCTCCCCTCACAGCGCCTCCAAAGGCTTCGCTCCCTCCGTAGACCCCACTCCTTCCCTCACACCGCATCCAAAGGCCTAGCTCGCTCCGTCGACCCCGCTCCTCCCCTCACACCGCCTCCAAAGGCCTCGCCCCCTCCGTGGACCCCACTCCTCCCCAACACCGCCTCCAAAGGCCTCGCTCCCTCCGTGGACACCACCCCTCCCCAGCACCGCCTCCAAAGGCCTTGCTCCCTCCATCGACCACACTCCTCCCCTCACACCGCCTCCAAAGGCTTCGCTCCCTCTGTGGACCCCATCCCTCCCCAGCACCGCCACCAAGGCCTCGCTCCCTCCGTCGACCCCACCCCCTCCCCAGCACCGCCTCCAAAGGCCTCGCACCCTCCGTGGACCCCACCCCTCCCCAGCACCGCCTCCAAAGGGCTCGCTCCCTCCGTCGACCCCACTCATCCCCTCACACCGCCTCCAGAGGCCTTGCTCCCTCCGTGGACCGCACTCCTCCCCTCACACCGCCTCCAAAGGCCTCGCTCCCTCCGTGGACCCCACCACTCCCCTCACACCGCCTCCAAAGGCCTCGCTCCCTCCGTGGACCCCACCCCCTCCTCAGCACCGCCTCCAAAGGCCTCGCTCCCTCCGTCGATCCCACTCCCCCCCAGCACCACCTACAAAGGCCTCGCTCCCTCCGTCGACCCCACTCCTCCCCAACACCGCCTCCAAAGGCCTCGCTCCCTCCGTGGACCCCACCCCTCCCCAGCACCACCTCCAAAGGCCTCGCTCCCTCCATCGACCCCACTCCTCCCCTCACACCGCCTCCAAAGGCCTCGCTCCCTCCGTGGACCCCACTCCACCCCAGCACCGCCTCCAAAGGCCTCACTCCCTCCGTCGACCCCATTCCTCCCCTCGTCAGCCTCCAAAGGCCTCGCTCCCTCCGTCGACCCCACTCCTCCCGTCACACCGCCTCCAAAGACCTCGCTCCCTCCGTGGACCCCACTCCTCCCCTCACAGCGCCTCCAAAGGCCTCACTCCCTCCGTGGACCCCACTCCTCCCCTCACACCGCCTCCAAAGGACTCGCTCCCCCCATGGACCCCACCCCCTCCCCAGCACAGACTCAAAGGCCTCGCTCCCTCCGTCGACCCCACGCCGTCCCCTCACACCGCCTCCAAAGGCCTCGCTCCCTCCGTGGAACCCACTCCTCCCCTCACACCGCCTCCAAAGGCCTCGCTCCCTCCGTCGACCCCACTCCTCCCCTCACACCGCCTCCAAAGGACTCGCTCCCTCCGTCGACCCCACCTCCTCCCCAGCACCGCCTCAAAGGCCTCGCTCCCTCCGTCGACCCCACCCCTCCCCTCACACCGCCTCCAAAGGCCTCGCTCCCTCCGTGGACCCCACCCCTCACACCGCCTCCAAAGGCCTCGCTCCCTCCGTCAACCCCACCCCCTCCCCTCACACCGCCTCCAAAGGCCTCACTCCCTCCGTGGACCCCACTCCTCCCCTCACACCGCCTCCAAAGGCCTCGCTCCCTCCGTGGACCCCACCCCTCACACCGCCTCCAAAGGCCTCGCTCCCTCCGTGGACCCCACCACTCCCCTCACACCGCCTCCAAAGGCCTCGCTCCCTCCGTGGACCCCACCCCCTCCTCAGCACCGCCTCCAAAGGCCTCGCTCCCTCCGTCGATCCCACTCCCCCCCAGCACCACCTACAAAGGCCTCGCTCCCTCCGTCGACCCCACTCCTCCCCTCACAGCGCCTCCAAAGGCTTCGCTCCCTCCGTAGACCCCACTCCTTCCCTCACACCGCATCCAAAGGCCTAGCTCGCTCCGTCGACCCCGCTCCTCCCCTCACACCGCCTCCAAAGGCCTCGCCCCCTCCGTGGACCCCACTCCTCCCCAACACCGCCTCCAAAGGCCTCGCTCCCTCCGTGGACCCCACCCCTCCCCAGCACCACCTCCAAAGGCCTCGCTCCCTCCATCGACCCCACTCCTCCCCTCACACCGCCTCCAAAGGCCTCGCTCCCTCCGTGGACCCCACTCCACCCCAGCACCGCCTCCAAAGGCCTCACTCCCTCCGTCGACCCCATTCCTCCCCTCGTCAGCCTCCAAAGGCCTCGCTCCCTCCGTCGACCCCACTCCTCCCGTCACACCGCCTCCAAAGACCTCGCTCCCTCCGTGGACCCCACTCCTCCCCTCACAGCGCCTCCAAAGGCCTCACTCCCTCCGTGGACCCCACTCCTCCCCTCACACCGCCTCCAAAGGACTCGCTCCCCCCATGGACCCCACCCCCTCCCCAGCACAGACTCAAAGGCCTCGCTCCCTCCGTCGACCCCACGCCGTCCCCTCACACCGCCTCCAAAGGCCTCGCTCCCTCCGTGGAACCCACTCCTCCCCTCACACCGCCTCCAAAGGCCTCGCTCCCTCCGTCGACCCCACTCCTCCCCTCACACCGCCTCCAAAGGACTCGCTCCCTCCGTCGACCCCACCTCCTCCCCAGCACCGCCTCAAAGGCCTCGCTCCCTCCGTCGACCCCACCCCTCCCCTCACACCGCCTCCAAAGGCCTCGCTCCCTCCGTGGACCCCACCCCTCACACCGCCTCCAAAGGCCTCGCTCCCTCCGTCAACCCCACCCCCTCCCCTCACACCGCCTCCAAAGGCCTCACTCCCTCTGTGGACCCCACTCCTCCCCTCACACCGCCTCCAAAGGCCTCGCTCCCTCCGTGGACCCCACCCCTCACACCGCCTCCAAAGGCCTCGCTCCCTCCGTCGACCCCACCCCCTCCCCTCACACCGCCTCCAAAGGCCTCACTCCCTCCGTGGACCCCACTCCTCCCCTCACACCACCTCCAAAGGTCTCGCTCCCTCCGTGGACCCCACTCCTCCCCTCACACCGCCTCCAAAGGCCTCGCTCCCTCCTTGGACCCCACTCCTCCCCTCACACCGCCTCCAAAGGCCTCGCTCCCTCCGTGGACCCCACTCTTCCCCTCACACCACCTCCAAAGGCCTCGCTCCCTCCGTGGACCGCACTCCTCCCCTCACACCGCCTCCAAAGGTCTCGCTCCCTCCATGGTCCCCACTCCTCCCCTCACCGCCTCCAAAGTCCTCTCTCCCTCCGTGGACCCCACTCCTCCTCTCACACCGCCTCCAAAGGCCTCGCTCCCTCCGTCGATCCCACTCCCCCCCAGCACCACCTACAATGGCCTCGCTCCCTCCGTCGACCCCACTCCTCCCCTCACAGCGCCTCCAAAGGCTTCGCTCCCTCCGTAGACCCCACTCCTTCCCTCACACCGCATCCAAAGGCCTAGCTCGCTCCGTCGACCCCGCTCCTCCCCTCATACCGCCTCCAAAGGCCTCGCCCCCTCCGTGGACCCCACTCCTCCCCAACACCGCCTCCAAAGGCCTCGCTCCCTCCGTGGACCCCACCCCTCCCCAGCACCACCTCCAAAGGCCTCGCTCCCTCCATCGACCCCACTCCTCCCCTCACACCGCCTCCAAAGGCCTCGCTCCCTCCGTGGACCCCACCCCTCCCCAGCACCACCTCCAAAGGCCTCGCTCCCTCCATCGACCCCACTCCTCCCCTCACACCGCCTCCAAAGGCCTCACTCCCTCCGTCGACCCCATTCCTCCCCTCGTCAGCCTCCAAAGGCCTCGCTCCCTCCGTCGACCCCACTCCTCCCGTCACACCGCCTCCAAAGACCTCGCTCCCTCCGTGGACCCCACTCCTCCCCTCACAGCGCCTCCAAAGGCCTCACTCCCTCCGTGGACCCCACTCCTCCCCTCACACCGCCTCCAAAGGACTCGCTCCCCCCATGGACCCCACCCCCTCCCCAGCACAGACTCAAAGGCCTCGCTCCCTCCGTCGACCCCACGCCGTCCCCTCACACCGCCTCCAAAGGCCTCGCTCCCTCCGTGGAACCCACTCCTCCCGTCACACCGCCTCCAAAGGCCTCGCTCCCTCCGTCGAGCCCACTCCTCCCCTCACACCGCCTCCAAAGCACTCGCTCCCTCCGTCGACCCCACCCCCTCCCCAGCACCGCCTCAAAGGCCTCGCTCCCTCCGTCGACGCCACCCCTCCCCTCACACCGCCTCCAAAGGCCTCGCTCCCTCCGTGGACCCCACCCCTCACACCGCCTCCAAAGGCCTCGCTCCCTCCGTCAACCCCACCCCCTCCCCTCACACCGCCTCCAAAGGCCTCACTCCCTCCGTGGACCCCACTCCTCCCCTCACACCGCCTCCAAAGGCCTCGCTCCCTCCGTGGACCCCACCCCTCACACCGCCTCCAAAGGCCTCGCTCCCTCCGTCGACCCCACCCCCTCCCCTCACACCGCCTCCAAAGGCCTCACTCCCTCCGTGGACCCCACTCCTCCCCTCACACCACCTCCAAAGGTCTCGCTCCCTCCGTGGACCCCACTCCTCCCCTCACACCGCCTCCAAAGGCCTCGCTCCCTCCTTGGACCCCACTCCTCCCCTCACACCGCCTCCAAAGGCCTCGCTCCCTCCGTGGACCCCACTCTTCCCCTCACACCACCTCCAAAGGCCTCGCTCCCTCCGTGGACCGCACTCCTCCCCTCACACCGCCTCCAAAGGTCTCGCTCCCTCCATGGTCCCCACTCCTCCCCTCACCGCCTCCAAAGTCCTCGCTCCCTCCGTGGACCCCACTCCTCCTCTCACACGGCCTCCAAAGGCCTCGCTCCCTCCGTGGACCCCACTCCTCCTCTCGCACCGCCTCTGAATGTCTCGCTCCCTCCGTGGACCCCACTCCTCCCCTCACACCGCCTCCAAAGTACTCGCTCCCTCCGTGGACCCCACCCTCTCCCCTCACACCGCCTCCAAAGGCCTCGCTCCCTCCGTAGACCCCACTCCTTCCCTCACACCGCCTCCAAAGGCCTCGCTCCCTCCGTAGACCCCACTCCTTCCCTCACACCGCCTCCGAAGGCCTTACTCCCTCCGTGGACCCCACTCCTCCCCTCACACCTCCTCCAAAGTCCTCTCTCCCTCCGTGGACCCCACCCCTCCCCTCACACCGCCCCCAAAGGCCTCGCTCCCTCCGTGGACTCCACTCCTCCCCTCACACCGCCTCCAAAGGCCTCGCTCCCTCCGTGGACACCACCCCTCCCCAGCAGCGCCTCCAAAGGCCTTGCTCCCTCCATCGACCACACTCCTCCCCTCACACCGCCTCCAAAGGCTTCGCTCCCTCTGTGGACCCCATCCCTCCCCAGCACCGCCACCAAGGCCTCGCTCCCTCCGTCGACCCCACCCCCTCCCCAGCACCGCCTCCAAAGGCCTCGCACCCTCCGTGGACCCCACCCCTCCCCAGCACCGCCTCCAAAGGGCTCGCTCCCTCCGTCGACCCCACTCATCCCCTCACACCGCCTCCAGAGGCCTTGCTCCCTCCGTGGACCGCACTCCTCCCCTCACACCGCCTCCAAAGGCCTCGCTCCCTCCGTGGACCCCACCACTCCCCTCACACCGCCTCCAAAGGCCTCGCTCCCTCCGTGGACCCCACCCCCTCCTCAGCACCGCCTCCAAAGGCCTCGCTCCCTCTGTCGACCCCACTCCTCCCCTCACACCGCCTCCAAAGGCCTCGCTCCCTCCGTCGACCCCACTCCTCCCCAGCACCGCCTACAAAGGCCTCGCTCCCTCCGTCGACCCCACTCCTCCCCTCACAGCGCCTCCAAAGGCCTCGCTCCCTCCGTAGACCCCACTCCTTCCCTCACACCGCATCCAAAGGCCTAGCTCGCTCCGTCGACCCCGCTCCTCCCCTCACACCGCCTCCAAAGGCCTCGCCCCCTCCGTGGAACCCACTCCATCCCAACACCGCCTCCAAAGGCCTCGCTCCCTCCGTGGACGCCACCCCTCCCCAGCACCACCTCCAAAGGCCTCTCTCCCTCCATCGACCCCACTCCTCCCCTCACACCGCCTCCAAAGGCCTCGCTCCCTCCGTGGACCCCACTCCACCCCAGCACCGCCTCCAAAGGCCTCACTCCCTCCGTCGACCCCATTCCTCCCCTCATCAGCCTCCAAAGGCCTCGCTCCCTCCGTCGACCCCACTCCTCCCGTCACACCGCCTCCAAAGGCCTCGCTCCCTCCGTGGACCCCACTCCTCCCCTCACACCGCCTCCAAAGGCCTCACTCCCTTCGTGGTCCCCACTCCTCCCCTCACACCGCCTCCAAAGGACTCGCTCCCCCCGTGGACCCCACCCCCTCCCCAGCACAGACTCAAAGGCCTCGCTCCCTCCGTCGACCCCACGCCGTCCCCTCACACCGCCTCCAAAGGCCTCGCTCCCTCCGTGGAACCCACTCCTCCCCTCACACCGCCTCCAAAGGCCTCGCTCCCTCCGTCGACCCCACTCCTCCCCTCACACCGCCTCCAAAGGACTCGCTCCCTCCGTCGACCCCACCCCCTCCCCAGCACCGCCTCAAAAGCCTCGCTCCCTCCGTCGACCCCACCCCTCCCCTCACACCGCCTCCAAAGGCCTCGCTCCCTCCGTGGACCCACCTCTCACACCGCCTCCAAAGGCCTCGCTCCCTCCGTCGACCCCACCCCCTCCCCTCACACCGCCTCCAAAGGCCTCACTCCCTCCGTGGACCCCACTCCTCCCCTCACACCACCTCCAAAGGTCTCGCTCCCTCCGTGGACCCCACTCCTCCCCTCACACCGCCTCCAAAGGCCTCGCTCCCTCCTTGGACACCACTCCTCCCCTCACACCGCCTCCAAAGGCCTCGCTCCCTCCGTGGACCCCACTCTTCCCCTCACACCGCCTCCAAAGGCCTCGCTCCCTCCGTGGACCCCACTCCTCCCCTCACACCGCCTCTAAAGGCCTCGCTCCCTCCGTGGACCCCACTCCTCCTCTCACACCGCCTCCAAAGGCCTCGCTCCCTCCGTGGACCCCACTCCTCCTCTCACACCGCCTCCAAAGGCCTCGCTCCCTCCGTGGACCCCACTCCTCCTCTCGCACCGCCTCCAAAGGCCTCGCTCGCTCCGTGGACCGCACTCCTCCCCTCACACCGCCTCCAAAGTACTCGCTCCCTCCGTGGACCCCACCCTCTCCCCTCACACCGCCTCCAAAGGCCTCGCTCCCTCCGTAGACCCCACTCCTTCCCTCACACCGCCTCCAAAGGCCTCGCTCCCTCCGTAGACCCCACTCCTTCCCTCACACCGCCTCCGAAGGCCTTACTCCCTCCGTGGACCCCACTCCTCCCCTCACACCGCCCCCAAAGGCCTCGCTCCCTCCGTGGACTCCACTCCTCCCCTCACACCGCCTCCAAAGGCCTCGCTCCCTCCGTGGACACCACCCCTCCCCAGCAGCGCCTCCAAAGGCCTTGCTCCCTCCATCGACCACACTCCTCCCCTCACACCGCCTCCAAAGGCTTCGCTCCCTCTGTGGACCCCATCCCTCCCCAGCACCGCCACCAAGGCCTCGCTCCCTCCGTCGACCCCACCCCCTCCCCAGCACCGCCTCCAAAGGCCTCGCACCCTCCGTGGACCCCACCCCTCCCCAGCACCGCCTCCAAAGGGCTCGCTCCCTCCGTCGACCCCACTCATCCCCTCACACCGCCTCCAGAGGCCTTGCTCCCTCCGTGGACCGCACTCCTCCCCTCACACCGCCTCCAAAGGCCTCGCTCCCTCCGTGGACCCCACCACTCCCCTCACACCGCCTCCAAAGGCCTCGCTCCCTCCGTGGACCCCACCCCCTCCTCAGCACCGCCTCCAAAGGCCTCGCTCCCTCTGTCGACCCCACTCCTCCCCTCACACCGCCTCCAAAGGCCTCGCTCCCTCCGTCGACCCCACTCCTCCCCAGCACCGCCTACAAAGGCCTCGCTCCCTCCGTCGACCCCACTCCTCCCCTCACAGCGCCTCCAAAGGCCTCGCTCCCTCCGTAGACCCCACTCCTTCCCTCACACCGCATCCAAAGGCCTAGCTCGCTCCGTCGACCCCGCTCCTCCCCTCACACCGCCTCCAAAGGCCTCGCCCCCTCCGTGGAACCCACTCCATCCCAACACCGCCTCCAAAGGCCTCGCTCCCTCCGTGGACGCCACCCCTCCCCAGCACCACCTCCAAAGGCCTCTCTCCCTCCATCGACCCCACTCCTCCCCTCACACCGCCTCCAAAGGCCTCGCTCCCTCCGTGGACCCCACTCCACCCCAGCACCGCCTCCAAAGGCCTCACTCCCTCCGTCGACCCCATTCCTCCCCTCATCAGCCTCCAAAGGCCTCGCTCCCTCCGTCGACCCCACTCCTCCCGTCACACCGCCTCCAAAGGCCTCGCTCCCTCCGTGGACCCCACTCCTCCCCTCACACCGCCTCCAAAGGCCTCACTCCCTTCGTGGTCCCCACTCCTCCCCTCACACCGCCTCCAAAGGACTCGCTCCCCCCGTGGACCCCACCCCCTCCCCAGCACAGACTCAAAGGCCTCGCTCCCTCCGTCGACCCCACGCCGTCCCCTCACACCGCCTCCAAAGGCCTCGCTCCCTCCGTGGAACCCACTCCTCCCCTCACACCGCCTCCAAAGGCCTCGCTCCCTCCGTCGACCCCACTCCTCCCCTCACACCGCCTCCAAAGGACTCGCTCCCTCCGTCGACCCCACCCCCTCCCCAGCACCGCCTCAAAAGCCTCGCTCCCTCCGTCGACCCCACCCCTCCCCTCACACCGCCTCCAAAGGCCTCGCTCCCTCCGTGGACCCACCTCTCACACCGCCTCCAAAGGCCTCGCTCCCTCCGTCGACCCCACCCCCTCCCCTCACACCGCCTCCAAAGGCCTCACTCCCTCCGTGGACCCCACTCCTCCCCTCACACCACCTCCAAAGGTCTCGCTCCCTCCGTGGACCCCACTCCTCCCCTCACACCGCCTCCAAAGGCCTCGCTCCCTCCTTGGACACCACTCCTCCCCTCACACCGCCTCCAAAGGCCTCGCTCCCTCCGTGGACCCCACTCTTCCCCTCACACCGCCTCCAAAGGCCTCGCTCCCTCCGTGGACCCCACTCCTCCCCTCACACCGCCTCTAAAGGCCTCGCTCCCTCCGTGGACCCCACTCCTCCTCTCACACCGCCTCCAAAGGCCTCGCTCCCTCCGTGGACCCCACTCCTCCTCTCACACCGCCTCCAAAGGCCTCGCTCCCTCCGTGGACCCCACTCCTCCTCTCGCACCGCCTCCAAAGGCCTCGCTCGCTCCGTGGACCGCACTCCTCCCCTCACACTGCCTCCAAAGGTCTCGCTCCCTCCGTGGACCCCACTCCTCCAATCACAACGCCTCCAAAGGCCTCGCTCCCTCCATGGACCGCACTCCTCCCCTCACACCGCCTCCAAAGGTCTGGCTCCCTATGTGGACCCCGCTCCTCCCCTCACACCGCCTCCAAAGTCCTCGCTCCCTCCTTGGACCCCACTCCTCCCCTCACACCGCCTCCAAAGGCCTCGCTCCCTCCGTGGACCCCACTCATCCCCTCACACCGCCTCCAAAGGCCTCGCTCCCTCCGTGGACCCCACTCCTCCCCTCACACCGCCTCTAAAGGCCTCGCTCCCTCCGTGGACCCCACTCCTCCTCTCACACCGCCTCCAAAGGCCTCGCTCCCTCCGTGGACCCCACTCCTCCCCCCGCACCGCCTCTAAAGGTCTCTCTCCCTCCGTGGACCCCACTCCTCTCCTCACACTGCTTCGAAAGGTCTGGCTCACTCCGTGGACCCCACTCCTACCCTCAGCGCCTCCAAAGGCCTCTCTCCTTCCGTGTACCCCACTCCTCCTCTCACACCGCCTCCAAAGGCCTCGCTCCCTCCGTGGACCCCACTCCTCCCCTCAGCGCCTCCAAAGGCCTCGCTCCCTCCGTGGACCCCACTCCTCCTCTCACACCGCCTCCAAAGGCCTCGCTCCCTCCGTGGACCCCACTCCTCCCCTCACACCGCCTCCAAAGGACTCGCTCCCTCCGTGGACCCCACCCTCTCCCCTCACACCGCCTCCAAAGGCCTCGCTCCCTCCGTCGACCCCACTCCTCCCCTCACACCGCCTCCAAAGGACTCGCTCCCTCCATGGACCCCACTCCTCCCCTCACACCGCCTCCAAAGGACTCGCTCCCTCCATGGACCGCACTCCTCCCCTCACACCGCCTCCAAAGGTCTGGCTCCCTATGTGGACCCCGCTCCTCCCCTCACACCGCCTCCAAAGTCCTCGCTCCCTCCTTGGACCCCACTCCTCCCCTCACACCGCCTCCAAAGGCCTCGCTCCCTCCGTGGACCCCACACCTCCCCTCACACCGCCTCCAAAGGCCTCGCTCCCTCCGTGGACCCCACTCCTCCCCTCACACCGCATCCAAAGGCCTCGCTCCCTCCGTCGACCCCACTCCTCCCCTCACACCGCCTCCAAAGGCCTCGCTCCCTCCGTGGACCCCACTCCTCCCCAGCACCGCCTCCAAAGGCCTCGCTCCCTCCGTCTACCCCACTCCTCCCCTCACACAGCCTCCAAAGGCCTCGCTCCCTCCGTGGACACCACTCCGCCCCAGCACCACCTGCAAAGGCCTCGCTCCCTCCGTCGACCCCACTCCTCCCCTCACACCGCCTCCAAAGGCCTCGCTCCCTCTATCAACCCCACTCCTCCCCTCACAATGCCTCCAAAGGCCTCGCTCCCTCCGTCGACCCCACTCTTCCCCTCACACTGCCTCCAAAGGCCTCGCTCCCTCCGACGACCCCACTCCTCCCCTCACACCGCCTCCAAAGGACTCGCTCCCTCCGTGGACCCCACTCCTCCCCTCACACCGCCTCCAAATGCCTCGCTCCCTCCGTGGACCCCAGCCCCTCCCCAGCACAGCCTCAAAGGCCTCGCTCCCTCCGTCGACCCCACTCCGTCCCCTCACACCGCCTCCAATGGCCTCGCTCCCTCTGTGGAACACACTCCTCCCCTCACCGCCTCCAAAGGCCTCGCTCCCTCCGTCGACCCCACTCGTCCCCTCACACCGCCTCCAAAGGCCTCGTTCCCTCCGTGGACCCCACTCGTCCCCTCACACCGCCTCCAAAGGCCTTGCTCCCTCCGTGGACCCCACTCCTCCCCTCACACCTCCTCCAAAGGCCTCTCTCCCTCCGTGGACCCCACCCCTCCCCTCACACCGCCCCCAAAGGCCTCGCTCCCTCCGTGGACTCCACTCCTCCCCTCATACCGCCTCCAAAGGCCTCGCTCCCTCCGTGGACACCACTCCTCCCCTCACACCGCCCCGAAAGTCCTCGCTCCCTCCGTCGACCACACTCCTCCCCTCACACGGCCTCCAAAGGCCTCGCTCCCTCTGTGGACCCCATCCCTCCCCAGCACCGCCTCCATGGCCTCGCTCCCTCCGTCGACCCCACCCCCTCCCCAGCACCGCCTCCAAAGGCCTCGCAACCTCCGTGGACCCCACCCCTCCCCAGCACCGCCTCCAAAGTGCTCGCTCCCTCCGTCGACCCCACTCATCCCTTCACACCGCCTCCAGAGGCCTTGCTCCCTCCGTGGACCGCACTCCTCCCCTCACACCGCCTCCAAAGGCCTCGCTCCCTCCGTGGACCCCACCCCTCCCCTCACACCGCCTCCAAATGCCTCGCTCCCTCCGTGGACCCCACCCCCTCCTCAGCACCGCCTCCAAAGGCCTCGCTCCCTCTGTCGACTCCACTCCTCCCCTCACACCGCCTCCAAAGGCCTCGCTCCCTCCGTCGACCCCACTCCTCCCCAGCACCGCCTACAAAGGCCTCGCTCCCTCCGTCGACCCCACTCCTCCCCTCACACCGCCTCCACTCGCTCCCTCCGTCGACCCCACTCCTTCCCTCACACCGCCTCCAAAGGCCTCGCTCGCTCCGTCGACCCCACTCCTCCCCTCACACCGCCTCCAAAGGCCTCGCTCCCTCCGTGGACCCCACTCCTCCCCAGCACCGCCTCCAAAGGCCTCGCTCCCTCCGTGGACCCCACCCCTCCCCAGCACCACCTCCAAAGGCCTCGCTCCCTCCATCGACCCCACTCCTCCCCTCACACCGCCTCCAAAGGACTCGCTCCCTGCGTTGACCCCACCCCCTCCCCAGCACCGCCTCAAAGCCCTCGCTCCCTCCGTGGACCCCACTCCTCCCCTCACACCGCCTCCAAAGATCTCGCTCCCTCCGTGGACCCCACCTCCCCTCACCGCCTCAGAAGGCCTCGCTCCCTCCGTGGACCCCACTCCTCCTCTCACACCGCCTCCAGAGGCCTCGCTCCCTCCGTGGACCCCACTCCTCCTCTCACACCACCTCCAAAGTCCTCGCTCCCTCCGTGGACCCCACTCCTCCCCTCACACCGCCTCCAAAGGTCTCACTCTCTCCGTGGACCCCACTCCTCCCCTCACACCGCCTCCAAAGGCCTCGCTCCCTCCGTCGACCCCACTCCTCCCCTCACACCGCCTCCAAAGGACTCGCTCCCTGCGTTGACCCCACCCCCTCCCCAGCACCGCCTCAAAGCCCTCGCTCCCTCCGTGGACCCCACTCCTCCCCTCACACCGCCTCCAAAGATCTCGCTCCCTCCGTGGACCCCACTCCTCCCCTCACACCGCCTCCAAAGGCCATGCTCCCTCCGTGGACCCCACTCCTCCCCCTGCACCGCCTCCAAAGGCCTCGCTCCCTCCGTGGACCCCACTCCTCCCCTCTCACCGCCTCCAACGGTCTCGCTCCCTCCGTGGACCCCACTCCTCCCCCCGCACCGCCTCTGAAGGTCTCGCTCCCTCCGTGGACCCCACTCCTCTCCTCACACTGCTTGGAAAGGTCTGGCTCCCTCCGTGGACCCCACTCCTCCCCTCTCCGCCTCCAAAGGCCTCGCTCCCTCCGTGGACCCCCTCCTCCTCTCACACCGCCTCCAAAGGCCTCGCTCCCTCCGTGGACCCCACTCCTCCTCTCACACCGCCTCCAAAGGCCTCGCTCCCTCCGTGGACCCCACTCCTCCCCTCACACTGCCTCCAAAGGTCTCACTCCCTCCGTGGACCCCCCTCCTCCCCTCACACCGCCTCCAAAGGTCTCGCTCCCTCCATGGACCCCACTCCTCCCCTCACACCGCCTCCAAAGGTCTCGCCCCTTCCTGCCCTCCTTCCACAGACCCCAACTCCTCCCTCCAAAGGCCTCAACCCTTCCTTCATAGATAGTGCCCTCCCACTGCGCTTCTCCCACAGGCCCCAGGGTGCTGTACAGTACCTTCTTCCTGATGGCAGCAGCATAGTCCATGTGCTATGTTGTCCTTGACATAGATGCTGTTTTCCTGCAACAATGCTCTGTGTAGATGTGCTCAATGTGGGGAGGGTTTTACCTGTGATGGACTGGGCCAAATGCACTAGGGTGTTGGTGCTTTCCATACCAGACGGTCATGCATCCTGTCAATACTCTCTCCACCACATATCTATAGAAGCTTGTCAAATTTTTTGATGTCATGCTGAATCTTCTCAAACTCCTAAAGAAGTGGATGCGCTGCTGTGCTTTCTTTGTAATGACACTTCGATACTGGGCTCAGGACAGATCTTCTGAATCGATAACACCAAGGAATTTAATGTTGCTGACCCCCTCCACCTCGGATTCCACTCTTAAGGAATTCTGGTTTCTTCCTCTTGCAGTTAACAATCAGCTTGCTAGCATTGTGAGGTTGCTGTGGCTCCACTCAGATAGATTTTCAATCTTGCTCCTTATATGCTATTTCAGCACTTGGTTTGGTCTGTGACAGTGGTGTCATCACAAACTCTGAGTGCATTAGAGCTGTGTTTAGCCACTGTATAAAGTGAGTAGAGCAGGGGGCTAAATACACGGACATGGTGTTCCTGTGCAAGACATGTTGTTGCCAATCTGAACCGACTGGGGTCTGTAAGTGAGGAAATCCAGGATCCAATTGCACAAGAGAAATTTATTTATTAGTTTTGATGGGATGATGGTATTGAATGCCATGCTGTAGTCAGTAAAGAACACCCTGATGTATGCATCTTTGCTATCCAGATGTTTATTTGGAGGCAGTTACTTGAATATATCTTGTGAGCATGGAGTGAATTGGAGATGGGAGCAGTTTTGTTTGTGAGGGTTGGGGGTTTTGATGCCACTCGCTGTGTTTATCAGCAAGTGAGGGGGTCAGGAATTATTATTGTTTTTTCTGTGAGTGGGGTTGGGGATCGTCATTGTCGCTGTTTTTTTTGCGGGGAGAGAGTCGGGATTGCTGTTGTCAGTTTTTCTGCAGAATGGAGGTTGAGGATTGTTGTCACTGTTTTGTGAGTGAGGAGTCAGGGATTGTTACTGTCACTTCTTCAGCAAGTGAGGAGTTCAGGGATCGTTATGGTCGCTGTTTATCTGCAAGTGAGTTCAGGGATTCTTATTGTCACTGTTTCTCTGCAGGGAGGGGATCGAGCTTGTTGCTGTTTTTCTGCAGGGGGTTCGGGATTATTATTGTTGCTGTTTTTCAGTGGGGAGGGGATCAGGATTGTTACTGTCTCTGTTTTTTTGCAGGGTGGGGGTCAGGTTTGTTATTGTCGCTGTTTTTTCAGTGGGGAGAGGGTCGGGATTGTTACTGTCACTTTTTTCTGCAAGTGAGGAGTTCAGGAATCGTAAACACGAGGAAATCTGCAGATGCTGGAAGTTCAAGCAACACTCACAAAATGCTGGTGGGACACAGCAGGCCAGGCAGCGTCGATAGGGAGAAGTGCTGTCGACGTTTCGGGCTGAGACCTTTTATCAGAACTCTTTGTTCAGGAATCGTTATTGTCACTGTTTTTCTACAGGAAGGGCGTGCAGGAATTTAGGGTCTGCAAGTTATGTTTTTTTTTCTTTTTGTGCTGGGGAGCTGATATCTTTTTTTCATCAACTCCATGGTCTGTCTGTATAACACCAAAAGACTTAGGATTAGAATTAGGCCATTTGGCCCATTGAGTCTGCTCCACCATAACTGATCCTTTTCTCCCCCTCCTCAGCCCCACTCCCTGGCCCTTTCCCTGTAACCTTTGATGCTGTGTCCAGTCAAGAACCTATCAATCTCTGCCTCAAATACACCTTAGTAGCCTGTGGTAATAAATTCCACAAATTCACCACCCTCTGACTGAAGAAATTTCTCTGCATCTCTGTTTTAAATGGATGACCTCCATCCTGAGGTTGTGACTTCTTGTTCTAGACTCCCCCACCATGGGAAACATTCTTTCCACAACTACTCTGCCAAGGTCTTTAAACATTCAAAAGGTTTCAACAAGATTCCCCCTCATCCTTCTGAACTCCAGTGAGTACAGACCCAGAGCCATCAAGCGTTCCTCATATGATAACACTTATTCCCGGAATCATCCTTGTGAAGCTCTTCTGAACCCTCTCCAATGTCAGCACATAATTTACTTAGATGAGGAGCTAAAAACTATTCACAATATTCAAGCTGAGGCCTCAGCAGTGCTTTAAAGCCTCAGCATCACATGCCTGCTATTGCATTATAGTCCTCTTGAAATGAATGCTAACATGACATTTGCGTTCCTCACCACCGACTCAACCTGCAAGTTAACCTTCAGGGTGTTTTGCACAAAGACTCCCAAGTCAGTTCAGTTCAGTTCAATTTCAGTTTATTGTCATTTAGAAACCACAAATGCAATGCAGTTAAAAAATGAGACAACGTTCCTCTAGAATGATATCACAAAAGCACACGACAAAACAGACTACACCAGAAAATCCACATAACGTTTGGTAATCCCCAAATCCAGAGTCCAGAGAGGCTGATGCGTATTAATATTAAGCTACCATCTTAGTGCATTCCCCAGAAAGGAGCTCCAACCCCACCAGTCAAAACAAGACTAACCAGACACACCATGTCAGGAGACCAACTCTACCACCCCACAAACCAAAAACTAAAGCTACAAGATCTTCACAAAACCACATAGTTAAATATAGTTAACATATAGTTACAACAGTGCAGACATTACCATAATTGATCAAAAATAGACCATGGGCACAGTAAAAATAGTCCAAAGATGTTAAAAGACTAGCATTTCGAAAGAAACCACCACACAGTTTCCACAAGTCCTCAGGATCCCGATAGACTTGTCATCCCACGCAGGCGGCAGAAAGGAATACTCCCGCTATGGACTTCCAAGGCGCCGACAGACTCAGCCTCGCAGATGCAGCACACAATGAAAGCTCTGTCAGACCCAGCCTCACAGTGAAAGCGCCGGGACCGCAGCAGACTCCAAGTCCGTCGAACCTCTAAGCCTCCGACCATCCCCTCCGGCACAGCCTCTCTCAGCACTATCCTCTGCCGAGCGCACTATGACGCCCCCGCCAATGGCCACTGGCAACGCGACCCCAAGGACTGGGGGCCTGTTCTTCTCAGCAGAGACCCAGACCTCACAGCAGCAGCAGCAATGAAGAAGGCCTTCCTGGAGATTTCCAGATGTTCCTCCGTGCTCCCACATCAGTTTTTCATCAGATTAGGATTGTGCACGGCACCCCGCTTAACAAATAACACATATCAACCCCAGAGAGGGCGCTGCAAACTGCATCGTGCTGCCATCTTGCATCTCAGTCCCTCTGCATCTCAGATATTTGGATTTTCTTCCTGTTTAGAAAATAGTCTGCACATTTATTTCTACTACCAAAGTACATGACCATGCATTTTCCAACATTGTATTTCATTTGCCACTTTCTTCCCCATTCTCCATATCTGCTAAGTTCTCTTGCAGCCTACCTGCCCCACCACCAATCTTCATATCATCTGCAAACTTGGCAACAAAGCCATCTATTCCAACAGCTAAATCATCGATATACAGTATAAAAAGAGGTGGTCCCAACACTGACCCTTGTGAAACACCACTTGCGACTGGCAGCCAACCAGAAAAGGATCCTTTTATTCCCACTTGCTACCTTCTACCAGATAGCCAATGCACTAACCATATTAGTAACTTAACTGTAATACCATGGGCTTTTAACTTAGTAAGCAACCTCATGTGTGGCACCTTGTCAAAAGCCTTCTGAAAGTCCAAATATACAACATCCACTACATTCTCTTTATCTATCCTACTTGTAATCTCCTCAAAGAATTCCAACAGGTTTATCATGCAAAATTTTCCCTTCAGGAAACCATGCTGACTTTGTCCTATCTTGTCCTGTGTCACCAAGTACTCCAGAAGCTCATCCTTAACAATTGACTCCAACATCTTCGCAACCATTGAGGTCAGGCTAACTGGTCTATAATTTCCTTTCTGCTGCCTTCCTCCTTTCTTAAAGAGTGGAATGACATTTACAATTTTCCAGTCCTCTGGCACCATTGCAGATACCAATGATTTTTGAAAGATCATTACTAATGCCTCCACAATCTCTACCACTACCTTTTTCAGAACCCTAGAGTGCAGTTCATCTGGCCTTGGTGACTTATGTACCCTTAGGTCTTTCAGTTTTTTGAGCACCTTCTCCCTTGTGATAGTAACTGCACTCACTTCTCTTCCCTTTCACCTATCAACATCTGGCACACTGCTAGTGTCTTCCACAGTGAAGATTGTTGCAAAATACTCATTTAGTTCCTCTGTCATCTCCATGTCCCCTGTTATTATTTCTCTGGTCTCATTTTCTAGCACCCTATTTGCACTCTCATCTCTCTTTTATTTTTACATTGTTATGAATGTGCCACAACTCTGAGGGGCCGAAGTGTACAGAGTCACCCTCTCCTTTTTGAGAATCGCAAGATTGCTATTAATTTGGGTCTGGGACCCAGGAAATGAGAGAGAATCGGCAAGGTTTGGAATGTGTCCTGGTCTCAGCGAAACAAAAACCCCTGATAACGGCTATTGTCTCTTGGAGACGGAATTGGGTGTTGAGTACTGTACTATTCATTGAAGCACTCAGGGGCCGACCAGAGTGGGCTGGTTGAGGGATTGCATCATCCCAACCTGATTGACATCTGAGACCCCATGAGTAAGGATAAAAGATGGTCTGGGGAACAACCCCTTTAGACGCACCAGGAGAAACACTAGAAATCCTGTGACAGCGTTTAATAGTGACGGTGGGGAGCTCATGTGCGTCCTTCCCTTGCCCGGGATTGGCGGCCTCAGGACGGAAGAACGGTTTAGCTAAAGGAGAGGCCACAAGTGAACGGCCACACCAACGGGACTCCCGACGGATCGAAATCATAAAAGGAAAAGCCGGCAAGTTTTTCTCCCAAAAATCTCTCTCTCTCTCCAACCAAAGGCTGCAGCCTGCATGAACTGAGTGACTTTTATATTTCCATCAGACAATACATTTATCCCCTAGACAACGATAGAGCTTATTTCTTATTGAATAGTATTATACCCACACTTTTAGATTTAGTATTGATGACGTATATTATCTGTATATTTGCATTGATATTATTTTTGTGTATTTTTACTAATAAATACTGTTAAAAATAGTATCATCAGACTTCAACGGACCTCTCTATCTTTGCTGGTAAGTGACCCAGTTACAGGGTTCGTCACAACATGCTTGAAAAAGCTTTTACTATCTACTTTGATATTATTTGCTAGCTTAATTTCATATTTCATCTGTCCCCCCAATGACTCTTTTAGTTGCTCCCTGTATGCTTTTAAAAGCTTCCCACTAATTTTTGCTTTGTTATGTGCCCTCTCTTTTGCTTTTGATTTCCCTTCTCAGCCATGGTTGGTTGTACTATTTTGCCATTTCAATATTTCTTTGTTTTTGGAATAATCTATTCTGCACCTTCCTCATTTTTCCTAGAAACTCATGCCATTGCTACTGTGCTGTCATCCCTGCCAGCATCTTCTTCTAATTTACATTGGCCAACTCCTCTTTCATACCACTGTAATTTCATCTACTCCACTGAAATACTGCTTTTACTTTCTCCCTATCAAATTTCAAGTTGAACGCAGTAATATTGTGATCACTGCCTCCTAACAGTTCTTTCATCTTTATCTCCCTAATCACCTCCAGTTCATTACATAACACCCAATCCAGAATAGTCGATCCCATAGTAGACTCAATAGCAGGAGACATTCATGGAGTAAATACTGTTTTAGATTCGCTCCATAACCTTTACTTTTTTTAACCTTTGATCACCCTTATTCAACTTATTTTTACCTACACCAAAAGATTCATGCTATTTTTTTGGACTTATTGTTAAGAGTTTATTGTGAATTTTTGAAGATATGTACTCAGAAATGGCTCTTAGATCTAAAGGACGAGAACCTGGGCGGAACCCGAACAGTAATGGAAAGAAGCAAGCTCATCCGCAACGCACTGAATTAACTTATGAATTGTTATTGGAGGTTTTGGATAAAAAATTTGATGAACAACAACAAATTTTTAAACAAGATATAAAGGCTTTTCAAGATTATATGGATAAGACGGATTCAGTAATTAACCAGCAACAAGTTCTTATCACATCTCTGCAAGAAGACGCTCGGAAACGAGATTTGATAATTGAAAAATTGCAACAGGATTTACTTTTGACCACTAAACTGGTGGAAACACTTAAAGCCAAGAGTGTCGACTTTGAGAATCAGTCCAGAAGACAGAACCTACGTATACTTGGTCTCCCGGATGGCATAGAACAAGGCGACCCCTCGAAATACTTTGCTCAACTTTTAAAGGATGCGTTCCTGTCTGTATTTCCAGATAGCCCCCCGTTACTTGATCGCGCTCATAGAATTATGTGTCGATCACCGAGTGCTTCAGCTAAACCCTCGGTTGTAATTGTCTGGTTTCATTACGTACATGATAAAGAGCAACTTATTTGTGTGGCTCGGCGGGTAGGAATGGTTAAATTTCAGGATCACAGTTTCCGCTTAGTAGAAGATTTTAGTCCTGAAGTAATGAAGGTAAGGCTTCTTTTTAAACCTCTGATGTCTGAATGTTATGAGAAAAATCTAAAACCTGCGCTCTTATACCCTGCGAAGCTCAGAATCTCGCCGCTGAACACTCCACGCAGATTTTCCTTTCTACATCTGAAGCGAGAAGTTTTCTGATTGTGAACTTCCCTACTGCTACGGTCTCTCATTCCTAATAAATGAGGGATTTTGATCGTGTAAGATGGTTTTTGATTCCTCAAACCAGATTTTGTTTCTGACTATTGGTGTAGGTTCACTCTATACTTCATATTCAAGTTAAAGTGTTCTTTCGTCATATTAATCGGTTTGTTTTATACACTTTAACCATTATACTATATTGCTGACTATTATTTTTGTTCCTTCGAAGGTGTATTTTTAACCCTTCGAAGGTGAATTTTTTTTTACTAAGATGGTGGTTTTTTGGCTCAATGACAAACTGCTCTAAAAAACCATCTTGTAGGCATTCAGTAAATTCACTCTCTTCAGATCCATTACCAACCTAATTTTCTCTATTGATCTGCATGTTAAGCTCTCTCATGACTATCACAACCTTGCCTTTTTGACATGCCTTTTCTATTTCCCATTGCAGTCTGTAGTCCACATCCCAGCTGGGAGGCCTGTATATAACTGCTGTCAGGTTCTGTTACCATAGAACCATAGAACATTACAGCACAGAAACAGGCCTTTTGGCCCTTCTTGGCTGTGCCAAACCATTTTTCTGCCTCGTCCCACTGACCTGCACCTGGGCCATATCCCTCCAAACCTCTCTTATCCATAAACCTGTCCAAGATTTTCTTAAATATCAAAAGTGAGCCCACATTCACCATTTCATCTGGCAGCTCATTCCACACTCCCACCACTCTCTGCGTGAAGAAGCCCCCCTTAATGTTCCCTTTAAACTTCTCCCCCTTCACCCTTAACCCATGACCTCTTTTTTTTCTCCCCTGGCCTCAGCAGTTACCCTGCAGTTTCATAACTCAACCCACAAGGATTCAATATTTTGCAATCCTATGTCACCTCTTTCTACTCATTTGATGCCATTCTTTACCAGGAGACCCACACCATCCCTCTGCCTACCTTCCTATACCTCCAATACAACATGTAACCTTGGACATTCATCTCCCAACTACAACCATCCTTCAGTCATGATTCAGTGATGGCCACAACATCATACCTGACAATCTGTTATAGTTCAACAAGATCATCCACCTTATTTTTCATACTTGGTGCTTTGAGATATAACACTCTGAGTCCTGTATTTGCTACCCTTTTTGATTCTGCATCTCTAATACACCAATACTCACCCTACTGGCTGAAATTTTGCTTGCCCTTCCTGACCGTCTGACTGCACTCTATCATTGCTTTTTTACCATCTGTCCCTGTCCTAACCTGATTCTCTTCAATATGGCTCCCACCACCATGCCAAACTAGCTTAAACCCTCTTCAACAGCTTTAACAAACTGCCCATGATAATATTGGTCCCCCTTAGGTTCAGGTGCAACCTGTCACTTTTGAACAGGTCATACCTCCCTCAGAAGAGATCCCAATGATCTAAGAACCTGAAGTCCTGTCCCCTGCACCAGCTTCTCAGCCACGCATTTATCTGCCACATAATCCTGTTTCTACCCTCACTGGCACATGGCGCAGGCAGCAATCCAGAGATTACTGTCCTGAACGACCTGGGTAGTACATACTAAGACATCTGGCTGCCCTGCCTCCCTCTCCAAAATACTGTGGACATGATCCGAGACATCCCTGATCCTGGCACTGGGAGGCAACATACCATTCAGGTGAAAACACAAAAATACAACTGCAGGTGCTTCATCCTGATGAAGGGTCTTGGCCTGAAATGTTGACTGCTCTTTTCTCACGGATGCTGCCAGACCTGCTGAGTTCTTCCAGCGTTGTGTACGTATACCATTCGGGTGTCCTGTTCACATCCACAGAAGCTTACCCCTGACATCTCCTCTGTACCTACTCCCCAGCATCTTAAACCTGTATCCTTTTGTGGCAACCATTTCAGTCCTGGGAAAAAGCCTCTGACTACCCACACAATCAATGCCTCTCATCATCTTGCACACCTCCATCAGGTCACCTCTCATCCTCCTTCACTACAAGGAGAAAAGGCTGAGTTCACTCAACCTATTCTCATAAGGCATGCTCCCCAATCTAGGCAACATCCCTCTAAATCTCCTCTGCACCCTTTCTATGGCTTCCACATCCTTCCAGTAGTGAGGCAACCAAAACTGAGCACAGTACTCCAAGTGGGGTCTGACCAGGGTCCTATAAACCTGCAATGTTACGTCTCGGCTCCTAAACTCAATTCCATGATTGATGCCATACACCGTCTTAACCACAGAGTCAACCTGCGCAGTTGCTTTGAGCGTCCAATGGACTCGGACCCCAAGATTCCTCTGATCCTCCACACTGCCAAGAGTCTTACCATTAATACTATATTCTGGCATCACATTTGACCTACCAAAATGAACCACTTCACACTTATCTGGGTTGAACTCCATCTGCCACTTCTCAGCCCAGTTTTGTATCCTATCAATGTCCCACTGTAACCTCTGACAGCCCTCCACACTATCCACAACACCATTAACCTTTGTGTTATCAGCAAATTTACTAACCCATCCCTCCACTTCCTCATCCAGGTCATTTATAAAAATCATGAAGAATAAGTGTCCCAGAACAGATCCCTGAGGCACTCCACTGGTCACCGACCTCCATGCAGAATATGACCTGCCTACAATTACTCTTTGCCTTCTGTGGGCAAGCCAGTTCTGGATCCACAAAGCAATGTCCCCTTGGATCCCATGTCTCCTTACTTTCTCAGTAAACCTTGCATGGGGTACCTTATCAAATGCCTTGCTAAAATCCATATACACTACATCTACTGCTTTTCCTTCATCAATGTGTATAGTCACATCCTCAAAAAATTCAATCAGGCTCGTAAGGCATGACCTGCCCTTTACAAAGCCATGCTGACTACTCCTAATCATATTATGCCTTTTCAAATGTTCATAAATCCTGCCTCTCAGGATCTTCTCCATCAACTTACCAACCACTGAGGTAAGACTATAATTCCTGGGCTATCTCTATTCCCTTTCTTGAATAAAGGAACAACATCTGCAACCCTCCAATCCTCTGGAACCTCTCCCATCCCCAATGATGATGCAAAGATCATCGCCAGAGGCTCAGCAATCTCCTCCCTCATCTCCCACAGTAGCCTGGGGTATATTCCGTCCGGTCCTGGCAACTTAACCAACTTGATGTTTTCCAAAAGCTCAAGCACATCCTCTTTCTTAATATCTACATGCTCAAGTTTTTCAGTCTGCTGTAAGTCATCACTACAATCACTAAGGTCCTTTTCCATAGTGAATACTGAAGTAAAGTATTCATTAAGTACCTCCACTATTTCTTCCGGTTCTATACACACTTTTCCACTGTCACACTTGATAGGTGCTATTCTTTCACACCTTATCCTCTTGCTCTTCACATACTTGTAGAATGCCTTGGGGCTTTCCTTAATTCTGCCCGCTAGGGCCTTCTTATGGCCCCTTCTGGCTCTCCTAATTTCCTTCTTAAACTCCTTCCTAGTAGCCTTATAATCTTCTGGATCTCTAACATTACCTAGCTCTCTGAACCTTTTGTAAGCTTTTCTTTTCTTCTTGACTAGATTTATTACAGCCTTTGTACACCACAGTTCCTGTACCCTACCATAACTTCCCTGTCTCATTGGAACATACCTATACAGAACTGTACATAAATATTCCCTGAATATTTGCCACATTTCCATACTTTTCCCTGAGAACATCTCCCTTTTTCCTTTCTGCCCCATGAACCTATGCTCAGTGGCAGTAACCCGGTCTCCATGGTGTTCTTCTGGGAGGTAATCCATCACAACAGTATCCAAAATGGTATACTTACTATTGAGAGGAATGGTCATGGGGGTGCTCTGCACTAACTGCATATTTCCATTTCCATTTCTTCTAACAGTCACACAGCTACTTGCCTCTTGCAACTTACGGGTGACTACTTCCCTGTAACTCTGATCGATGAACTCCCATACAGGCTGAAGGTCATCCAGCTGCTGCTCCAGATCCCTTACACAGTCTTCAAGGAGCTGCAGCTGGATGCACTTCATGCAGATGTAATGTACACACATACTTTGATAATAAATTGAAACTTTGGGAGGAAATCAAACTTAGAGAAGAAGCATGTTCTGTCAGTGAAACAACATTGCTTGAGATAGAGCCACAAATGGGTAGTACCAGAGGCAAGCAATCCTTCTGCATATGCGAATGATCCTCATGAAGGAAGCAGCCAGAGATTGGGGCATTCAAGATTGAGACCAGTTAATTTGTCCCGGTGGATACATATTGACAGCTTTCTGTTGCATGTGGTGGATATCATAGTGGATAGCCATTCAGAGATTAGTGAAACATGTTATATCTTTGAAGGAGAAAAGGTAGAAGAAGCAGAACTAGACTATAGTCAGAAGCAGAGAAAAGTAACTGATGATAACCAACAACAAATAGTCTGCTGTAGAAAGCAACAAGTCAAAAGGCACTGTGAAATGTTGACAATTCTTCCCCCACCCGCCACGTACACACAGATGTTGCTTGACCCAGTGAGCCACTGGGTTCCTCTGGCAAATTGCTTGTCTCACAACTTGCTGATAAGGTTTGCCATTATATGCAGACCAGAGTGATAGTGAGGCTGTTCTCGTACCCATGGTTTACTCAAGGGACTGGTTTCCTTTGGTTGTATACAGTTCTGACTAGCGCAATGTGCCATGTGCCTTCACTCCACTGGTATCTAATATGGTTTAATGCACCCAGATCATACAGGGTACAATGTGAAGGCTGAATTGTGAATCCATAAGACATAGAAGCAGAATTAGGCCATTCAGCCCATCGAGACCGCTTTGCCATTCCATTATGGCTGATCCCAGATCCCACTCAACCCTATACACCTGCCTTCTTGCCATATCCTTTGAGACCCTGATCGATCGGGAAACTATCAGTCTCCACCTTAAATATACCCACAGACTTGGCTTCCACAGCAATCTATAGCAGAGCATTCCACAGATTCATTATTCTTTGACTTTAAAAAATTCCTCTTACCTCTGATCTAAAAGGTTGCTCCTCAGTTTTGAGGCTGTGCCCTCTAGTTCTGGATACCCCCACCATAGGAAACATCCTCTCCACATCCACCTTGTCTAGTCCTTTCAACATCCAGTAGGTTTCCATGAGATCCCGCCGCATTCTTCTAAATTCCAGTGAGTACAGGTCCATAGCTGTCAAATGGTCCTCATATGTTAACTCCTTCATTCACAGAATCATCATCATGAACCTCCTCTGGACTCTCTCCAATGATGACACATCCTTTCTGAGATAAGGGGTCCAAAACTGTTGACAATATTCCGTGCAGCCTGACTAATGTCTTATAAAGCCTTAGCATTATCTCCTTGTTTTTATATTCTATTTCCCTTGAAATAAATGCCAACATTGCATTTGCCTTCTTTACCACAGATTCAACCTGTAAATTAACCTTCTGGGAATCTTGCACAAGAATTCCCAGGCCCCTCTGCACCTCTGATGTTCAGAGCTTCTCCCCATTTAGAAAAGTCTTCAGTATTGTTTCTTTTGCCAAAATGCATTATCATACACTTCCCAGCACTGTGTTCCATCTGCCACTTTTTTGCCCATTCTTTCAGTTTATGTTGTGCTGCAATTGCATACGACATATGCAATGTGGAGGTAGTGGAGGAGCACTACCTACTCCTCCAGCTATCTTCATATTATCTGCTAACTTTGCCACAAAGACACCAATTCCATTATCCAAATCATTGACAAACAATGTGAAAAGTAACTGTTCCTGGGAAATCACTAGTCACTGGCAGCCAACCAGAAAATGCTCCTTTTATTCCCAGTCACTGTCTTCTGCCTGTCAGTCATTCCTCCTAATCTGCCATCATTCCCACCAGTATCTTCCTCCAATCCACATGGGAAAGCTCCTCTCTCATGCCTCTAATTTCCTCTGTTCCTTTGTGATACTGATACATCTGACTTGTGCTTCTCCCTCTCAAATTGCAGTATGAATTGAAACATATTTTGATCACTACCTCCTAAGGGTTTCTTTACGTTAAGCTCCCTAATAAGATAACAACACCCAATCCAAGATTGCCTTTTCCCTAGTAGGCTCGAGCACAAGCTTCCCTAAAAAGCCATCTCATAGGCATTCAATAAATTCTCTCTTGCAATCCGAAATCGACCTGATTTTCCTAATCCCTTTGCATATTGAAGCCCCTTATTATAATTGTGTCATTACCCTTATTACATGCACTTTCCAGCTTCCTTTTCAATCTCAATCCCACATCTTAGCTACTGTTTGGGGGACTATATTGTTACGTACCCCATAACTGGGTGTCTAACCAGCAGAGAAAGAAGAGTTCGTTGGAGTCTGGTGGTACTATACTAAAGGTGTTTATTAATAAAAATAAGCAAAACCATATCAATAATGCAAATATACATATAAAACCTATATATGTATATAATAAACCTAAAGTAGTAATAAACCTATGTATATAATAAACCTATGTAGTAATAAACCTAAAAGTGTAGGATTAATAATAATCAATAATAAACAAGCTCTATTGATGTCTAGGGGTAAATAAATTGTCATAGAAAAGTATACAGTTCAGTTCATGAGTGCTGATGTAGTTATAGTTGTTGTATTGTAATCGTTGGAGAGAGAGAGAGAGAGAGAGCAAGATGTAACAGCTACAGTCAGGCAAACATTCCTTTGCTTTCTTAATCCGTCATATCGGTGTGGTCATTCAGTTATGACCTCTCCGTCCTTCTGCTAGACCATTCTTCTGTGGTGGACTCGTCACTCTGGCATAAGTGGACACACACACACACACAAGTCCCCACCAGCCCTGCTTTAACACTGATAGCCTTAATGACCGACCTCCTGGTTTGGTCTTCGAAGCCCCCACCTTTCTTGTGGGTGCCAACACTCAATCAGTGTTCACTAGTGTGTCTCCTGGTGCATCTGAGGGGTGTCTCGCCAGACCTCACTTTTATCCCTATTCATGGGGTCTCAGGTGTCAATCAGTTTTGAATGGCTTTGTCCATCAAACCAGCCCACTCCGGCTGTCCACTGAAGAATTTTAATGAACAGAATAATATAAGGTAAACAATCCTCTCAGAAGCCATAAGTCTTTCAGAAGTCATAATATGGTGGAACAACAAGTCTCTCTCCCTGGATTTATCTCTCTCTTATCTGTAGCAGATATTCCAATTCCTGCATGTTTTCCCTTACCTCTCTTTCTCTCTCATTAGCAGCATAACAACAGTAACGGTTTGCGAATCTCCTGGGGGGGGGCATGGGCAACACTGCACCCTTCTATCCATCAGAGCTATTCATCCTTCGTAACAATATATGATTCCTATAATTTTTTTTACCTTTGCAGTTTCTTAACTCCACCCACAACATTCTCTGACCTCATTCTAAAGATGCAATTTCATCTCTTACCAACAGAACCACACCACCGCCTATGCCTACTAGCCTGTCCTTTCAATGCAAAATATGTCCTTTGATATTAAGTTCCCAACTATGGCTGCTTTCAGCCACGACTCGGTGATACAACGTCATACCGACCAATCTCTAATTGCGCCACAAGTTCATCCACCTTATTCCAAATGCTATGTGCATTTAAATACAGCACCTTCAATCCTGCATTCTTTGCCCTTTTGAATTTTGCCACTGTGGCACCATTGAACTTTTTGCTCTGCCTGTATTTATACCCATTCATTGGCTTGTCCTTCCTTTCATTGATGTTACATCCATCATCTATTTGTAAACCTGCTGGTTCATCCTTAGCTCTATCATCCTGGTTCCTATCCCCTTGCAATATTAGTTTAAACCACTCCCAACAGCTCTAGTAAACCTGCCCGCAAGAATATTGGTCCCTCTTGGATACAGGTGCAACACATACCTTTTGTACAGGTCTCACCTGCCCCAGAAGTGGTGCCAATTATCCAGAAATCTGAATCTCTGACCCCTGCTCCAAATCTTCATCCACACATTTATCTGCCAACGTAATCTATTCCTGTCCTCACTGTTGCATGGCACAGGCAGCAATTCTGAGATTACTACCCATGGGGTCCTACTACTCAGCTTCCTTCCTAAATCCCTGTATTCTGTTTTTAGGGCATCCTCTCTTTTACTACCAATACCTACCATAACTTTTGGCTGCTTACCCTCCCTTTTCAGGATATTGTGGACACGTTCAAAGATGCTGAATGCATCTGGTAGCCCTCAGGTGTCCAGAAAGCCAATGAAATGAATTGATATTTTGTTGAATTTATCTCTCGCCTTCTCTAATCAATAGAAAATACATAGGGTTACACCTTTTGTTAACCTAAAATATACAGAAACTTACTTTGTGCAGTGGTAGGGGGCTTGCTTCCTTTCTGAAAGAGAAGCAGTGTGGAATATGTAACTGTAGTGATAACAACATGTTGCTAATGCACCACACGGAATGATTTGGACATGCCGCTAGTGCTGACATGCCACTGAGTGACTGCTTTCATAAAGCTTTTTCTGCTCATTTGCTAATGTAAATAGAAACTCAAATGAGTCAATATACACTGCAAGTATCAATGAGAGACACAACCATGAGGTAGTTAGGTGATAGGAATTTAATGAAAGCATTAAGAAAAGGCTTTAAGACATTGTTAGGAGTTGGTTATATACCTCAGACAGCAGCTGCGAAGCATCAGACAGAATAAATTCAGAAACTATTCAAATTTGTTACAAAGAAGGGTGATTTTAATAGAGAATTTTTAGCATTCATGGAGTGGCACAGTAGCGTAGTCGTTAGCACAACACTTTACAGTACAGACATCCCAGGTTCAATTTCTGCTGCTGTCTATAAGGAGTTTGTACGTTCTCCCTGTGATGGTGTGGGTTTCCTCCAGTTTTCTCTGCTGTTCGGTAGGTTGATTGGTCACTGTATGCTGAAAAGTGATTAGGCACAGATTAAATCAGGGGATTGCTGGGGGGTACAGCTCAAAGGACCTAATCCATGCTGTATCTCAATAAATAAAAGTCCTCATTGAGAGGTCAGTGGTGAAAAGGGTAAGCAGCTTTCAGTTATTGGGTGTCAACATCTCAGAGCATCTATCCTGGATCCAACACATTGATGCAGTCATGAGGAAGGTGTAGAAGTGCCAGGAGTATGAAGAGATTTGGTGGGTCACCAAACACTTGTGTAACCCCCTGGTAAAGGTTTTACTGCTAATGTTGTAGGGTATTTCATATAATGCTCTTTCTGTAGAAGCAGTGTTTGGATTACTGTTGGACATAAGGGTTGCTTAGGAGGGTGGTTCATCCAATCAGGAGAGTGGAACAGGTAGAATGTTCTAGAGAAGGCTGGGGTTTTGTCTTTGTTTGGTGGGAGATGAAGAGAGAAGACGCTGGAGGGAATCAGTCATACGACAGTCTCCCTGGTGACTACACTTGCAGGAAGTGCAGCTAACTCCAGCTCATGAAATACCCCTTTAAGGAGCTGCAGCTGGTGCTGAATGAACTTAGGATCATGTGGGAGGCAGGGCAAGTGATAAATATGACTTTTTTAAAAACTTTTTTTATTGTATTTCAAGTAGTTACAAAATAAAAGTAGAGAAAAAAATGTATATTACCCATCCCCCCTCCCCTTAACCCCTCCCCCCTAGCATCCCTATAGAAAAAAAAAGAGAAAGAAAGAAAGAGTGCCTGGATATCGGGAGATCCCCACATGCTCCATGGAGTTCGTAATAACTTTAGTATATATATATTTATTTATTTCCCCAAATAACCAATTATTTCATCTTCGGAGCATCTATATACTTAATCCTGTCTTTTGTAAAAAAGGGCGCCAAATTTTTAAAAATGTTTCATATTTATCTCTTAAATTATAAGTAATTTTTTCAAGTGGAATACAGCTATAAATTTCTTTCTTCCAACAATCTATACTTAAATATATATCCGATTTCCAAGTAACTGCAATGGCCTTTTTGGCTACTGCCAATACAATTTTTATAAATTCTTTCTGATATTTATTCAATTTGGGTATCAGTTTTATCCCTTCAATATAAATATGACTTTTGAGCAGATGGTTACACCCAGAATGCAGAATTCGGGGAGTAGCTGGGAGAACACCGAGAGAGGTAAAGGGAGAAAGAAGTCAGTACAGGTTCCCCCTGTGGCCATTCCCCTCAGCAACAGGTATCCCCCTTTGGATACTGCTGAGGGGGATGACCTATCTGGGCAAGGCAGCAGCAGCCAGACCAACAGCACCGTAGTTGGTTCTGAGCCTTCGAAGGGTAGGGTGAAGTTAGGTGGAGCGATAGTCATAAGGGACCTGATAGTTAGGGGGATGGATAGGAGATTCTGCGGCAGCAAAAGAGACACCAGGATAGCGCGTTGCCTTCCGGGTGCTTGGATCCAGGATGCCTCTGAGCGATTGCAGAATATTCTTGAAGAGGAAGGTGAGCAGCCAGAGGTCGTGGTACATGTTGGTACCAATGTCATAGGCTGGAGAGGAGAAGAGGTCCTGCGCAGTAAGTTTAGGGAGTTAGGAAGGAGGCTGAAGAGCAGGACCTCCAAGGTGGTAATCTCCGGATTACTCCCAGTGTCACGAGCTAGTGCAGGTCAGAACAGGAAGATAGCATAGATGAATGAGTGGCTGAGGAGATGGTGCAGGGGACAGGATTTGAAGTTCTTGAATCATTGGAACCTCTTCTGGGGAAGGGGTGACCTGTACAAGTGGGACATGTTGCACCTGAACTGGAGGGGAACCATTATCCTGGGAGGAAGGTTTGCTGATGCTGTTGGGGAGGGTTTAAACTAGATTTGCAGGCGGTGAGAACCAAAGTGAAGAGGCAGAGGATGGGGGTGGTTGGTGCACAAGTGGAGAGAGATTGTAGGGAGTTTGAGAAAGGATAGGTGGATGATAGAGCAAAGAAGCACTCAGCCAGTAGTTTGAGATGTTCATATTTTAATGCAAGGAGTATCATGAGTAAGGCGGACGGACTTGGAGCTTGGATCAATACGTGGAACTATGATGTTATGGCCATTACAGAGACTTGGATGACTCAAGGGCAGGAATGGCTGCTGAGAATGCTGGGCTTTAGATGTTTCAAAAAGGACAGGGAGGGAGGCAAAAGAGGTGGAGGAGTGGCACTGCTAATCAGGGATAGCATCACAGCTGCAGAAAAGGAGGAAGTCATGGAGGGATTATCGACTGAGTCATTGGGGGTGGAAGCCAGAAACTGGAAGAGGGCAATAAATCTACTGGGTGTTTTTATAGATCCCCCCCAACCCCCCAATAGTAACAGAGACATCAAAGAGCAGATAGGGAAGCAGATGCTGGAACAGTGCAATAATAATAAGGTTGTTGTGATGGGCGATTTTAACTTTCCTAATATTGATTGGCATCTCCTTAGTGCAAGGAGTTTAGATGGGGTGGAGTTTGTTAGGTGTGTTCAGGAAGGTTTCCTGATGCAATATGTAGATAAGCCAACTAGAGGAAAGGCTGTACTTGATCTGGTATTGGGAAATGAACCTGGTCAGGTGTCAGATCTCTCAATGGGAGAACATTTTGGAGGTGGTGATCACAACTCTGTCTCCTTTACCGTTGCATTGGAGGGGAATAGGAGCAGACAATTGGGAAAACATTTAATTGGGGTAGGGAGAAATATGATGCTTTTAGGCAAGAACTTGGGAACATAAATTGGGAGATGTTCTTGGGAAAATGCACGGCAGAAATGTGGCAAATATTCACGGAACATTTGCATGGTGTGTGCTTAGGTATGTTCCATTGAGGCAGGGTGGTGTACAAAGGATGTAGAAAATCTAGTTAAGAAAAAAATAAAAGCTTGCAATAGCTTCAAGAAACTAGCTACTGTTAAGTGCTTTAGAGAATTACAAGGGTGTCAGGAGGGAGCTCAATAATGAAATTAGGAGAGCTAGAAGGGGCCACGAGATGGCCTTGGTGACCAGGATTAAGGAAATCTACAAGTATGTGAAGAGCAAGAGGAAGAGCCATGTGAGAATAGGAGCAATCTGGATCAAGAGTGGAGGAGGTAGCAGAGGTACTTAAATACTTTGCTTCAGTATTCACCAGGGAAAAAGACCTTGGCAATTGTGGGGATGACTTGCAGTGGACTGAATTGCTTGAGTCTGTAGACATTAAGAAAGAGGATGTGCTGGAGCATTTGAAAGGTATTAAGTTAGATAAGTCACCGGGACTGGATGAGATATACCCCAGGCTACTGTGGGAAGTGAGACAGGAGATTGCTAAACTACTGGCGATGAACTTTGCATCATCAATAGGGATGGGAGAAGTAACAGAGGATTAGAGGATGGCAAACATTGTTCCCTTCTTCAAGAAAGGGTGTAGAGATAACCCAGGAAATTATAGACCAGTGAGTCTTACTTCAGTGGTTGTTATGGTCCGGTCCGGAGCCCGCATTCCAGGTCTTGATCCAGTTGGCAGACACCGGACTCCGGGTCTTATAGCTGTCCCTCCTTTCGCCCTTGAGCCCAAGTAGTCACACCTGTGGATCATCATGGCTTCTTGGGACTCAAGGAGGCGCACCTGATGCCCATCGGATGGTGGTGTATATAGGGGGTTCTAGGACTGAGTGGAGTTGGGGAGTCGTCCTGCTTATTCTGTTCCTCCAGTTGCCCTGGCTTGGAGTTCCCCTCATTAAAGATGAGTTCTTCGAGTAAGTCTGGCAGTCACTCTGGAACTAGTTTCCTTCCTATCACTTGCCTCCATTGGGCAAGCCTGGCTGGACTGCCTTTGCCCGACGGGGGACTCTGCCCCTTTCCATCCCTGGCTGCCTACAGGTTGTGCCCTGCAACCTACGCATGTGTCCTGTGACCTGCTCAGGCCCCTGTGTTCCTGCCTGGGAGGCCCGGGGCCCGCCTAGAAGTTATGCAGCCCACCCAGAGGTCTCTGCCCCTACCCATCCCTCACTGCCGATGGGTTGTGCCCTGCGACCTGCTCAGGCCCTCATGTTCCTGCCTGGGAGGTCCAGGCCCTGCCTAGAAGTTATGCAGCCCACCCAGAGGTCTCTGCCTCTACCCATCCCTCACTGCCGACGGGTTGTGCCCTGCAACCTGCTCAGGCCCTCATGTTCCTGCCTGGGAGGTCCAGGCCCTGCCTAGGAGTTATGCAGCCCACCCAGTGAACTCCTAGACCCTGCCTGAGCTCCGGGATCCTCCTGCTTGCCTGAACTCTAAGACTCTCTTGGAACCCCAGCATCACCTTGAACGTCACGTCCCTCACACACACCATGGTCTCCACATCTTGTCTCTCGTTTAGTTGTTCCCGTCCTGCCCCTAGTACTTCAGTGCCTGCGTTCTGCACTTGGGTCCAGCCTTCTGTCCCCCTATGACAATGGTGGGCAAGTTGTGGGAGAAGATCCTGAGAGGCAGGATGTTCAAATGAACATTTGAAGAGACATAAACTGATTAGGAATAATCAGCATGGCTTTATCAATGTCAGATCATGCCTTACGAACCTGACTGAATTCTTCGAGGATGGACCAAAGCTCAAATGAAGGTATAGCAGTGGATGTAGTGTATATGGATTTCAATAAGGCATTTGATAAGGTTCCCGATGCAATGCTCATTCAGAAAGTAATGAGGCATGGGATCCAAGGAGACCTTGCTTTGTGGATCCAAAATTGGCTTGACCATAGAAGGCAAAGTGTGGTTGAGGATGTTTTGTATTCTGCCTGGAGGATGGTGACCAGTGGTGTTCTCAAGGATCTGTTTTGGGACCCCTCCTCTTTGTGACTTTTTTATAAATGACCTGGATGAGGAAGTAGAAGGGTGAGTTAGTACGTTTGCTGATGGGTGTATTGTGGACAGTCTGGAGGGTTGTCACAGTGGGACATCAATAGAATGCAGAACTGGGCTGAGAAGTGACAGATGGAATTCAACCCAGATAAGTGTGAAGTTGTTCATGTTGGTGGGTCAAATTTGAAGATAGAATATAATATTAATGGTAAAAACTTTGGCAGTGTGGAGGACACTCAAAGCTGCTGTGCAGGTTGATAGTGTTGTTAAGAAGGCATATGATGTGTTGGGATTCATCAACAGTGGGATTGAGTTCAAGAGCTGTGAGGTAATGTTACAGCTATATAAGACCTTAGACCCCACCTGGAGTGCTGTGTTCAGTGGATACTATAGAAAGAGTGGAGAGGAAATTTACAAGGAAGTTGCCTGGATTGGAGAGCATGCCTTATGAGAATAGGTTGAAAGTACCTTAGCCTTTGCTCCTTGGAGTGACGGAGGATGAGGGGTGACCTGATAGAGGTGTATAAGATGATGAGAGGCATTGATCATGTGAATAGCCGGAGGCTTTTTTTCCTAGGGCTAACACAAGGGGGCATAGTCTTAAGGTGCTTAGAAGTAGGTACAAAGGGGATGTCAGAGTTAAGTTTTTCACACAGAGAATGGTTGGTACATGGAATGCACTGCCAGCAAAGGTGGTAGAGGCAGATACAATAGGATAGAACCATAGAACATTACAGCACAGAAACAGGCCTTTTGGCCCTTCTTGGCTGTGCCAAACCATTTTTCTACCTAGTCCCACTGACCTGCACCTGGGCCATATCCCTTCAAACCCCTCTCATCCATATACCTGTCCAAGTTTTTCTTAAATGTTAAAAGTGAGCCCGCATTCACCACTTCATCTGGCAGCTCATTCCACACTCCCACCACTCTCTGCGTGAAGAAGCCCCTGCTAATGTTCCCTTTAAACTCTTTCCCCTTCACCCTTAACTCACGACCTCTGTGTTTTTTTCTCTCCTGGCCTCAGTGGAAAAAGCCTGCTGATCAGTGGAAGAAGTGGAAAAGGATCTTTTAAGAGACTCAGATACAATGGCATACAAAAGTTTGGGCACCCCAGGTCAAAATTTCTGTTACTGTGAATAGCTAAGCATGTAAAAGATGACCTGATTTCCAAAAGGCATAAAGTTAAAGATCACACATTTCTTTAATATTTTAAGCAAAATTACTTTATTTCCATCTTTTACAGTTTCAAAATAACAAAAAAGGAAAAGGGCCTGAAGCAAAAGTTTGGGCACCCTGCATGGTCAGTACTTACTAACACCCCCTTTAGCCAGTATCACAGCTTGTAAGCACATTCTGTAGCCAGCTAAGAGTCTTTCAATTCTTGTTTGGGGGATTTTTTCCCATTCTTCCTTGTAAAAGGCAGTTTTGTGAGATTCTTGGCCGTCTTGCATCCACTGCTCTTTTGAGGTCTATCCGCAGATTTTTGATGATGTTCAGGTCAGGGGACTGTGAGGGCCATGGCAAAACCTTCAGCTTGTGCCTCTTGAGGTAGTCCATTGTGGATTTTGAGGTGTGGTTAGAATCATTATCCTGTTCTGGAAGCCATCAAATTTTCACCTTCAGCTTTTTTACAGACGATGTAATGTTTGCTTCCGGAATTTGCTGGTATCTAATTGAATTCATTCTTCCCTCTACCAGTGAAATGTTCCCCGTGCCACTAGCTGAAATACAAGCTCAAAGCATGATCGATCCACCCCTGTGCTTAACAATTGGAGAGGTGTTATTTTCATGAAATTCTACACCTTTTTTTCTCCAAACATACCTTTGCTCATTGCAGCCAAAAAGTTCTATTTTAACTTCATCAGTCCACAGGACTTGTTTCCAAACTGCATCAGGTTTGTTTAGATGTTCCTTTGCAAACTTCTGCTGCCGAATTTTGTGTTGAGGACACAGGAAAGGTATTCTTCTGATGACTCTTCCATGCAGGTCATACTTATATAGGTGTTGCTGCACAGTAGAACAGTGCACCACCACTCCAGAGTCTGCTAAATCTTCCTGAAGGTCTTTTTCAGTCAAACGGGGATTTTGATTTGCCTTTCTCTCGGAAAGTTTTCTTGGTCTTCCAAACCTCAACTTGACCTCCACTGTTCCTGTTAACTGCCATTTCTTAATTACATTGCAAACTGAGGAAACAGCTACCTGAAAACTCTTTGCTATCTTCTTATAGCCTTCTCTTGCTTTGTGGGCATCATTTATTTTAATTTTCAGAGTGTTAGGCAGCTGCTTAGAGAATCCCATGGCTGCTAATTATTGGGACAATGTTTGAGGAGTTAGGGGATTTATAAAGCTTTGAAATTTGCATCACCTGGCCTTTCCTAACAATGATTGACACCTTACTGCCCTATTGTCTTGTTTATTATTTGTTGTAATGCCTGCACTGTTTTGAGCACTTTATGCAGTCTTGGGTAGGTCTGTAGACTAGTGTAGCTTTTTTCTCTGTGTTGTTTTTTTACGTAGTTCGGTCTTGTTTTTGTACTGTGTCATGTAACACCATGGTCCTGAAAAAACATTGTCTCATTTTTACTATGTACTGTACCAGCAGTTATGGTTGAAATAACAATGTGTTGCCCTTAAAGCATTTGTTTAGCTTTATTACATTTTCTCTTTCGTAATTTGTTTGTAATTATTTTCTAGTTAAAGTTAAGGTTGTTGAAAGTAATCAAAAAACACAAAATGCTGGCAGAACTCAGCAGGCCAGACAGCATCTATGGGAGGAGGTAATAACGACGTTTCAGGCGGAAACCCTTCATCAGGAGAAGAGCTTCGGTCCGAAACATTGTTATTACCTCCTTCCATAGATGCTGTCTGGCCAGCATTTTGTGTTTTTTTTATCTATGTCCAGCATCTGCAGATTCACACATGTTGTTGAAAGTAAATTCGTTGTCTGTGATGTATCACACCCGTTTTCCTCATGTCTTGTGGGAAAATATCAGTTTGGAGAAATGGGAAGGAGGGGACTTGTGTGTGCAGGATCAGCGCAAGAAAAGTTTTTCATTCTACGCACTAAGAAATATCATAGAAGCAACGCCGTAAGTTTATAACCGATATGTTGAAGTAAGAATCTTAATGCTGATTCTGTTGAAAGTAATGACAGTTGATGAAGTTTATTTTCTTGTGCTGTTGAAAGAGTTGCTGGATAGTTTGTGTTGAAGTGTATTTAAAGTTGTTGATGGTGTAGATAGATTCTGACTGTATGTTGTACTTCAATGTAATATAGTTTGTTGTAGTTTTACTTTTACAAGTATTTATGATGTAAATGTGATGCCAAGAAAGAAACAAATACTGTATATATTTTGTATTGTCTTATCAACAGTTTTCACCATACGTTAATATGGAAGAGTGAACAGTAAACGGTTAATCTTACTGCGATCCTGCTTCTTTGACTATGGTTTACCTCGGTGTTTAGTTCAGAGTTCCTACACCTGCACGAGAACACTACAGACAATAAAAGTGACTTGACTTGATTGTGAACAAGCCATAGCCCTAACAAGCTAATTAAGACCTGAGAACTTGGTAAAAGTTATCTGAGAGCTCAAATCTCTTGGGGTGCCCAAACTTCTGCATGGTGCTCCTTTCCTTTTTTTCACTCTAAAATTGTACAAAACAAAAATAATACACTAATCTTGCTTAAAATGTTGAAAAGAATGTTTCATCTTTAACTTTATGACTTTTGCAGATCAGTTCATCTTCTACTGACTTAACTAATCATTCATAGTAACAGAAATTTTGACCAGGGGTGCCCAAACTTTTGCATGCCACTGTGGGTACATGGAGCTTAGAAAAATAGAGGGCTACGTGGTAGGGAAATTGTAGGCAGCTTCTCGAGTAAGTTTCATGGTCAGCACAACATTGCAGGCCGAAGGGCCTGTAACGTGCTATAGATTTTCAATGTTTCTATGATGTGTTCCGGTGGGAGAACGTGATTCAATGGAGCCAGGTGTGGAGGTCTGCCAAGGATCAGAGAGTATGACTTTCTGAAGACTTAAGCTCCAACCTGCGCAAATTTGACTGTATAATTATAATGAGCCCTTTTGTTTTTTTTTTCTTTTTTTACTAACTCTTTGGGTAAGTTAACGTTTACAAATAATAGTTCTAATTATATGCAGTGTGCGATCTGTTATTTCATGTTGACTGGCTATGGCAGAGCAGTAAATGACAGAGTATTCACACAAACTTGAGCCTGTGTGGGTGTGACAGCTCAACTCATAGATTTGGTGGAACCAAAGTCATATACTTCCTAGATGTACGAAGCCGGCGAAAGGTGAATTCTTGCCACGGAATCCGGTGGCTGTTATCGAAGGGCCAACCAGCCGCATCTCCAGAGATGCCCAGTAAAAGGGGGGTTTCACTGGTAAATTTCTACACATGTAGATGGAGAGCACTCTGAGTGGTTGTAATGTGAAAGGTTAGTTTATTGTCGGTTGAAAGCCGCTTCTACCATGCCAGTCGTTGATTGGCCCATTTGAAGGATGCCATGCTCTATCGCATTGGTTGCTTTGCATACTGTGGCTCCAGAGTCTGGTTTCTGGTTCCTCAGGGCCTTCCTTTTGTCTCAAGGCACTTATCTTCACACTGTGGTCATGACCAGTGCTGCAGGACCATTGGCAAAGTACGCTGGAGGGTCCATATGCACTCTTAGCTAAATATCTGTTTATTCAATGTTTAGTTTTGTAGTTTGTGTATAAGAGCCTGGGTTCGATGCTTGGTTGAATGTTTTACCATTTGTCTGTAAATAAGTGATTTGTGTACTTATTTATAATCAGTGTCACTCACCAACCCGTGAAATTTTCCCCATAAGAATTGGCACTGTAGCAGGGTTTGGTGATTGGACAGACGATAAATACATATCATCTAAGAAAGAGGGCCCCCTGTATGAGCAATGCTGTCCCGGGTGAATAACAACAGTGCAGGATCTGGGCTATAGATCGGTCAGACCAGTTGGATTCCCCCGGGGTTGAACTATACCCTGCATCATGTCCATACGTTTAGATTCTCCAGGAGAAAGGATAGCCAGAGGGATGCTTTCTGCCTGTTTGCAGCCATCGTAAGCTACCAGCACAAGATGATCGCAGGCCTTAAGAGTGGAGGTGCTGGATCAGTGCTGTGTCACCAAGGGGAAGCCATCCGTTTGGCCCAGACCCAGGCCGCAGAGCTAGAAGACAAGAGTATGGAGATGGCTTGTGAACTAATGAAGGCATTGCTACACAGGGGGGCTAATTGGCAAATGGATACTGTTAAGGTCCAATCCTGGATACAGCAAGGTGATGATCCCAGTTCGTGGATGGGGTATGGGAATGTCTAGCTAGATGGTGAGAACGGGAAAGAGAGGGTAGAGTGGACTTCTAGGATTCTCTCCTGAAATGATTCCTCTCTCCTCTACACACCCACGACAGTACTGGCCAGGCCAATGATCTCACAGTCCCATACCCACTATGGGGGGCATCGTCCATGGCTTCTTCCTCCCAGAAGGAGAAGGGTCAAGAATGTATGAAAAGTAGTACAATGGGTTGCTTTGTATCAACAGAGATCAGGGAGTTCTCTGCGAAGGAATTGGTAAGATGAAGGGATAGGTACATACAGAAACCCGGGAAGTCTCTGCCCACATGGTTGTTGAGAATATGGGATGAGGAAGATACCCATCTTATAGAGAAATGGGCTTTATAGAGCCCATTGCTCCAACACGCAATCAACAATCCTCTGGGGATGCTGCTCACTTCCTCTGAGCATAATGTATTGGGTGGCAGTGGCAGTCAGGTTCTGGTACTCTTCCCTCTTTGAATGCGATTTGAAGCCCTGCGTGGAATAGAGCACAGTAGAGGAAGGGATTAGAGCTCTTCACCAATGGGATCTAATTATAGGTTTATATGGTCATAGTGATAGCTGACCAGAGGATTCTGAATTAATCCCTGTCATGATAGAGCATTTAGTTATGGTAACAGCTCCCCACTTGAAAGGGATGGGTGCCGTCTTTACTGGGACCGGTGGTCGGACATCCCGTAAATGTAGCTATTCAGTTGTTGCAGGGTTTGCAGTATACAGAAGGTGTGCTTAGCAGACTGGCAGGAGGGTATACCAACCACATGTCCCATAAGGAAATGTTTTTGGTATTGCTCAAAGATGAGCTCCCGAAGGAGCGGATAAGTGGGGTTCCCACTCCCATCATCTATGCAATGTGGAGGGAGTGCTGCCAGGGGAAGAGAGATCAGGAGGCTCTTAAGGGGAAAGCATTATTCTTCAAGCCCTCTCCCGATAAGTGCAACTTTTGTCCTGCAGTTCTTCCAGGATTCCCTATCTCCTGTTACAATTAAAGATCATCTATCACTTCTATCACTAGTTCTGCTTGACTCAGTCACCCAGGAACAATGAATGTGTTCACATGCACAGTATTTGTATGTCAAACATTAACTGGACAAACCTGAGAAATCTACCAATCCCATGATGTCACATGACAGACCAATAAACTGTCACCCCGTGGATAGGACAGCTCTCCACCTGTGAATTTTTGGGTAAAACCAGCTTGATAATATTCCAGTGGTTGTCTGGTCTGTTCTGGCAATCCAGAAACCCCAGGATCAACGTTGGTCCGGGTTCAGTGCTTTCAACTGGGGTTTCTGTTTTGATAGGTTGTGGGGCTAGCCCATCTCGTTCACTGGCTCGTTCTGGTACGAGGGATTCACTTGGCCATCTCCTGATGTGGTCTAGATGTCAGAAGCATAAACTTCCATCCTCAAGTGCTGAAGTAACTTGTTGGCCCACTTTCACCACAACTCCTCCTTACATCTCTCAACATTCGGGCGAACATAAACTGATCTCCCACCTCAAAGTTCCAGTGTCCTGTATTTGATCATACCATACTTTCGTTGTCTGTTGTCTGTCTCCTACTCGTTTCTCCTGCTCTGGGCGCAATAAATGCAATCGGGAATGCGACCTGCAGCCCATCAATAGTTCAGATGAAGAGAAGACTGGGGTAGTTTGTGGGGTTATTCGGTACCCATACGAAAACTGGTTGATCCTGGTGGGAATGTCACCAGTATCTGCTGCTTGACAGTCTGAACAGCTCTTTCAGCCATTCCATTTGATGATGTTACAATCGAACTCCATTGTCTTGTAAAAATAGTTTGAACTCCTTACTTGTAAACGTGGGACCATTATCACAGACCACAGTATCAGGAATTCCATGCATACAAAACAGTGTGCAAAACACTTATCATCTGGCTGGTCGAAGTCGTCACCACTTTGGCCTCGATCCATTTAGAATGTCATGGAACTATTGGTACAGGAGCGTCTAAAAGTCAAGACTGCTGGCGTGGTCACATGCTCTAACAATATACTCAACGTCTTCATCAATTTTCAGCCACCAAACTCAATTCCGGACTAGCGCCTTCAGACATGATATTCCTGGATGCGTGCAATGTAAATCTTCCAGGATAAGGGACTGTAACTTGTAGGAATTACAATAGAACATCCCCCGTCGTAGATGTTAAACTTGCTTTGATGTCTGGCATAGGATGGCACAGTTTCAGACACACTAGCTGGCCATCCATCCTCTACCTACCTTTTTACTTGTGCCAGTGTTGCATCTGGCTCAGTTTCTCATTTTACTTGAGAAGCAGTGATGGGAGTCACATTGAACCTTTCCATCAGTCATACCAGTTTGCCTGGAAATTCTGACTCACAGGGATATTCCCGTAATGGAAGATGGTTTAAGGAATCCGTGGTGTAATTGTTTCTACCAGGAACACAAGGTATCATGTACTGATGGACACACACTGTTGCATCCTTGGAGACGCCATCTCCAGCATGTCCTTGCCCTCACCAAACAATCCCACCAATGGCTTGTGGTCCGTATGAATCTCGAAATGTTGGCTGACCGTACAGGTCATGGTAAAACTCATGACCCCAAAAACAGCTGCCAATGCTTCCTTGTCCAACTTTGCACAGTTTCATTTGGCTGGGTTAAGGGGGCGTGATGTGAAAGTGACAGGATTTTCATCACCATCCATGCCCTTCTCGGTTAGCACCATACCAACACAATGCGGGGAGGCATCGCAGTACACAATTATTGTCATCCCTGGTCTGAGGTGCATTAATGCTTGGGAATAAGTCACTATTTGTTGGCTCTCTGGAAAATAGATTCCTCAGCTCGTTCCCAATGCCATCTTTTATCTTCTTCAATACAGTATTAAGAGGATCATGAAGCATGGCTGCATCAGGCAAACATCTGACGTAATGATTGAACTTGCCCAAAAAGGAATGAAGTTCATGGATATTCCTTGGTGCCAGGCTTCAAGAATGGGACAAAGCTTTTCTTTGATCAGATTTATACTTGGAATCCAAGTGAAAACCCAGGTATTTTACATGATCTGCCAGAAGGGAGCATTTTTCACGCTTCAGTCGTAGACCAAATTGCATAAATCAGGAGAAGACTTTACCAAGATTATTCAGGTGCTCTTACTAGGGTTGACCAGTAATTAGAATATCAACTTAAGTAAGCTGTTGATTTGTGCAGGTCTTTAATGCAGGATTCAATGGAACATTGCATTATTGCTGGAGACGAATTTATGGCAAATGAGAGCCTCATATACTGGAACAAGTCTTTGTGTGCTCCAGTATACGAGGATCACGTTCAGCATAAATTAGTCTGTTCTTCCAGATCAAGCTGTTAGTCTGTCAAGTTTACTGAAGAAATTTCCACCTCCCAGTGTTGCATAGATGTCTTCTGTCTTTGGAATTGGGTACGTCTCGGTGGGTAGGCACTGTGAACTTGTAATCTCCACATATCCTTACGCACCCATCACTCTTGACTACTGGATTGGAGAATACTAGCGAGGAAGATGGCAGAGAGAGATGGCTGAAGTTTCTGGGAATAATTCCAAAGCACAGGATTGATATGTCCCCACAGAAGTTCTCAAACGGCACGTGTAGACAAACGTGGCTAACAAGGGGGAAGTTAAGGACTGCATAAGAGCCAAGGAAAGGACATATACAGTAATGTAGCAAAAGTGAGTGGGAAGCTGGATGATTGCGAAGTTTATAAAATCCAACAAAAGGCAACTAAAAAAGCAACACAAAGGGAAAAGATGAAATACGTGTTTGCCCAAGCCAATAATATAAAGCAGGATACTAAAAGTTGTTAAAGTGCCACACATGAGATTGCTTAACAAGATAAAATCCCATGGCATTATGGGAAAGACACTGGCATGGACAGAGGTACGGCTGACAGACAGGAGGAAGCAAGTCAGAATAAAGGGAGCTTTTTCTGGTTGGCTGCTGTTGACTAATTAGTGGTGTTCCTCAGGGGTCAGTATTAGGGACGCAGCTTTTCACATTGTTTGTCAATGATTTGGATAATGGAATTGATGGCTTTGTGGCAATGTTTGCGGATGATATGAAGATAAGTGGAGGGGTTGGTAGTGCTGAGGAAGCAACGTGATTGCAGAAGGACTCAGATATATTAAACACAAAGTACACTGCAGATGCTGTGGTCAAATCAACACATACAAACAAGCTGGATGAGCTCAGCAGGTCGGGCAGCATCCGTTGAAATGAGCAGTCAACGTTTCGGGTTTAGACCCTTTGTCAGGACTGAAGAAAGAGAGGGCAGGGGCCCTATAAAGAAGGTGGGGGGAGGGTGGAAAACCAATCAGAGGAAAGATCAAGGGGTGGGGGAGGGGAAGCAGGGAGGGGATAGGCAGGAGAGGTGAAGAAGGAATCTAAGGGGAAAGCGCTATGGGTAGTAGAAGAAAGCAGAATCATGAGAGAAGTGATAGGCAGCTAGAAGAAGAGATGGAGTGAAAGTGGGATGGGAGAAGGGAGAGGGAGGGAATTACCGGAAGTTGGAGAATTCAATGTTCATACCAAGGGGCTAGAGACTACCCAGATGGTATATTTTTGTTCCTCCAACCGAAGTTTGACCTCATCATAGTGGTAGAGGAGGCCATGTATGGACATATCCGAATGGGAATGTGAAGCAGAGTTGAAGTGGGTGGCAACGGGGAGATCCTGTCTGTTGTGGCGGACGAAGCAGAGGTGCTCGATGAAGCGATCCCCCAATCTGCGTCGGGTCTCACCGATGTAGAGGAGGCCGCACCGGGAGTGCCTGATGCAATAGATGACCCCAACAGACTCACAAGTGAAGTGTTGCCTCACCTGGAAGGCCTGTTTGGGGCGCTGAATGGTGGTAAGAGAGGAGGTGTAGGGACAGGTGTAGCACTTACGCTTGCAGGGATAAGTACCAGGTGGGAGATCTGTGGGGAGGGACGTGTGGACCAGGCAGTCGCGGAGGGAATGATCCCTGCAAAAAGCAGAGAGAGGGAAAGATGTCCTTAGTGGTGGGGTCCTGTTGAAGGTGGCGGAAGTTGCGGAGGATAATATGCTGGATCTGGATCCGGTGGGGTGATAGGTCAGGACAAGGAGAACATGGTCCCTGTTGTGGTGACAGGAGGATGGGGTGAGGGCTGAAGTGCGGGAAATGGAGGAGATGCGGGTGAAGGCATCATTGATGACGGCAGAAGGGAAACCACGATTCTTAAAGAAAGAGGACACTTAGGATGTCCTGAAATTGAAAACCTAGGAACAGATGCAGCGGAGACGGAGGAACTGGGAATAGGTAATAGCATTTTTGCATTTGGCAGGGTGTGAAGAGGTATAATCAAGGTAGTTATGGGAGTCAGTGGGTTTATAGAAGATGCCAGTAAACAGTCTATCTCCAGAGATGGAGACAGAGAGATCGAGAAAAGGGAGAGAAGTGTCCGAGATGGACCAAGTGAATTTGAGGGCTGGGTGAAAGTTAGAGGCAAAGTCGATGAAATTGATGAGCTCAGCATGGGTGCAGGAAGCAGCACCAAATGTAGTCGTCAATGTAGTGAAGGAAAAGTTGGGGAGCAGTACCAGTATAGATTTGGAGCATAGGGTGTTTCACATAACCCACGAAGAGGCAGGCATAGCTGGGGCCCATGCGAGTGCCCATAGCTACACCCTTAGTTTGAAGAAAGTGGGAAGAGCCAAAAGAGAAGTTATTAAGTGTGAGTACCAGTTCTGCTAACCGGAGGAGTGTGGTGGTGTTGGGGAACTGGTGGGGTCTATTGTCAAGAAAGTAGCGGAGGGCTGAGGCCTTCTTGATGGGGAATTGAAGTGTATAAGGACTGGACATCCATGGTGAAAATGAAGCGGTTGGGACCAGGGAACTGGAAGTTATTGAAGAGGTGGAGGGCATGGGATGTATCCCGGATGTAGGAGGGGAGGGACTGAACTATGGGTGACAAAATGGAGTTCAGGTAGGCAGATACAAGTTCAGTGGGGCAGGAGCAGGCCGAAACTATGGGCCTACCAGGACAGTCAGGCTTATGAATCTAGGGGAGGAGGTCAAACCGAGCGGTGCGGGGTGTGGGAACTATGAGTTTTTTGGCTGAGGATGGAAGATCTCCAGAGTTGATAAGGGCAGTGATGGTATGGGAGACAATGATTTAATGTTTTTGGGTGGGGTCCTGTTCCAGGGGTAAGTAAGAGGAGGTGTCAGAGAGCTGCCGTTTGGCCTCAGTGAGGTAGAGGTCCATTTGCTAGACTACTACGGCACCACCTTTGTTTGCGGGTTTGATGGTGAGGTTAGAATTAGTGCGGGGAGAGTGGAGGGCAGTGCGTTCAGAGGGAGTGAGGTTGGAACAGGAGAGAGGAATGGTGAAGTTGAGAAGGTTGATGTCTCGGCGATAGTTGGAGATGAAAAGTTCGAGTGCAGGTAGAAGGCCTGGTGGAGGTGTCCAGGAGGAAGAGGAGGGTTGAAGATGTGAGAAGGGTTCATCAATGGGGGATCAATGGGGGGGGGGGAATCCTTGTTAAAGTAGTAGACTCGGAGATGTAGGCGACGGAAGAAGAGTTCAGCGTCATGCCAGGCACGGAACTCACTGAGGTGTGGACGGAGGGGATAAAAGTGAGGCCCTTTCTGAGCACAGAACGCTCTGCCTCAGAGAGGGGAAGGTCAGAGGGGATGGTGAAGACATGACAAGGGTTGGGGCTGGGGTCAGAGGAGGGTAAAGAGTGGGAGGTCTCAGGAGGGAGAGGGTGGTTGGGATGTTCAGAAAGAGCAGGCTGAGGGGAGGATGAGGGATCAGAGGAATGGAGGGGGATGAGGGGTGGAGGGAAGGTTGGGAGTCGCGGGGAGGATAGGGGGTAGTAGAGGAATAAGACGAGTGGTAGGACCCAGCGGCAGTAAGAGTGGTCCCAGTCTGGAGAGAGTCAGGATCTCGGTCCAAGCTGGATCTGGAGCTGGGGGTGTCAAACCATGGCCTCCTGAACATGGGCATCAGCCCCCAGTGCGCCATGGACTCACTCGCTTCTGATTCAGATCTCAGTTCTGACGCCCTGCATGCCACATGCCCCCATGATTCTGCCCTCTTCTACTACCCATAGTGCTTTCCCCTTAGATTCCTTCTTTACCTCTCCTGCCTATCCCCTCCCTGCTTCCCCTCCCCCACCCCTTGATCTTTCTTCTGATTGGTTTTTCACCCTCCCCCCACCTTCTTTATGGGGCCCCTGCCCCCTTCTTCTTCAGTCCTGACAACGGGTCTCGGCCTGAAACATTGACTGCTCATTTCAACGGATGCTGCCTGACCTGCTGAGTTCATCCAACTTGTTTGTATGTGTTGCTCAGATATATTGAAGGGATGGGCAAGAAAGTGCAATGGAATACAGCATTGGAAATGTATGATACTGCATTTCTGTAAAAAGAACAAAAGTGCAGATTATTATTTAAATGGGGAGAAAATTCAAACATAAGAGTAAAGGGACTTGGGAGTCCTCGTGCAAGACACCCAGAAGGTTAATGCATAGATTGAGTCTGCAGTAAAGAAGGCAAATACAATGTTGGCATTCATTTCAAGGGGAATGGAATGTAAAAACAAGGAAATAATGCTGAGGTTTTATAAGACACTAGTCAGGCCACACTTGGAGTATTGTCAACAGTGTTGGGTCCCATATTTCAGAAGGGATGTGTTGTCACTGGGGAGAATACAGAGGACGTTCATAAGGATGATTCTGGGAATGAAGGGATTAACATATGAGGAGTGTTTAGCAGCTTTGGACCTGTACTCACTGGAATTTGTCAAATGGTAACGATGTACAATTTAAAATTGAATCAGTGAATGACTAGCACAGATCGAAGAAGAGTTAACCAACTTCAGAATCTGCGTCCAATCTTCCCATATAAAAGTTAAATTGAGTTCCTTTTCCCAATCCTGTTTAATCTTAAGTAAAGGACGCTTATCCCAGTGTAATAATAAATTATAAATTCTTCCAATGGAATCCTTCATCGAAGGGTTCATACTCATAATAGTATCTAACAAGTCAACTTCCAATATATAAGGAAAATTACTTAAATATTTTTGTAAAAAATGTCTACCTTGACGGTATTGTAAAAAGTGTGAATGTGAGAGAGAATATTTATCGACTAATTGTTCAAAAGACATCAATCTGCCTTCTTTAAATAAATCCAAAAAAGAATTAATACCTTTATTTTTCCAAAGTAAAAAAATTGGATCACTCAAAGAAGGTTTAAAAAAGTAATTACGATAAATTAAACTACGAAGTTTAAATTTTTTAAGATTAAAAAATTACGGAACTGGCGCCAAATTTGTAATGAGTGCTTAATCACAGGATATAGGTTTAAATTAGCAATTTCAGTTAATTGTATATGTAAAGCAAATCCTAATAACAAGGTTAAATAAAACTATTTCACAGCTCTCAGTTCCAGGTCTACCCAAATTGGCCGATCATTTCTATCAACCCAATATAGCCAAAAATGACATGTATCGCAAATTAACAGCCCAGTAATACATTCTTAGATAAGGCAAAGCAGGACCTCCTTCCTTTTTCAACTTTTGTAAATGACATTTACTAATTCTTGGTCTTTTATTATTCCAAATAAAAGATAGAATAATAGAATCAATCCAATCAAAAAACTTTTTAGTCAAAAAAACAGGAATATTCTGAAATAAATATAAAAAATTTGGTAAAATCATCATTTAAACTATATGAATACGACCAACAAGTGAAAATGTAAGTGGACTCCATCTACTAAACGAATACTTCATGAAGTCCGCTAAAGGAACAAAATTGGCTTTATAACGATCCTTATATTTTTTAGTAATTGTAATACCTAAATATCTATAAGAATCCATAACTTTAAAGGGAACATTATCATATATAGAAACAGATTCATTTAAAGGAAGCAACTCACTTTTACTAAAATTTATTTTATATCCTGAAAAATCTCCAAATTTATCAAATAATTTTAGCAAAGCAGGAATAGATTCATCAGGCTTAGATATATAAACCAATAAATCATCAGCATAAAGAGAGACCTTGTGCATGGTCTCATTCACAAAAATCCCATGAATATTTTCAACTTAGTGAAAAGCAATAGCAAGGGTTGCTAATATTAAATTAAATAACAAAGGACTTAATGGACAACCTTGTCCTGTCCCCCGTGATAACTGAGAAAAAGGAGACCTACAGTTATTAGTGACAACAGTAGCAATGGGAGCTTTATATATCATTTTAATCCAAATATTAAAATTAACACCAAAACCAAATTTTTCTAAAACTTTAAATAAATATTTCCATTCAACTTGATCAAATGCTTTTTCAGCATCCAGAGATACAATGCATCGTAAAGTTTTAGAACAGGGCGAATATATAATGTTAAATAGTCTCTGAACATTTGAAAAAGTATAGCAACCCTTTATAAAGCCTGTTTGATCTTTAAAAATAATTTTACCCAAGTACTTTCCAACCGATTGGCCATTATCTTTGACAGAATCTTAGCATCAACATTCAATAATGAGATAGGTCTGTATGAGACACAATCAGTAGGATCTTTATCCTTTTTAAGAATTAAAGAAATAGAAGCCTCATAAAAAGTAGAGGGTAAATCACCTTTCACAAAAGAATCCTTGAACATCTCCAACAAATATGGAGAAAGCAATTTTCCAAATTTTTAAATAAAATTCTACAGGATAACCATCAAGTCCAGGGGCCTTACCAGATTGCATTGAATAAATAGCTTTATGAATTTCAGATTCAGTAATTTGGGCATCAAGAGTTTTTTGATCCTCAGCAGAAATTTTAGGAAAAGCAATCTTTCGTAAAAAAGCATTCATTTCAGAAGAATCTACTGGACATTGAGATTTATAAAGTTCAGTATAAAAATCTTACTAATTTCTTCATATTCCCAAGCCAGGGTACCATTCTTTCTATGGATTTTCAAAATTTGCCTTTTGGCTCCAGCCTTTTTTAAATGAGATACAAGCAGTTTGTTATTTTTATCTCCAAACATATAAAATTGGTTCTTTAACTTCAGCAAATAGCCTTCAATTGGATAAGTTAATAATAGGTTATATTGTGATTGAAGTTCTACCCTTCGTTTAAATAAATCAATAATAGGGGAAGTTGCACAGCTATTTTTGAAATTTTATCTAATTCTGCTTTAGTCTGTTTTATAAGTTTAGCTGAATAAGAAATAATCTGACCATGTAAAAATGTTTAAAATGAATCCCATATAATTAATTTGGACATACCCCCTACATCATTAAAAAGAAAAAAATCCTTTTATCTGGTTTTCAATAAAACTGACAAAATCAGAATTTTGCAGTAAAGTCTGAGACATGTGCCATGGTGGATGGGCAGGAACGGCATCATCAATCTCAAAGGTGCATGATCAGATATAGCAATAGTGTCATATTCACAGTTTTTAACACTAGGCAAAAAGCAGGAATCAATTATAATATAATCAATCCTCATATTTTTATAGACATGTGAAAAAATGGAATATTCTCTGTTATTTGGATGCAAATGCCTCCATAATTCAATCAACCCAAAATCAATCAAAAAAGAGTTAATAAGTGATGTGGAATGATTTGGAAGTTGCTGATTAGTTGAGCTCTTGTCAATCATAGGATTTAAACAACAGTTAAAATTCCCAGCCGTTATCAACATATATTCATTTAAATCAGGCCATAAAGCAAATACCTTTTTAAAAAAAGTAGGATCATCTAAATTAGTACCATACAAATTGACCAAAACAGCTTTTCTATTTCAAATCACTCCTTTAACAATTAGAAATCTACCATTAGAATCTGATTCAATATCTTCTTGAATAAATATATTGGATTTAATAAAGATAGACATGTCTTTAGTTTTACTCTGAGAAGTAGAGTGGAACTGCAAGCCATTCCACCATCCAAAAAACCTATTTTGATCTCCTGTCCTGATATGCATCTCCTGAGCAAAAATTATATCAGGTTGGAATCAATTAATAATTTTAAAAGTCTTTTTTTGTTTAATAGGATGGTTCCAACCACATACATTCCAACTTAACACATTAATCCATTTAACTGCCATACTACAACTTTCTTCTAACTTACTTTATACGAGCACAGAACACATACCAATACGGGATGATCAAAAATGGTGGTGTAGAATACAACCAATGTAGAAAACACGCAAGCTCTGGAACCACCCAATGGGAAAAAACTCCTAACTCTAAACCCACCCACCCTCCCAAAAGCCCAAAAAAGATGTAAGTGAACTAAGATAGAATACAACGCCAAGGAACTGCTCTGTCGGTCTCCTCTCTCCCTCCCCCCAGCCAGCACAAAAAAAATAAAATGACCTTGCAAGAAAGACGGTAAAGTCTCAGCAAAAAAAAGTATTTACATTCCATCATCTATTAAATGAAAAAGAACCAAAATAATATAATCTCTTTGAGAGAAAAAGCAGCGCCATCTTAAGTTTAACCTTAATCTCTAAAAAAAATTTAAATTCGGTTACAAGACGCTATAATAAAACAGAGAAAAATAAGTTTAATAGTATATTTAACTAAACTAAATTTACATAAGTATTAATAATATCATAAGTAATTAAACCCTCCCAGATATATATATGTAAAGAAACCCTATTAGTAGGAGAAAACTATCAATTAGTTAATTAAGAAACAACAAAAAAAAAATCAAATCAAATATTAGATGAAAGGAGCAAATCCCTTTATCCTCTTCTCTCAGTCAAATATCTGAATAGCCATTTAAACAATTAAACTTGAACTATAAATCTTCTTTCCAAAAAAAATCCAATAATATGCAATAATGAACAAGTCTTTTATCTTGTTTTATTAATCTCTCAATGAAATATCCAAATAACCTTCATATATCTTCTTTTCGAAATGTGAATAATATACAGATAATCAAACAACTTTTCAGATAGTTCATTTGGTAGTGGCGTCAGTAGCGGCAGCAGGTATAGACTGAACAAAGTCCAGTGCGACTTTTGGATCAAAGAATACGCGAGGAGGGGAATTAGGAGGAAAAACTTTAATTCTTGTCGAGTAATACAAAGAGGGAAACAGTTTCTTATCATATGCTTGTTTCATTACCAAAGCAAATCTTGATCTTTGTTCCATTACTTCTTTCGAATAATCTTCATAAAAATTGAGCTCAGACTCCTTGAATCTGAAAACTATGTTTTCTTGCCTGTCGCATTACTTGATCTAATTTTAAAGTGATGAAAGCAAACCAGAATAGATCTTGGTCTACTTGAATCCTTAAATTTCGAAGTAAACACTCTATGTGCTCTTTCTACAGCAGGTGACTGTGATAAAATAGTAGGAAATAGAGTATGAAAGAGCTTACCAAAGTAAACCATTAAATCTCCATCTTCAGCTCCTTCTTGCAATCCAAGAATTCATATATTCTTTCGGCGAGACCTGGTTTCTAGGTCTATAATCTTATTTTGATATCTTTCCAAACGGGTTGTAGTTTCAGACAATTTTTACTTAGTTAACTTCAATTCCTCTTAATGTGTAGTAACTTGAGTTTCCACGTCTTTAAGTTTTCCCAGAAATAACTTCATTTCATTATTATTCTTTTCCAGTTGGCCTTTAATTGATCTATTCTGATCTTGAATTGAATTTAGTGTCCGAACGATGTCTTCAGCCCATGATGACATTTCATCAGATCTTTCCTTCAGCATCTTTCCTTTTCCATTACCTTTGTCACTAGGTTCAGACAGATTCTTCCCACTCCTCGTAGACATAGACATATTACTCCCCTTCAAGAATCAGCAAATAAAAATTTTAAATTCAAAATATAAACTGGGGGAGAGAGAGAGAAAACTAAGAGCAGCACAGATTTACTGCTACTCCATCAACAGACAGAGACGATCTCCCCACTGAAGTTTAATTCAGTTGGGGGACAGCTCAGGGAATTGTCTGAGCAACAGGGTACAAAGAGTGGGATAAAGAGGTTGCAAGGATATGACTACTGGTGTTCTGCATGGAATTGTGGTGGGACCATGTCTATGATGACCATTTTAAGGTTTAATCAAATTAAAACCAATACCAGTAAGTTCCAGCAGAGGGATGTGCTGGAATGATGTGCACGAAGTTTGATCTTTGCTTCTGTACATCTGAATTCAATTGCAAATTACCGTGCAGTGCACATTTGTATATTGAAAAACATGTTGCCCAGTACTCCGTTCCTGAGGTCATCGGACTGGGGTCTCATGGATGTGGCTGGGTTGAAAACAAGGTAGACTGGGGAAGTCAGCATTAAGGTGTTGAGAAAGACAGGTGTTCAGCAATGTCAACGTGAAGTTGGAGGTTTGAAAGGAGGGGCAAAGGCCACCAGTACAGAATAATCAATGGTGTGAGTCCAGTGATTGATGGGCATCTTGGTGGTGAGGTGTGTATTTCATAGCCAGGCAGGGGAATGGTGTATGTGGATATGAGTTAGTTAACTTGTTTACTTATTGGCAGATCTCCCAGACTGTGTTGCAGGATTAAGACTGCTCTATTCCTCAGCTTCATTTTGCGAGCCTTGTAGTTTGCATGCTTCTAAGCAAAATGTTTTTTTGGGTGACAGTATATTACTGAATTACAGCCTTTTCATGGCACAATTAGATTAAGGCATTTTTCTGAGAATTACCCACTTGGTTTAATGCATCAATGTTAATTGGCCTCATTTACATTTTGATGTCAGATGGTGAGCTTGAACTTGGTACCTCTGCTAAGATGACACAACAGTATATTTTCAGAATAAAATGTTAAACCAACTCCTGAGGATGTGAAAGAGGGTTATGCAGATAAACCACTAGTTGCATTATTGTTAATGAAAATTAACACACCAGAGGTTATTTTTAATTTTATTCCTATTTTCAATCAGCCAAAGTTATGAACTTGTATAATAATATGATTGTTACAGAGAAAATATGGATTAGAAATGTCTTTGTAGAGCAAAACTTAAAGACCACAAAATCATATCATGGAATAAGTTGGAAACATGCTTTAACAAATTATCAGTAGCTTGAAAAGTAAAATTGGTTTAAAACAATGCCAACATGTTGAAAGCGATCAAATTCCAGTTGAACGTTCACTAGTGTGCCTGTTAATTGATGGGCATAATACCAAACTATAATAAAAATATAGAGAGAAAAGTAAATGAATATTCTAAAAGAATTGCAATCAGCTGATAGCTGCCAATGGTTGTTATTCAATCTGATTCGATGAAAGAAGTCAACCAAGTAAACAGACTCCCATGCTTCAATACATATCCAGAAAAAGGAGTAAATAGATTTTCCAGTTCTTCAAGTGTCTTGGTGGTAATATCAAATGGAACCTATTGAGAAAATAAATGACTTTACAACAATATTTTACATAAATGGCTCATGTGGAAAAGTTTCTTTTGAAATTTCCCCCAAATATGAAAAAGGGAACAAAAAGATGATAAACTTTCTTCTGATTCTCCATTAAAAGAAAACTGAATCACCAATGAAATGGTGCAGAACCCCATATGAAGAACCATTAACAACAGTTCTCTGAAGTCTTTGCCAAAGTTATGACAAACATTGGGACCAGCCATACTATAAAAGGATTGAATTTGTCAAATATGTATATGAACGTTTTCTTAATCAATATGTAGAGGCCCCAACTAAAGAGAATGCAATATTATGGAATGAGACAGGGCAGGTGAAAGAAGGGTGTGTAAGGGAACACTTCGTACCTAGTGATCATAATGTCATTAGATTCAAGATGATTATGCAAAAGGAGAGATATGGTCCTTGTTTGAGATTCTAAATTGGAAAAAAGCCAATTTTTATGGCATTGGAAAGGATCTGTCAAGTGTCGGTTTGAATATGTTGTTTTCTGGCAAAGGGAGGTGGGAGGCCTTAAAGTGAAATTTTGAAAGTACAGAGTTTGTGTGATACTGCTAGATTAAACAGCAAAGCTAATAGGCTTAGGAAACCTTGGTTTTCAAGGGATATTGAGGCCCTCAATATCTCTCAAAAGAAGGAGTTACATAGCAGGTATAGGCAGCTAGGAACTAATGAGGTGCTTGAGGGATATAAGAAATGCAAGATAACACTTGAGGGAGATCAGGAGAGCTAATAGAAGGCATGAAGTTGGTCTGGTCAACAAGGTGAAGGAGAATCCCAATAGTTTCTATGGATGTATTAAGAGCAAAAGAATAGCAAGGGGCAAAATTCATCCCCTCGAATATTAAAGTGCTCATTTATTCCTGAAGCTGAAAGAGATGGAGATCTTAAATAGATTCTTTGTATCTGTATTTACATATGAACACAGAGTTTATACAACTGAGGCAAAATAGCAGTGAGATCATGGACCACACACATCCCAGGCCCTGACAAGGTATCCTTTTGGACCTTGCGACAGGAATTCAGAAATTGCAAGGACTCTGACAGAGGTAGTTAAAACATTCTTAGCCATGAGTGAGAGTTAGAAGACTGGAGGATAGTAAATGCTGTTCTGTTTTTCAAGAAATATTCTAAGAATAAGCTGGGAAATTATAGGCTGGTGAGTGTGATGCCAGTAGTGGGTAAATTGTTGGCAGGTATTCTAAGAGGCTGGAAATACAAGCATTTTGATAGACTGAGCCTGATTAGAGATAATCAACATAGCTTTCTGCATGGTAGGTCATATCAAACCAATCTTGCAAATTTTTTCAAGGAGGTTACCAAGAAAATTGATGGAGGAAAGTTGGTGGATATTGTCTATGTGAACTATAGCAAGGTAATTGACAAGGTCCCTCATGTGTCAAGAAGGTTCTGCCACTTGGCATTCAGGATGAGCTAGTAAACTAGATTTGACACTGGTTTCACGGGAGAAACCAGAGTGTGGTAGTAAATGGTTGCTTTTCTAAATGGAGACCGGTGACTAGTGGTGTGGCATAGGGATCAGTGCTAGGTCTGCTGTTCTTTGTCATCTATATCAACAATCTGGATGAAAATGTGGTTAACTGGATCAGCAAGTCTGCGATGACATCAAGATTGGGGTGTAGTGGACAGCGAGGAAGACTATCAAAGCTTTCAGTGGGATCTGGACAAGGTGGAAAAATGGGTTGAAAAATGCAGATGGAATTTAATGCAGGTAATTACAGTTTGGAAGGAAAAACAGGATAGGTCTTCTGGTGAATGGTAGGGCATTGAAGAGTACACTACAATACAGGGATCAAAGAATACAGATCCATAAATCCTTGAAAGTGCCGTCACAGGTAGATAGGGTTGTTGAGAAAGTTTTTAGCGCATTGGTCTTCATAAATCAAAATACTTAGTACAGGAGTTGGGATGTTATGTTGAAGTTGAATGAGACACTGGTGAGATCAAATTTGGAGTACCATGTGCAGTTCTGGTCGCCTACGACAGGAACTTTGTCAATTAGATTGAAAGAGTACAGAGAAAATTTAGGATGTTGCCAGGACTTGAGAATCTGAGTTATTGGGAAAGGTTGAAGAGGCTAGGATTTTATTCCCTGCAATACAGGAGAATGACAGGTGAATTGATGGAGGTATTGCATGCAAAATAATGAGGAGGAATGATAGGGTAAATGCAAGCAGGCAGGCCTTTTTCTCTGAGGTTTAGTAAAATTTGGTAGAATTAGAGGAATTAGTTAAGTTATGATGGTGTTAAATGGCGACTCCTTTGCTTGCATCTTTGGACTCAGCTCTACATTTATCCTTTATCTCTTTCTCCTTTTCAAGGTTGTTTTGAAGACCCTGACCTGGAGTTACATTCTGACTTTGGTTCTTTGCAGGATTGGGACCCGCTCCCAGGGCATCAGGACTGGCTGCTTTTTGATATCCCAAGGATGCAGCTTGGAAGCCGAGTTCACATTCAGGGTGCCGGATTTTTCTGGCTCTGGAGACATGTTGATTCTAGGGCCAGTGTCCCTGATGGAAGCATTGTGGGAGAACATAGAACATTGGGAGCAGCAGGTTAGCTCCCAGGGGTTGTGTGTCCAATAAGCTGCGCCTTTCTGGGGCCAACTCTCTGGGCACAGAGCTCGGAAAAAGTTATGCAACAGACTTTTAACATGGTAAATTGGTGAGTTGTTTGTTACGTCTCTCCTCTTGTTGTGAAATAGGGACACCTCTTTTTCCCTTATCGGGGGAGAGAGAGAGAGAGCGAGCCTGTGGTATGTTGAATTACCAAGTGAACGAGCAGTCTTTGAGGTAATGCAAGTCTGTGATGCTTGGTGGAGGGTACTGATGCTTTTTGCTGGTGGGGATGGGGTGGTCTTTGCCTTGCTGTTGCTTGTACGTGGGAGGGGGGAGCTAGGGGGGCTTTGGGGTTATAATGTTTAACTGTCATTCATTCTTTGGGGCCCTCCTCTGTTTTCAAGGATACTTATGAAGAAAAAGAATTTCAGGATGTATATCTTATACATCTCTCTGATATTAAATGTACCTATTGAGAGGTCATAGGCTAACGATGAAAAGTGAAATATTTAAGAGGAACCAGAGGGCAATTTTCTTCACTCAGAAAGTGGTGTGTGAAATGAGATGCCCATGGAAATTTTGGATGTGGATTTGATTTCAATATTTAAGTTTGATAAGTACATGGATGAGGAGGGTATGGAAGTCTATGGTTCAGGTGATGGTTGACAGGATTAGGCAGAATAATAGTTCAGCACAGACTAAATGGGCTGAAGCACCCATTTCTGTGTTTTACTGATCTATGACTCTGACACTGGGAAAATGTTACGTACTGAGGTGTTCATAGTGCTCTGTCACTTAATTTTCTTTGATCTTTACCTGATTTATTTACATGCCTGAGGAATTGGTTACTATGTGCCTTAAACAGCGTGACTAGAACCTTAAGAATGGAATAATAATTCCACTTATAATGCTTTATCAGCATTTGCAGAGAAAGCATCAGCTGCCAATGAATGGCAAGAGTTCCAGACTTTTAAAACCCCTCCAAATGTATCTGGGAGTACACAAGTGCTCCTCTTTTTCCCAGTTGCATTGATATTGGCACCCTCCCTTTTGTCTACTCCATTCACCTTCCTGGGACTGATAGTGCTCCCACAATTTGTGACTGAGCAGGGTAGACACTAATGCTGCAGTTATGTGCTAGGTTCCTAGGAGACTTAGCTCACATCTAAAAGGCTTTATTTTGGGCTGGTATAAAGTTTTACATCTGTTGGGCTCAGGGAGAGAACGGGGGAGGGGAAAGAGAAGGGTCAGTAGGATAACAGAAAACAAATAGAACCATAGAACACTACAGCACAGTACAGGCCCTTCAGCCCTCCATGTTGTGCCAACCCATATAATCCTTAAAAAAAAGTACTAAACTCACACTACCCCATAACCCTCTATTTTTCTTTCATCCATGTGCCTGTCCAAGAGGCTCTTAAATACCCCTAACGTTTTAGCCTCCACCACCAGCCCTGGCAAGTCATTCCAGGCACTCACAACCCTCTGTGTAAAAAACTTACCCCTGATGTTTCCCCTAAACTTCCCTCCCTTAATTTTGTACATATGCCCTCTGGTGTTTGCTATTGGTGCCCTGGGAAACAGGTACTGACTACTCACCCTACCTATGCCTCTCATAATCTTGTAGACCTCTATCAAGTCCCCTCTCATTCTTCTATGCTCCAAAGAGAAAAGTCCCAGCTCTGCTAACCTTGCTTCACATGACTTGTTCTCCAATCCAGGCAACATCTTGGTAAATCACCTCTGCACCCTCTCCATAGCTTCCACATCCTTCCTATAATGAGGTGACCAGAATTGAACACAATACTCTAAGTGCGGTCTCACCAGAGATTTGTAGAGTTGCAACGTGACCTCTCTACTCTTGAACTCAACCCCCCTGTAATTGAAGTCTACCATCCCATAGGCCTTCTTAACTACCCTATCAACCTGTGCAGCAACCTTGAGGGATGTATGGATTTGAACCCCAAGGTCCCTCTGTTCATCCACACTCTTAAGTAACTGACCGTTAATCCTGTACTCAGTCTTCTGGTTTGTCCTTCCAAAATGCATCACCTCTCATTTGTCCAGTTTGAACTCCATCTGCCATTTTTCTGCCCAACTCTGCAGCCTGTCTACATCCTCTTGTAACCTTCGACAACCTACAGCTCTATCCATAACTCTTCCAATCTTCGTGTCATCCACAAACTTACTCACCCATCCTTCCACCTCTACATCCAGGTCATTTATAAAAATCACAAATACCAGGGGTCCCAGGACAGATCCCTGCGGCACTCCACTAGTCACCAACCTCCAGGCAGAATACTTTCCTTCCACAACTACCCTCTGGTTTCTTCCTTTAAGCCAAATTTTTATCCAAACAGCCATGCCTCATGACTTTCTGGATGAGTCTCTCATGAGGGACCTTGTCAAATGCTTTGCTAAAGTCCATGTAGACCACATCCACTGCCCTACTCTCATCAATTTCGTTTGTTACCTCTTCAAAAAAACTCAATCAAGCTTGTGAGGCATGATCTTCCCTTCACAAAGCCATGTTGACTATCCTTGAGTAGACTGTACTTCTCCAAATGCTCATCGATCCTATCCTTAAGAATCCTTTCCAGTAGTTTGCATACCACTGACGTAAGACTCACCGGTCTATTGTTCCCAGGTTTCTCCCTATTACCTTTTTTAAACAAGGGAACTACATTTGCCATTCTCCAGTCCTCCGGCACTTCCCCTGCAGCCAAAGAGGATTCAAACATCATAACTAATGCTCCTGTGATCTCTTCTCTCACCTCCCACAACAACCTGGGGTGTTTCATATCTGGCCCTGGGGATTTATCAATCTTAATGTTTTTAAGAAGATCCAGCACTTCTTCTTCCCTAATCTCCACATTGTCCAGCACACAGGCCCACTCTTTGACCTCATCCTGATCAAGATCCTTTTCACTTGTGAATACTGAAGCAAAGCAAAAATGTTGGGGGAATCAGAGGAGAATGGTTACCTAATTACCTAGCTTACAAACTTGCCTAATGAAGTCAGAGAGAAGCTGGGGTGTGAGAGATAAACATTATGAACATGAACATGAGGAAAGAAACAAAAATACAAATGCTTGATCAGTGACTATACCTCTGCAACACACACAAAATGCTGGAGGAACTCAGTAGGCCAGACAGCATCTAAGGAAATGAGTACAGCCGACATTTTGGGCCAAGACTCTTCATCATGGCTTGGTCCAAAATGTCAACTGCACTTTTTACTGAGTTCATCCAGCATTTTGTGTGTGTTGCTCCAATGTCCAGCATCTGCAGATTTTCTCTTGTTTGTGATTGGGCTGTACCTCTGCTTCTGGTTTGACGACTGATCCAGAAAGAAACAGTTCCTTTATTTCTCTACATAAGTTTATAACCATCTCCTGTAAAATAGATTTAAACAGTTAGAATTGATAGAATATTAATTTTTCTATGCCAAGTGACATTAAATTCTAATAACTTCAGTGATGTGATTATGGAAAAGGATAAATCTTTAAGAACATAAAACAGACCGAAGGAGTTAATTAGGGCATTTGACCCACTGAGTCTGCTCTGCCAGTCCATCATGGCTAATTGATTCCTCTCAACACCATTCTCCTACCTTCTCCCTGTATCAATCTCTGATTTAAATATATGCAATAACTTTGCCTTTACAGTTATCTGTGGCATTGAATTCCACAGGTTCAGTACCTCTGGCTAAAGAAATTCCTCCTCATCTCTGTTCTAAATAGCTGTTTCTCTATTCTGAGGCTGTACCCATGGGTCCTAGACTCCCCCACTATAGGAAGCATCCTCTCCACATCTACTCTATCTAGGCCTTCCAACATTTGATGGGTTTCAATGAGATTTCTCCCCTCATTCTTCTGAACTCCAGCAAGTACAGACCTAGAGTCATCAAATGCTCCTCATATATTAACCCTTTCATTCTCAGAATCATTTTCATGAACCTTCTCTGGACCAATGTCAGTTCATTTTTTTGTTAGATAAGGAGGCCTAAACTGCCCATAATATTCCAACTGCAGTCTGACTTTATAAAGCCCCAGCATTACATCCTTGCTTTTATATTCCAGACCTTTTGAAACAAATGCTAACGTTGCATTTGCCTTCCTTCCAACCTGCAAGTAAACTTTGGACAATCCTGCACAAGGACCCTCAAGTCCCTTTGCACATCTGATTTTTGAATTTTCTTCCTGTTTAGAAAATTGTCTACATCTTTATTCCTTCTACCAAGGTCCATGACCATACATTCACTATGCTATATTCCATCTTCTTCCACTTCCTTGCCTATTCTCCTAATCTGTTTAAGTCCTTCTGCAGACTCCTTTCTTCCTCAACGCTTCCTGCCCCTCCACCTATTTTTGTATCATCTGCAACCTTGGCTGCAAGGCCATCAATTCTGACTTCCACCTCATTGACACATAGTATGAAAAGAGGCGGTCCCAATACTGACCGCTGCAGAACACCACTAGTCATTAGTAGTCAACCAGAATAGGTCCCCTTTGTTCTCACTCTGACTCCTGCCAGGCACCTTGTCAAAGACCTTCTGAAAATCCAAGTAAACATCATCCACTGACTCTCCTTCGACTATCCTGCTTGTTAGTTCCTCAAAGAATTCCAACAGATTGGTCGGGCAAAATTTTCCCTGAAGGAATCCATGGCTTTGGCTTATTTTATCACGAGCCTCCAAGTACCCCAAAATCTCATCCTTAAAATTGAACTCTTCCAACTACTGAAGTCAGGCTAACTTGCCTATAATTTCCTTTCTTCTGCCTCCCTCCCTTCTTAAAGAAGCAAAATCCTGGTGAATCTCTTATGCACTCTCTAAATTGCTACCACATCCTTCGTGTAGTGTGGTGTCCAGAACTGTTAACAATATTCAGTCTAACCAATGAAGTTCCAACTCAATTACATTCAGTACCTTGGCCAATGAAGGTAAATAAGCTGTTCATTACCCTATCTGTATAAGATGTATGAAATGATGAGAGGCGTTGATCGTGTGGATAGCCAGAGGTTTTTTCCCAGGGATGAAATGGTTAACACGAGGGGGCATATTTTTAAGGTGCTTGGAAATGGGTACCGAGGGGATGTCAGAGGTAAGTTTTTCACAGAGAGTGGTAGGTGCGTGGAATGCACTGCAGCCAGCAGTGGTGGAAGCGGATACAATAGGGTCTTTTAAGAGCCTCTTAAACTGGTACATGGAGCTTAGAAAAATCAAGGGCTATGAGCTAGGGCGGGGGTCGGCGACCCGCGGCTCCGGAGCCACATGTGGCTCTTTTACGTCTGTGCTGCGGCTCCCTGTTGCTTTGGGAAATAATTGGTCAGTATTTAATTAAAATGTATTTTATGTTAGTTTGTTAGTTTTTGAAATGTAATTCTAAATTTGAAGATTATGGTGATCTTGTACAATCTAAATAAGACGTTGTGGCGACCCATTTCCTGACACATCCAGCGTTCAGGCTAAGGGAGATAGCCTACGGGGGTTTGTGAGTACGTGCCTTTTGCAGCATCTGCGCCCATGGGGGGGGGGCGGGTTGAGGGAGGCTTAAAAGCAAGGCTGTTTAGTTCGAATAAAGCTATCTTTGACTGCAGTTTACTGACTGCGTGTAGCACACCGCTACAACGTGTTTTTATCGCTGGCTGTCCAGAGGGGAGGTGCTGAAACGCTTTGTCGCGTGTCTGGAAGAAGTGAAAACTTTCCTGGGCAGCAAAGGGCTCACCTTTCCTGAGCTGGAACAGCCAGAGTGGCTGGAAAAGCTACACTTCATGGTAGACATGACAGCGCACCTGAACACGCTGAACACAGCTCTTCAGGGGTAAGGACGTACAGCCCTGCACATGTTGGAGGATGTTTTGGCATTCGAGCGCAAGTTGACAGTGCTTGCCAGAGATTTACAGAAAGGCACATTGTCTCACTTCCCCAATTTGAGAGAGTTCAAACAAGGTCACGACATGATAAATTCGGAGTATTTACATTCTGCAATCATCGCAATGCAAACATCGTTTGGGAAACGCTTCTGTGAGTTCAGAGAGGAAAAAAACACATTATCCTTCCCGGTCACTCCCCTAAGCATCGATCCATCCCTACTGAATACGACTGCATTGTCAGGTGTGAGTCAACCTGACCAAGTATGATAAATATTTTAATTGCCTATTATTTTACGTATATTCATATGTTTTCATTGTTCAGTGAAATAGTCCTTTTATTTTTCAGGTTGACAGCTGGCTGACGTTATTTTTGGTTTGCTGCTGGCGGCAAATTTAAGTTTGGCGTTTTTCATAAATACAAGAAGGACTCAAATAGACGTTGAGTATTTTACTTAAAAGTAACCTTCAACTAAACGTCTTTTTTTCGGAGTTCAAAATGTTTTTGTTGCATGCAGAAATGTAATTTCGTTTTCTCTGCAGGAGTTCATCAATTTCATAAATGCAACACATTATAGTTTGTTTATACATAGCATAAAGGCAAAACAAAATGTTGTATGCAGTGTTATTTCATTTTAAATGTCAAACGGGTTTTGCGGCTCCCAGTGTTTTCTTTTCTGTGGGAAACAGGTCCAAGTGGCTCTTTCAGTGGTAAAGGTTGCTGACCCCTGCTAGGGGAATACTAGGCAGTTTCTAGAGTAAGTTACATGGTTGGCACAACATTGTGGGCTGAAGGGCCTGTAATGTACTGTAGATTTCTATGTTCTATCTATTTGTGTTACACTTTCAGGAAGTTGTAGATTTGCAACTCCACAACATTTGATAGGACTCTCAACCACATTGTTTTTTGTTTGGAATGCTGTGTCCGTAAAAGACTCTAAATTAGCCTGAGGAATTAGAAAGCATTAGTCTCTAAACATAGGCCAAAATCACCAGCAATCAGGCTCTAGTTAGACCCAGTTAGCTCATTATGCATGTAGGCATCAGTTCCCAAAGCAAACACTTTGTTCTGAACTCAGAAATGGGAAAAATTTGCTGGGCAATTAGAGGAAATGATCCTCCTTGGTGAAATGCAGCATTACTGCTGTTGCCTGTGCCAGGAATTGTAGAGAGGGCTTGATCCAAATGCCAAGCAACAGGGACAATTTAGCAGTGAGCAATAGTTTTAATAATAAACTGCAAAATAACAAGCCTTGTGGGACCACAAAACAAGAGAGAACAGATAAAGCAACAAGGTAACTGAAGGCTAGGAGTAACTGGTTGATAATGATAAGATTCCGCCTTCCCCTCCCCCGGCCATCCCCTGACAGCCTAGAATGATCTTGATAGGCCCTTTGGAACACCTTGATTAGCGATGGATCCAAGGTAATAACTGGACAACACCCAAGCTCTCTCCTCCCTGCCCATACCCTTCCCAGTGGACTATATACTGCACACCCTGTCCATGATGACATGAATCCACCTACCACCATCCTGATTTCCAGAAGTGCAGGTTTGGGTGGGTTGAGTGGTCTGAAGACAATGGGCTTGAGGCAGGACAAATGGAAAGTAAGTTGATCCTGAGGGATGGAGGCAGATGGAGACTGTATTTGACTGGATTGTTGTAATCGCTAATCTTAAAGGGACCAATGAACTGGAGTGAGAGCTTGTAGGAGTTTGTGCACAGGGGCATATCTTGGGTGGCCCAGACACGGTCCACAGGCTAGAGTAGTTTTGCTGGGTGCTGATAGCAGTTAGCCTGGCAGCAGTAGGCTAGGACAAGCATTCTGGCAACAGCAAATCAAGTCACTCCTGGATGGGACCTCCACCATGGGGAACAATGGGGTTTGGTAGCCATGAAGCACTTCAAAGGGTGACATGCCAGAGAGGTGTGTAGGTTGTGGGACAACTTGGTCCACAGCAGATATTTCTTTGTGGAAGCATTAGAGGCAGCAAAACACTGTAAGAACTTCTTTCTGATTGTCCATTGGTCTGTAGATAATGGCCACAAGACAAACTCACTGAGATGCGGAGGAGGGAACAGAAGGTTTCCAAGAGATGGGAGATGAATTGTGGGCCAACATAATATCCAGAGAGAGGCTGTGGAGGTGAACTACTGTATACGTTGGGGAACCATATGTTGGTCCTCCATCTCAGTAGCTGACCCAAATTTGGGGAGAGCAATGATGTGGACAAATTTGGAGAACCAGTTCACAATTCTCATGATCACAGTGGCTCCATTGGAAGGTGGCAAATCTGTGATAAAAGTCATAATGATGTGTGACGTTGAGGGACTGACAGGAGCCACAGGAGCGCAGGAGCCTCTGGTTGGAGGAAGTGGACTGGACACGTTGAGGGCAGGCTGCGACGAACTGACATGCATCTGCAATCATGGTGGGCCACCAGAAATAGAGTCGCAGAAAATCCAGTGGTGGTCTGAGGAGTGGGCCCACTGAAGTGCCTCAGTGCATGGTCACCGGCACTTACATGCAGCTGTCTGGTGTATCAGTTAGAGTAGGCTCATGCTATAGGGCCTGACAGATCTGATTCTCAAGGTCCCAGACGATCGGGGCAAGGGTCTGGAAGCATGGAATGATAGTATGATCTCATCCATCTGTCATGATAGGGCATCTGCCTTAGTGTTCTTGGAGCCAGGTTGGTAGGAGATGGTAAAGTTGAATTGCTCAAAGAAGAGGGCTCAGCGAGCCTGATGTGGGTGGACTTGTATGGATATGAGGTTCTGGTGGTCAGTCCAGATGAGGAAAGGCTTGGTGTTGCCCATCAGCCAATGTTTCTATTCTTTCAAGGTGCATTTGATGGCGAGTAATTTTTTGTCTCCTATTCAATAATAGAACAGTGTAGAGTTGAACTTGGGTGAGAGGAAGGCACAAGTGTGTCTAGACCTTGCTGGGAGAGGATGGCCCTGGTATCATATCAGATGTGTCCACCTCTACCACAAAAGGAAGAAGTGGTGAAGCATCTCTTGAGCTGCTCAAAAATATAGTCCATGTCTTGGTGAGGGAGGAAAGAGGAGCAACGGTTTGGCTGTAGTTTCAGGTGAAATGGTGAAGAAGTCCAGAAAGCGCTGTAGCTGTTTAAAGGAGCACATTTGGGGCCATCCAATGATGGTTCATGGTTGCACCTTGGGGTGAAAGGACTTAACCCAGGAAGGAAATGACTGGGGTGTGGAAGTGGCATTTTTCTAACTTGCAGTGCAATTAGTTTTCAACACTGAAAGACTGATCAGACATGCCAGTTGATCTCTTGGGGTCCTTGTAGAAGATGAGGATGTCTTTGATGTACACGAACACATATCTCTGTAGCAAGTCTCAGATGATCTTGTTAATAAAGACTTGGAAAACATTTGGACTGTTGGAAAATCTGACAGGCGTCACCATTTATAGTGGCCAGTGAGTGTTACGTATGCTGTCTTCCACTCAGCCCCTGGCAGATGCGGATCAAGTTGTGTACGTTCTGTACAACCAGTTTGGTGAAGATCTGGGCCCTGCGGATCTATCAAGGAGAGAGGGTAGCAGTTCTTAATGGTGATTTTGTTGAGTCCATGGTGATCAATGTTGATGATGAGGGTCCTGCAACCTGAAATAGAACTGGGGATCCAGCTGATGTTCTGGAGGATCGTTATATGAGACACTTGTCAATTTGGAGGGCTAGAGTGATGAGGCTTTCAAGGTTGGTGAGCACCTCCTGGGTAGACAGCTCACTTTTCAAACACTCCAAGAGGTGGCGATGGTAATGGGCCAGCAGTACTCCTGCATTCCAGCCACATTCTGCTGAGAGGGTCCTGAATTCTACAGTGTCATCCAGGACTGAGCATGAGACCTGACTCCATCCACTGCCCCCCTTCCACTACCCAGATCGTCAAAAACCCAACATATCTCAGCAATGAATTCCTCATTTATTGCAAATGGTGTTTTTATTGTCCCAGTTAGCGGCGGTCCAAGTCATAGCTTGCCCAGTCGAGAGAGAAATGACGAAGGCATTCTTGGGATGGTCTGTAACATATAGAGCTTGAAGTGTTGGACACAATGGGACAGGATGTTGGGCATTGAGTTGGGGGATCTATCCAAGTGTTTGTCTCCAGAATCCAAGGTTCCAAAGAGAGGAAGTTGACTGGTGTGTTGTTGCTGTATCAAGACGGTGAATTGGTTGACAGTGGCAAACCACTGATCAATGGTTTCCTGCTGCTTCCAGATTGTGTGCTCATGTCGAAGGGCAACATCCTTTAGGCAAGCAAACTCTGCTGGGTCACGATACCTGTCAGGAAATGTAGAGGATGCCTGACCTAAACACAGAGTGGCAGAGACAATTTTGAACAAAACAAAAGAGATGGTTGTTGACTTCAGGAGGGCACGGAGCGACCACTCCCCGCTGAACATCGATGGCTCCTCAGCAGAAATCGTTAAGAGCACCAAATTTCTTGGTGTTCACATGGTGGAGAATCTCATCTGTTTCCTCAACACCAGCTCCATAGCAAAGAAAGCCCAGCAGCGTCTCTACTTTCTGCGAAGGCTGAGGAAAGTCCATCTCTCACCCCCCCATTCTCATCATATTCTACAGGGGTTGTATTGAGAGTATCCTGAGTAGCTGCATCACTGCCTGGTTCGGAAACTGCACCATTGCAGATCGCAAGACCCTGCAGCGGATAGTGAGGTCAGCTGCAAAGATCATTGGGGTTTCTCTTCCCACCATTACAGACATTTACACTACACGCTGCATCTGCAAAGCAAACAGCATTATGAAGGACCCCACACACCCCCTCATACAAACTCTTCTCCCTTCTACCGTCTGAGAAAGGGCACCGAAGCATTCAGGATCTCACAACCAGACTATGTAACAGTTTCTTCCCCCAAGCTATCAGACTCCTCAATACCCAGAACCTGGACTGACACCTTACTGCCCTATTGTCTTGTTTATTATTTATTGTAATGCCTGCACCGTTTTGTGCACTTTATGCAGTCCTGGGCAGGTCTGCAGTCTAGTGTAGTTTTTTTTCTGTGTTGTTGTTTATGTATTTCAGTCTAGGTTTTGTACTGTGTCATGAAACACCATGGTCCTGAAAAAACGTCTCATTTTTACTATGTACTGTACCAGCATTTATGGTCAAAATGACAATAAAAGTTACTTGACTTAACTTGACAATAGATGCTTGCCAGATATGTTGATCAAGCTGTATATCTTCTGTATTTAACAGAGTTCCTGATAAACTAATCTTTTGGCCTACTTGGTGAGTTCTTCTAAATGAGGCCTTCAAAAATGACATTTTGAGAGTACAAAGCTTGTATGTGCCTGTCAGAATAAAAGGTAAAAACAACCGGGGTAGGGAACCTTGATTTTCAAGGGACATTGAGGCCCTGGTTAAGATTAAAAAAGGAGGTGCCTAACAGGCAAAGGAAAGCAGGGTCAAACAAAGTGCTTATGGTGCACAAGAAATGCAAGTGAACACTGCAGAAAGAAATCAGGAAGGCTAAAAGAAGGCATGAAGATCCTCTAGCAGACAAGGTGAAGGAGAATCCTAAGGAATTCTACAGATAAGTGAAGGGCAAAAGGATTGCAAGGGGCAAAATTAGTTCTCTGGAAGACCAGAATGGTTATCCATGTGTGGAGCCAAAGCAGATGTGGAAGATCTGAAATGAATTCTGTGCATCTGTATTTCCTCGGGAGGCTGATACAAAGTCTGTAGAAGTGAGGCGAAGCAGCATCAACTCATGGACCCTATACAGATTACAGAGGAAGAGGTGTTTGCTACCCTGAGACAAGTCGGGGGATAAATCCCTAGGTGCTGACAAGGTATTCCCTCAGACCTGACAGGAGGCAAGTGCAGAGATTTTAAGGTAGATAGATTTTTGTGAGGTTTTGCATTTCAGTAGGACCAAGCAGCATAGGTCTTACACCGTGAACAGTCGGGTACTGAGGAGTGTGATCCCCAGCTCATCCACACGGGCCTCCCCAGCAGGATGGAAGGTCCAGGCCAATGATGCACAAATCCCAGATATTGGCTAGCCATACCTCGTACTCTGTTCTCCCCACTGCGATATGCAGCCACCTCTTCCCTCTCATCGCCACACAGTCTCCAGTGGCTGCATGGCCTGCATTGCCACACTGGCTGTCCGCCATTTTCATTTTCTTCTAGAGGGCTGCCATTTCACAGTGTTTGTTGACCACGAACCTCTCATGCATGCGATGGCCAAATTATCAGACTCTTGGTCTGCATGCAGCAATACCACCTGGCTTCCATATCAGAGTTTGCACCTGACAGACAACACATTCAGGGGAACAATAATGCTGTGACTGGTTGCATCTCCCAGCCAGCCATTGAGGCCATCCACATTGGGGTTGACTATGCCAGCATGGCATCAGATCAAGTGAGAGACCCTGAAGCCTAGGCTTACCAAACAGCAGTCACGGGCCTGCAGTTGGCAGATATTGACTTTGGGGAAGTTGTGGTTTCTCTCCTGTGTGATGGTCCATGCCACATAATGCCCACAAACTGGAAGTGTACTGTTATTAACTCCATTCACAGCCTCTGGGCCGGAACGCCTCACAGAAACTGGCTGCACTCAAGTTAGTGTGGCACAGGCTTAGAAAGGACGTGTGTGGTTGAGTACCAGCGGGTGAAAGTTAACCATCACGTTTGGGCCACACTGGTACCTTTTGAGACCCCTGACCATTTTAATGTAGAGCTAGATGGTCCTCTTCCCCCTCGCATGGTTTCACACACCTCCCTACCATGAAGAAATGTACCACCAGGTGGCCAGAGGTCATTCCTCTCACAACGAAGATGGCCACCCTCCTTTACTCATTTTATACCCATGACTGTGTCGCCACCCACAGCTCTAATCTGCTAATTAAATTTGCTGATGACACTATACTGATTGGCCCGATCTCAAATAATAACGAGGCAGCCTACAGAGAGGAATATCATCACCCTACACAGTGGTGTCAAGAAAATAACCTCTCCCTCAACGTTGCAAAAACAAAGGAGGAATAGAGACAGGCTAATCCTGATAGACATCAATGGATCTGGGGTTGAGAGGATGAACAGCTTTAAATTCTTCGGCATAAACAAGAGGATCTAACATGGTCTGTACATAGCAGCTGTATGGTGAAAAAAGCAACTGTCTTTCACCTCAGACAATTGAAGAGGTTTGGTATGCCCTCCTCCCCCCCCCCTCCCCAAATTCCAAGAACTTTCTACAGGGACACGGTCGAGAGCATCCTGACTGGCTGCGTTACTGCCTGGTATGGGAACTGTACTTCCCTCAATTGCAGGACTCTGCAGAGAGTGATGCGAACAACCCAGCACATCTCTAGATGTGAACTTCCCACGACTCAGGACATTTACAAAGACAGGTGTGTAAAAAGGTCCCGAAAGATCATTGGGGACCTGAGTCACACCAACCAGAAACAGTTCCAGTTGCTACCATCCAGGAAATGGTACTGCAGCATAAAAGCCAGGACCAACAGGCTCCGGGACAGCTTCTTCCACCAGGCCATCAGACTGATGAATTGATGTCGTATTTCTATGTTATATTGACTGACCTGTAATTACTATAACTGCACATTGGAACGGAGATGTAACATAAAGATTTTTACTCCTGGATTTGAAGTATGGAAGTAATAAAATCAATTCAATTCAATTTACAGACATGGCTCGGGCTTTCAATAGTGCCTTGGTTGCTTTGTTTGGCACCCCATCTGATACATCCTCTGACTGTGGTCCCCAATCCATACCAGACCCCTGGTGTTAGGCTCCATCATCACAGCATAATGTGATATCCAATGTGAGTGGTTTCACCGCTCCCTTAAGGCTGCTGGAGGGCTTCCCTGATGGATGAGTAATGGTATGATCGTCACCCATGGGTGTTGCTGGGGTTCATGGGTCCAAAGGAGGACCTGCAGTTGTCTGTAGCTGAGTTGGTTTCTGGGCAGTTGTTATGAGGTCAGGTGATTTCATGTGATGCCACGACCGCCTGGTCAGCCTCTCAGCCGTGTTCCACCCTCCTTAGTAAATTCAATCCCTTTGCATTATTCCTCCCTCCCATTGTGAAATACAGAATTCTTGGGTTCCTGTTGACCTACACTCCATCTTGTTCATTTTTCTCCACCAGGATACACACCAATATCCCCTTGGACCCGTTTACGATGGCTTGTTCTGTTTTGGAATGGGGAGAAAAGACATTAATCATAGATAGGAGGGGAAACTAGACAGGCTCACAATGCCGATTTTGGTGAATTCTGGTGGGGGGACTGTGTAGGATAATGTAAGAGGTGCAACATAGGCATAATTCACAACCACTCACATTGAGTTGGGGTTCACGATAAGAGGCTGATCTGACGTGATGACATAATGACATGAAGTATGTCCTGTGTTTGGTTGACAAGAAAGGAGAAGTGGCAGTTTCCTCAAACATAAAACACCTCTGCAGTTTCATTTACAAAAACCGACAATAAAATGACCACTGAGACCACTCAAGAGAAGAAAGACACGCATGGAATGGTTGTTGGAAATAAACTCATCACGTTTACCATTCACAATTACCATAGCACTGGAGAGGGCTAGGAACAGACAAATTAGAGAAACTTCTTTAACTGGAGTAAGGGGAAATAAGAGGTTATCAAGCAGGAACTTGGAAGTATAAATTGGAAACATGTTCTTAGGGAAATGTTCAGAAGAAATGTGGCAAAAGTTCAGCGGATATTTGCATAGGGTTCTGCATAGGTATGTTCCAATGAGACAGGGAAACGATGGTAGGGTACAGGAACCATGGTGTATTAAGGTTGTTGTAAATCTAGTCAAGAAGAAAAGAAGACCTTATGAAAGGTTCAAAAAACTTGGTTATGATAGAGATCTAGAAGATTGTAAGACTAGCAGGAATGAGCTTAAGAATGAAATTAGAGGAGCCAGAAGGGGCCATGAGAAGGCTTTGGCAGAGAGGATTAAAGAAAACCCCAAAGCATTCTACAAGTATATGAAGAACAAGAGGATAAGGCGTGAGAGAATAGCACTAATCAAGTGGGACAGTGGAAAGTGTGTATGGAACTGGAGAAGATACCAGAGGTACTCAATGAACACTTTGCTTCAGTATTCACTACGGAAAAGGATTGTAGGGATGACTTGCAGCAGACTGAAAAGCTTGAGCATGTAGATATTAAGAAAGAGGATGTGCTGGAGCTTTTGGAAAGCATCAAGTTGGATAAGTCGCCGGGACTGGATGGTATGTACCCCAAGATACTGTGAGAAGCAAGGGAAGAGATTGCTGAGCTTCTGGCAATGATCTTCGCATCATTAATGGGGACAGGAGAGGTTCCGGAAGATTGGAGGGTTGCGGATATTGTTCCCTTATTCAAGAAAGGGAGTAGAGATAGCCCAGGAAATTATAGACCAGTGAGTCTTATAGTGACAGGATTTATGAACATTTGGAGAGGCATAATATGATTAGGATTAGTCAACATGGCTTTGTCAAAGACAGGCCATGCCTTATGAGTCTGATTGCATTTTTTGATGAAGGTAGAGCTGTAGATGTAGTGCATATGGATTTTAGCAAGGCATTTGATAAGGTACCCCATGCAAGGCTTATTGAGAAAGTAAGGAGGCATTGGATCCAAGGAGATCTTGCTTTGTGGATCCAGAACTGGCTTGCCCACAGAAGGCAGAGCATGATTGTGGACGGGTCATATTCTGCATGGAGGCCGGTGACCAGTGGTGTGCCTCAGGGATCTGTTCTGGGACCCCTACTTTTTGTGATTTTTATAAATGATCTGGATGAGGAAGTGGAGGGATGGTTTAGTAAATTTGCTGATGACAAAGTTTGGGGGTGTTGTGGATAGTGTGGAGGGCTGTCAGAGGTTACAGCTGGACATCAATAGGATGCAAAACTGGGCTGAGAAGTGGCAGATGGAGTTCAACCCAGATAGGTGTGAGGTGGTTCATTTTGGTAGGTCAAATATGATGGCAGAATGTAGTATTAATGGTAAGACTCTTGGCAGGGTGGAGGATCAGAGGGATCCTAGGGTCCGAGTCCATAGGAAACTCAAAGCTGCTTCACAGGTTGACTCTGTGGTTAAGAAGGCGTACAGTGTACCGGCCTTCATCAATTGTGGAATTGAATTTAGGAGCTGAGAGATAATGTTGCAGCTCTACAGGACTCTGGTCAGACCCCACTTGGAGTACTGTGCTCAGTTCTGGTCACCTCATTACAGGAAGGGTGTGGGAACCATAGAAAGCGTGCAGAGGAGATTTATGAGGATGTTGCCTGGATTGGGGAGCATACCTTATGAGAATAGGTTGAGTGAACTTGGCCTTTTCTCCTTGGAGCGATGGAGGATGAGAGACGACCTGATAGAGGTGTATAAGATGATGAGAGGCATTGTTTGTGTGGATAGTCGGAGGATTTTTCCCAGGGCTGAAATGGCTACCATGAGTGGCACAGTTTTAAGGCACTTGGAAGTAGGTAGAGGGGAGATGTCAGGGGTAAGTGTTTTACATCGAGAGTGGTGAGTGTGTCTAATGGCCTGCCAGCAGCAGTGGTGGTGGAAATGATAGGGTCTTTTAAGAGACTCCTGGACAGATACATGGGGCTTGGAACAATAGAGGGGTATGGGTAAGCCTAGGTAGTTCTAAGGTAAGGACATGTTTGGCACAGCTTTGTGGGCTGAAGGGCCTGTATTGTGCTGTAGGTTTTCTATGTTTCTATTTCAATCAAGTTGCCTGAGGAAGTGATGGAGGTGCATACCATCATATTTAAAGACACTTGGACAGGAACTTGGTTTGAAAAGGATTAGAGGGATGTGGTCCGAATGCAGGCAAATGAGATGAGCTTTGGTGGGCATCTAGGTCTGCATGGACCATTTGGACCTGAGGGCTTGTTTGTGTGTGGGATAACACTATGACCCCAATCTGCTCTCTCTTGTGTCTCCAGTAATACAGGGTCTTCAAATATCGGCACTGTCTCAGGCTCAGTTTCATGGTTGAGAGAGTGTGGGGTTGAGCTGCACACAGGAAGTGATGGGGACATTGGGCACAAAATAACCAAATCTGTATTAAAATGGACACCTACCTTTCATGCAACAGGCCTCAGGCTTTTCTTTATTTCCAGTGTTACGCCTGTACCCAAATCTGAGGGGCCGAAGGGTCCCAAAGTAGCCCCCTCCTTTTTGAGAATCGCAAGATCGCTATTAATCCAGGTCAGGAGACCCAGGAAATGAGAGAGAGACGTTTGGAATGTCCTGGCCCCTCAGCGATACAAAGACGGGAAACGGCGGGAATTGTGTATTGAGTACTGTGCTATTTATTTGAAGCCCTCAGGGAATGACCAAAAGTGGGCTGGTTGAAGGGAGGCATCCCTCCACCCTGATTGACATCTGAGACCCTGTGAGTCAGGATAAAAGAGGGTCTGGGGAACAGCCCCTTCAGACGCACCAGAAGAAACGCTAGAAATCTCGTAATAGTGTAATAGCGACAGCCGGTGGAAAGCCCATGTGCGTCCTTTTCCATTTCCCTCAGAATTGGTGGGCCTTACCACGGAAGATCGGCTTTAGCTAAAACAAAGGAGAAATCAGCCCCAACGACTCTCGAAGGATTGACATCATAAAAGGAATGGGCAAGTTTTAAACTCTCTCTCGACTCCAACCAAAGGCTGCAGCCTGCATGAACTTGAGTGACTTTTATATTTCCATCGGACAATACATTATCCCCTAGACAATGACAGAGCTATTTCTTAATGATTATTATTATACCCGCGCCTTTAGATTTAGTATTGACGACGTATATTATCTGTATGTTTGCATTGACATCATTTGTGTGTATTTTTATCAATAAATACTGTTAAAAATAGTACCATCAGACTTCAACGGACCTCTCTATCTTTACTGGTAAGTGACCCAGTTACAGGGTATGTAACACCAGTATTTGGTATTGGGATTGGTTTAATATAGCCCCATGTAAGTGCAGATCCAGTGAAAAGCTTCTCTTGCATTCTGTTCATACAGATGTGTTTTGAGGTACAAGAAGGCAAAACAATAACAGAAGGCAGGATAAAGTGTAGCAGCCATAGAGAGTGCAGTGCAGGTAAACAATAAAGTGCACAATCATAATGAGGTAGATTGTGATGTCATCAGAACATCTTAAGGTACGGGGGAGGGGCTGGTTTCTCTGACGATCTGAGCTGTTTCCACAACAATCTTGCATTTTCTTGTCGTCACATACAAGATAATAAAGTGGCAGATTGTGATGTCATCAGTGCAGCTTCTTTTTCTTGGGGACTGTTAAATATTTTGATAACTGCCAAACAGGAAATGTCCACTGACACAGTCCAAGATCTGTGCTCCTCTCTGTCGAGAGGGGAGTACCTTCTTACTTTGTGTTGACAGTATTGTTTGAAATTTGACTGTTTTCCCTTGGAACATCCTAATGAACTGCTATAAACTCTCTGCACTGCTACTCCTCGGCTTGTTGGCTGTTGGGGCTGCAGTTGCCTTCAGCCTGTGGACCTGCAGGAAGAATGCCACGAAGGACCCCCTGGCAGGGTAGCTGAACTAGGAGCAGACAAGGCCCAGCAGGAAGTTTGGGGAATGGTGCCCAGTGTTGAGCGAATGGAGCTTGATAGCTGGAGATGTTCTGGTCTAGTAGTCATAACCCAGACGGAGCTGAAGGCTCAGATCCAGAGTTTAGAGAGTCAGAACATAAAATGGGTAATCTGTGTCCAGGTGAGAGTAATCTGGATTTCCAGGCAGATTATTCAGCACTGGGAATCTGAATACAGAAACAGGGAGCCAGAATATTGGGGCTGATAATATGGAAGAAAGGAACGAAGGAATTAGTCCTCAGGAACAGCCAGATGGAAAGCCAGGTCCTGATCCAGCTCTCAGGAATTTTCTTCCAGAGGTGGCCAGCCCAACAATAACCCAAGTGGGTGAAAATGAGGATACCTGGGATAAGAACATGATAAATGGAAGCCACAAAGAAGGAATGGTTCCAGTAAAGAAAGTGGAAAATGAAAACAAAGACAATGTAATTGTCAGAGAAGAGAAAGTGAGATGTGAAAATGAGGATCAAGCAGTTGGTGGCGAAGAAGAAGTGCAGAACAATGATGAGAGACCAGGTTGTGGGTCAGGTGACACCCTGATGGTGCTGACAGGAGAAGGAAGATCACCGTTGATCAGAAGACTTGAATTTGTAGGAGGAAGGCCAATATTTAAACAAAGGAGGTCCGTGGGTGTGTGATCAGTGGAGTATAGGAAGAAAATGAGGAAGAAGAACTTGAGAGGCAAGAGAGGACAGCCAAGAAGAGGTCAAAAATTCAACAGAGATTGGCAGAGGTGTGGAGAGGCAGAACACAGAGATGAGGGAGCGGATTTCACATTTTGTAAAGCGCTGCCCTAAGATACGACAATAGGATGTGCTGGAGCTTTCAGAAAGCATCAAGTTGGATAAGTCACTGGGACCAGAGGAGATGTACCCCAATCTACTATGAGAGGCAAGGGAGGAGATTGCTGAGCCTCTGGCGATGATCTTTGCATCATCACTGGGGGTGGGAGAGGTTCCAGAGGATTGGAGGGTTGCAAAAGTTGTTCCTTTATTCAAAAAAGGGAATAGAAATAGCCCAGGAAATTATAGACCAGTAAGTCTTACCTCAGTGGTTGGTAAGTTGATGGAGAAGATCCTGAGAAGCAGGATTTATGAACATTTCGAGAGCATTAATATGATTAGGAATAGCCAGTATGGCTTTGTCAAGGGCAGGTTGTGCTTTATGAGCCTGATTGAATTTTTTGAGGATGTGACTAAACACATTGATGAAGGAAGAGCAGTAGATGTAGTGTATATGGATTTCAGCAAGGCATTTGATAAGGTACCCAAGGTTTATTGAGAAAGTAAGGAGGCATGGGATCCAAAGGGACGTTGCTTTGTGGATCCAGAACTGGCTTCCCACAGAAGGCAAAGAGTGGTTGTAAATGGGTCATATTCTGCATGGGGGTCAGTCACCAGTGGAGTGCCTCAGGGATCTGTTCTGGGACCCTTACTCTTTGTGATTTTTATAAATGACCTGGATGAGAAAGTGGAGGGATGGGTTAGTAAGTTTGCTGATGACACAAAGGTTGGGGGTGTTGTGGATAGTGTGGAGGGCTGTCAGAGGTTACAGTGGGACATTGATAGGATACCAAACTGGACTGAGAAGTGGCAGATGGAGTTCAACCCAGATAAGTGTGAAGTGGTTAATTTTGGTAGGTCAAATATGATGGCAGAATATAGCATTAATGGTAAGACTCTTGGCAGTGTGGAGGATCAGAGGGATCTTGGGGTCCGAATCCATAGGATGCTCAAAGCAGCTGCGCAGGTTGACTCTGTGGTTAAGAAGGCATACGGTGTATTGGCCTTCATCAATTGTGGAATTGAATTTAGGAGCCAAGAGGTAATGTTGCAGCTATATAGGACTCTGGTCAGACCCCACTTGGAGTACTGTGCTCAGTTCTGGTCGCCTCACTATGGGAAGGCTGCGGAAGCCATAGAAAGGGTGCAGAGGAGATCTTCAATGATGTTGCCTTGATTGGGGAGCATGCCTTATGAGAATAGGTTGAGTGAACTCGGCCTTTTCTCCTTGGAGCGACATAGGATGAAAGGCGACCTGATAGAGGTGTATAGTGGAGGAAAGGCATTGATCGTGTGGATAGTCAGAGGCTTTTTCCCAGGGCTGAAATGGTTGCCACAGGACACAGGTTCAAGTGCTTGAGAGTAGGTACAGAGGAGATGTGAGGGGTAAGTTTTGGACTCAGAGAGTGGTGAGTGAGTGGAATGGGCTGCCGGCAATGGTGGTGGAGTTGGATATGATAGGGTCTTTTGAGAGACTTTTGGATAGGTACATGGAGCTTAGAAAAATAGTGGGTTATTGGTAAGCCTAGTAATTTCTGAGGTAGGGACATGTTCGGCACAACTTTGTGGGCTGAAGGGCCTGTATTGTGCTGTAGGTTTTCTATGTTTCTATGAGCTGTAACTGTACTTTGCCCTGCTCAATTTGTTTATTTAAGTTTAGGCTCCATTTATCTGCCAAAGCTAAACATTTTGCCATGGCGCTATGTCTTAGAAGAGGAGAAGAAGGAAGTTCTTTGCTTGTATTTGTTTGGCAGGTGATAGTTGTATTTGTACCCTTATCCGGTATTACTGATAAGATATATCCATACATTTTCAATGCAGACCACTGTACTTCATTCATACCTTTCATGGAAGGCTAACACTTGATATTACAAAGAACACAATAGTTATAATTTCAGAATATGTGAGTATTACCTTAATGGCAACAAGTGTTTCCAAAAATTTTCATTTGAAAAATAAAGCTGATACAAATTATGAAAAAGAAATATTATAAACATCTCTATTTCAACTTACTTCTATCTGTGTTGGTAGTTTTCTAATATTGAGTCCAGACTCTGTTTGAGTATACCTTTGCCCCAGCCTGTGAATGCCAAACTGCATCAAAGGAGTTTTAAGTTCGGGTTGCAAGTACATATCAGCCTTTGACCTTAATGCAGAGAGCTTCTTGTGCAGCATAACTAGTCTGAAGGAATGAAAAAATATTAAAGTTTAGTTTCCAAACATACAGAAATTCACACCTGTGGAAACCTGAACTGTCTACTCATCTTTCTGTCCCATTTCCAACTCCTAGTACTTCAATGCAGAGTGAGCAAATGAGGTTGGAAGGACCTCACACAAAAAAAAATGCTGATTGGCAGTGACATTCCAATATTAGCAAAAACTGCAGCAATAATATTTGTTTCAATAAAAATTACTTTGGGAAGTTCACTGATCCCTATTAATGATATATTTACAAAATACAACTGCTTGAACTTTTGAGGTGATACCAGTGCTTTGGAGTCACTCCATTTTCCAGACATAAGTGAAAATATTTCTCCAGCTGTCCCAGGCAATCCACTTTTACTGTCCCCAGCTTGGCAGGCCTATTAATGGCTAATTCCAAATGCCCAGCACTTGCCATGTTTCACTTGCTAAATTCAGGAAGTGGCAATCTCTGGGATGTCCATAACCAGTTTTTTTGAACTCGTAATTTTGCATTTCCATTATATTTTCTACTTCCACGAAGCCTCTGCCTCTTATCTGGTTATACTTGCTTCATGTTTGTCCATTCACCACTAATCTCTCCTATTCAATCCATCTATATACTCATATCTGGCCTGGATATAAGTTTTTGAAAGAAGAATGAAACAGAAATAGAAATGTAAGATGAACTTAGCCAATCAGGGACGGCATCTGTGGAAACAGAAACCCGTTAATGTTGCTGACTTTTCCCGAAGGATGGCAGGAGAGTGGAAGAGTTACAAAAGCAGGAGCTGCAGTGGGGGCGAGATCAAGGTGCAAGATGAAACACCACATTGAGCGTGTTTAGGGCAGTGTGTTGGTGAGATAACTTGAAGAAAAGAAAGAAAGGAACCTCAATACGATTATGGGAAACAATGAGAGAGCAGTTTACCTGAAGCTGGAAAGTTCCGTTTTCATTCCAGGAGGTTGCAAAGTGTTTGAATGAAAAATCAGATGTTGTTTTCTAGTTTCTATTGTGCCTCACTGGCAATGGAGGGGTTGTGGGCTCATAAAATATGTTAGTAAATAGTTTGTATCCTGAGATGGAGATAAATATCCAGAAACAGAAGCGGGGTGTGAGAGATGGATGATGTAAATATGAGAGCAGGTTAATAATTGGTAGCAAACATAATGAAGTTGCCACCTCCAGCTCCCATACAGAACCTGGAAAATTCATCACTTTTGTGTGCTCCATCTGAAACATTGTCCTCCTTTCTGACACTGGCTGTCCTTCAGACAGAGTAGATGGAGCTGTCAGCCACATTTCCTTAATTTCTTACATTTACGCTGTGCCTCGGGACAAAGCAAAGGTAGAGTTACCTGGAGAGCTCACAAACACCTCTACTTCCTCAGAGGCTAAAGAAATTCAGCATGTCCCATCAATTCTTACTAATTTTTATCAAGGCATCATAAAAAGTCTTCTGTCTGGATGTATAACATCTTGGTATGGCAACTGCTCTACAAGTGACTGCAAGAAACTAGAATTGTATACACAGATCAACACATCTGTCTATATTTATCACTGCCTCAGTAAAACACTTAATCAAAGACTTCACCCACCCCAGACATTCTCTCTTCTCCACTCTCCTATTGGGAGACCATACAAAAGCCTGAAGGAACACACCACCAGGCTCAACAACAGCTTTTATTCCACTGTCATTGGACTCTAGATCTTCTGATATGACAGCAGCATACTCAGATGCAGTGGCCTCTCTGGGTTCAACCAAAGGTGTAATTGTTCATCCTTTGTCTTTTTTATGATTGTGAGACACTGCTGGATATTCAGTCCATCCCATCAGTGAGTTGCACAATAGCAATGGAGCTGGACTTATTGCATACTGCAGGATAAATTAGTAATGTTAATGCTGAGAATGAAAGTTTTTGTGAAGTAAAGATACAAAGGCATGAGAGGATTAGGCAGGTGGAGATCAATGATGAGTACTTTGCATGACAGAACTAACTGTAGGGCTAAGTTGGAGCGTGACCAAGTGTTAGGGCTTTGGGCTAGAGATCTGAAGGTCATTAGTTCAAGCCTCAGCTGAGGCAGCATGTGTGTCTTTGAGCAAAGCACTAAACCACACACTGCTCCTGCACGTTTATAGCCCAGTGGCGGTGATTGGTGCAGGAGGGACAAGACAAGACCTATGCTTCCAGTGTTCCAAGTTGATCAAGTTGAAAGTGAAGGCAACAAGAAGCAAGAATTTCAGAACTCGATTGAGCTGCTTGAAACTTTGGAACAAAAGCTATCTTCGACCTCTCAATTGTTGGAACGTTATAAATCCAAAGTTATCGACCTGGGAAATCGATCTCGGAGACAGAGCCTGTGAATAATCAGGCTTCCTGAAGACGTCGAGAGGGGTGATCCCATTGAATATTTTTCTCAATTTCTAAAGGATGTGTTTGGTTCAAAAGTTTTGGATTCCCCTTCGGTGATCAATCATGCTCATTGCATTCCTCGTCCTAAATCTCCCAGTGATGCCAAGCTGAGTTCAAAATCTATTCGTCTCCATTATGCTCATATCAAGGATTGTTTCAAAGTTTAAAATTTTGCATCATCGAAGATCTTAGTCCTGAAGTTTGGAGGGAATGGTTGTCTTTTAAATCCGTGATGTCAGAGTTCCATCGAAAAGGTTTTAAACAAACTCTGCTGTTTCCAGCGCGTTTGAGAGTGTCCTCCCCGATAATTCTTGCTGATTGTTTTATTCTCCAAGTGAAGGTCAAAGTTTCCTCAAGGAGCAGTGTTCTTCTGTTATGGACTAATCAACGTACCATATTTTTCATCATCTGTTTTTACTTGGTTTGTTTTTAAGCTAACGATTAGCTTATAGATCTGGACCTTTATAATTTGAGGGTCTTTGCTTTCGGTCTGTTGTATAGGTATTTTTTTTATGTCTAGTTAAATGCTCTCTTTTTCCTTTAGTGATTCTGCTCTTTTTACTTTTAATCTTTTGATTCTGAAATTAATTAAGTAAAGGATTTGGTGTTCGATTCTTTTTTTCTATTTGAAGTTTTTCCGGAGAAGTATTCAGTTTTTTTCATTTTTTTTCTTTTCAAGATGTTGTTCTGCCTTCTTCTTCCCATAAGACTTTATTTTTCGATATGTAATTTTCAATTGTCTGTGTTTGAAAATAACTAACAATACGATTCAGCGCTCGTTTTTTTATTTTGAAATATTAGTACAATGGTACTCTGTTTTATGATCTAAATTTTTAGTTTTTTTTTAAATTTTCTTACTAACCATTGTAGTCTTTTCTTCCTTATGGTAACCTTTTTTTTAATATGGATGGTTTTTTTCCAAATCATATATTTTTTGGGCTGCCTTCAGGAGAGATGGGGTTAGATTTAGTATTAGATTGCTTTCAGGCATTTCTTTAGCTTATTTTCAGGCTTTTGTGGGTGGGGGTAGGGGGTATTTCTATTTTTACTTTGTTTAGATTTTTCCAACTGGGCTGACTGGAAACTACAAAAAAAGTCCAAATTGTTATAACTTCTGGTTCCTCGTTGAACCTTTTTTCCTCTTCCGGGTTCATGAGTTTGTATTCTGGTTAACCTTTTATGTACTATATGGCAGATACTAGATTATTAATTTTAATAATTAGATATTAGATTTTAATATTAGATTATTAATAAGATTATTAATTTTGTTTCTTGGAATACAAATGGTTTGAACCATTTGATTAAACGGTGATTTGGCATTGCCGAATCTAAGACTTTATTACCGGACAATTAATATCCGATATTTAAATTTTGGACACAGGACTTGGATGTAATTCAAAGTCCACAATGGGTAAACTTTGAATGTAAATCCGTACAAGGGTTTTCATTGGTTTCTATTTTAGGGACCTCACTTCCCTTTGTTCTTTCTAAATTGAATAAACAGATGGTTAATTCAATAATTAAATATACGCTACGAATATGGTTTCAATTTCGTAAATTTTTTGGCTTGAATAATTTTATTCTATCAAGCCCTATTATATCTAATTTCTTTTTCAACCCTTGGTTATGGATCAAGCCTTTTTGGTATGGAAAATGAAGGGTATAACATGTTTTCGTGACTTATTCTTGGATAAACTGTCTTTTGAACAGTTGTCTAATAAATATAATTTGCCCAGTTCCCATTTTTTTAGACACTTACAAATTAGAAACCTTTTGAGTAATATGTTACATACTTTCCCGAATTCATATCCAACTGATATCATGGAAAAAAAATTAGGTTTAAACACTTATCAGAAGGGTTTAATAGCAACTATTTATGATATGATTATGAAAATAAAGCCAGGTATATCAGATAAAATCAAGAATGAATGGGAAAAGGAACTTCAACTTTCCTTACCTACAGAGAAATGGGAGAAAATTCTTCAATTAGTTAACTCCTCCTCTATATGTGCTAAACATGCGTTGGTACAATTTAAGGTGGTGCATAGGGCCTACATGTCTAAAGACAAGCTAGCTCATTTTTACTCCCATATAAATCCTGTCTGTGATAGATGTCATTCCGAGTAGCTTCTTTGACTCATATGTTCTGGTCTTGCCCTCTTTTGGAGAAATATTGGAAAGACATTTTTGATATTATTTCAACAGTTTTGAGTATTAATTTACATTCGCATCCTATTACTGCTATTTTTGGCTTACTAATGGTGGAACTAGTTATTTATCCTCTTCAGCTCATCAGATGATTGCATTTGTTACATTAATGGCCAGAAGATGCATTTTATTGAATTGGAAAGAGATTAATCCTCTTCCTACATTCCAATGGTTTTCCCAAACTATATCTTGTTTAAATTTAGAAAAAATCAGAAGTGTCACTTTTGACCCTTCAGTTAAATTTGAAGAAATTTGGAAACCATTTATTCAACAATTTCATATGTTATAACTTGACCTTTTCAGAATCCTTTTTATTTATCCTTAAATATTTGGATAGAGGAGCGGAGTTATCGACATATTGATTGTATCCGATGTAATAAAATAGCCCAGCTTTGTTTAGTTTAGTTCAGTTTTTTTTAACTTCTAATTTGGGGTTTTGTTTATATGTTTTTCTATCACATTAATTACATTGGGAGGCTTAGTACATTTGTGTTATCTATAGCTTATACTCGTATATACTGTTTACCAACAACGTAATCCCAATCTCTCTGTACTACTATTGTTATGCCAATGTACTTGAAAATTAATAAAAAGATTTAAAAAGAAAGAAAGAAAGTGAAGGCTATATTAGGCAAGAGAAAGAAAACAAAGAAAGATTAGATTTATTTGTCACACATACAGTGAAATACATCACTTGCATTGGGGATGTGCTGGGGTGGCCCACAAGTGTCACCATGCTTGCGTCACCAACATAGCATGCTTACAACTCACTACCCTACAACCATATGTCTTTCAAAACGTGGGAGGAACCAGGAGTACTCAGAGGAAACCCACGTGGCTGCAGAGAGAACATACAAACTCCATACAGATAGTGGTAGGAATTGAACTTGATTTTACATCATTGTGCAGATCATCCAGTTTCTAAAGGGCAGTTTCTGAACACAACATATTCTGGGATTATGTGTTTAGTTACTCTCCTGTTCACCTCTGGATAATGCTAAATATTGTGTCATTGACACCAATAGAACAAAATTTCAGAAGCAAGATTCAAATACTAATTTGTGGCATTGAATGAATTTCTGGGCAATTGCTGGTTGATACTTTGATGTCAGATCATGCAACAAGGATGAAGAACATCATCTAATTCAAAGAACTGTAAATAATTTAAAAGATCAATTCCTCATGTACTGATTCAAGTTCTGCACAAAGAAAGATATATTGAACTTCTAATGTAAGTTACTGAGACTTTAATTTTTAAGAGTTTGCTTTACCAACCTAATAGAGGCAAGGAATGAGAATGGTTTCAATTATCAGGAGACCATGAGGTAATTAGGTATAAAAGAGATTTCAGAGAAATTGTAGCATTTTTGTTTGAATGATACAGAGTTTTGCGCATATAATTCTTAGCAATATAATTTGCTCTTTCTGTATCAATTATGGTAGATTTTTACTAATTTTAAACACACTTATGAAACATTAATTTACCTTTTGTGGTTTTGGTTCCTGGGTGCATGACAAGAAAAACACAACTGAAAAGCTAAACAAATGATACCTACTGTGTTACTGAATTAGAAACATGGTACTAAAACGTAAGTCCATCACTGCATGTCTGATGTCAGTAAAGTTACCCACCTCAGATTACAGTAGGTAATAAAAGGGGACCAGCAGTGTCTCTGTATTCAAATTGAAGGAATGCTATTACTGCAATTCAACATCACAGCAAAGCACTAGTACATAAAATTAATAATTTAACAAGCAGAAATTCTCTTCCATTTAAAATACTATTAAAAATTTCATTTGTATGGAGCAAGAACACCAAGAATTATGTGTAAATTAACATTGCAGCTCTTAAAGTAATTGTCCTCCTTCAGCTAGTCATGAAACAAAGTCACTTATAGGGTTTATAAAGATAATGCATATTGACAAAGTGTATCTTCGATACCTTTTTAAATAGACCCACTTGTAACCACAGAAAGCGTTAGTCAACGTGCTGGTCTTGATGCTGATCAGTGTAATCACCTTAATGTTGTAGGCATACAAAAATAAGACCTGGTTGAAGCAAACAAAACACATCATTTTAGGTTAAGCTTCTTTTGTATTATAGAACATAGAACTTAGAAGAGTACAGCACAGGAACAGACTACTCGACTCACTATGTTGTGCTGAACCTGCTAAAAAACAAATCAAAAAACACCCAAACACTAATCCCTCCTATTGATACCATGTCCATATCCCTCCATTTTCCTTACATCCATGTGCCTATCTAAATGTCTCTTAAAAGCCTCGAATGTAGTGGTCACCAACCTTTTTAAGCCCAAGATCCCCTACCTCGGCCATAGTCAAAGGCAAGATCGACTCCCAGATTGATTAGTTACACGCATGCACACCGGGACAGAAGAGACCAGAAGTAAAACCCCACAACCCGGAAGCAGAAATAATGTATAAACACCAGGGGTACCCACCCTTTTTTTGCACCGCGGACTGGTTTAATATTGACAATATTCCTGCCGACCAGCCGACGGGGGGTGGGGGTGTGGTGTTAAACACGACTGGAATATAGCGATGCTCGAAGCTGGTTCCTTATGCCCAATCCATTCCGCAATGTAGTTTTAGCAGCTCTCGCCACTAAGCTTCTGTCCCACTTGCCTACGTTTCTTCCGCTCAAAAAACTCTGCGGGTTTGTCTTTAAGTGCGGGGTGCTTGGACTCAAGGTACCGAAGCAGTTTTGAGGGCTTCATTGCCTCATTAGACAGCCTCCGCACGCCTGCCGCCAGACGCCTTGGCCAGGTGCAGCTGGTCGTGGGTGGGGTAAGAGGACAAGGTCAGGGCTGGAGGTCCCTGTGCCGCAGCCATGGCGGTTCCAGTCCGGAGAGAGCAACAGAGCAAGGAGTGCAACAGGACACCTGCCAGCCCCCCTTGTAGGGTCTATCAGCCAACAAAAGTTTGTTTCAGTAGATCACAGTGCGGTAGCTGCTCTGCTACTTACGAAACCCTGAGTCCGACTTAGATCGTCTGCGAATATTTTAGCACCGGGTTCCCCACGAACATTTGGTGTGGTGAACAGGTTTAGAGGTGGCGTCCATCTGTCCGTGCTCTGGGCCGGTAGCAACAGCACTTCCCACCGGCCGTGCTCCGGGCCAGTAGCATCGGCGGTTCCCACCGGCCGCACTCCAGGCCAGTAGCCGTGGCAGTTCTCGCCAGCTGCCCGAGGTGAACCAGTGATCCCTGGCGCGAGATTATCACTGCATTTAGGTGACTGATGATCTTGTGTGCGTTCAAGTTCAACAGTGGGCGAGACGGAAAGAGAAAAGGTGCAGCTGACTCATATTGTTTCCTCGCAGCCCGATGGTTGGGGACCACTGAATTACACTGTGTAAAAACAAAGTACACTGCGGATGCTGTGGTCAAATCAACACATACAAACAAACTAGATGAACTCAGCAGTCAGCAGGTTGACTGCTCATTTCAACGGATGCTGCCCGACCTGCTGAGTTCATCCAGCTTGTTTGTACATGTTGAATTACACTGTGTAGTGCGAGGGGAGCTACATGCATGCGCGCTGGGCAGAAAGAACAGAACTAAAACCCCGCAACCCGGAAACAATCTCTCAACAGTATTTGTGTATTATTTTTGATTTTTTTTCGGGATCTACTGGGGAAGTCTCAAAGATCGACTAGTTGATCATGATCGACGGGTTGGCAACAACTACTCTAATGTATTTGCCTTTACCACCATACCAGGCAGTACATTCCAGGCATCCACAACTCTCTGAGTTAAAAAACTTACTCCTCACTTCCCCCTTGAATCTACCTCATCTCACCTTCAATGCATGCCCTCCAGTATTAGACATTTCAACCCAGGGAAAGAGATACTCTCTGTCCTCTCTATCTCTGCCTGTCATCATCTTGTAAACCTCTATCAGATCTCCCCTCAGCCTCTGATGCTCCAGAGAAAACAACCCAAGTTTATCCAGTCTCTTGTAACAGCACATACCCTCTAAACTAGGCAGCATCCTGGTAAACCTCTTCTGTACCCTCTCCAAAAACTCAACATCCTTCCTATAGTTGGGTAACCAGAAGTGTATGCAATACTCCAGATGTGGCCTAACCACAGTTTTGTAAAGTTGCAACATAACCTCCTGACTTTTGAACTCAATGCCTTCACTAATAAAAGCAAGCGTTCCGTAAGTCTTCTTAACCTTATTGACCTGTGTAGCCACTTTCAAGGAGCTATGAACTGGATCCCAAGATCTCTCTGCTCAGCAACATTGTTAAGAACCTTACCCTTAACAGTGTACTGTCCCCTTGCATTTGCCCAACCGAGGTGCAACATCTCACCTTTATCTGGGTTAAACTCTATCTGTCAATTCTCAGCCCATATCTGCAAATGGTCTGTATCATGTTGTATTCTTTACCAGTCACCTACACTATCCACAACTCCACTAATCTTGGTATCATTCACAAGTTTACCAACCCACTCATCACAGTTTTCATCCAGGTCATGTATGTACATTACAAACAGTGAAGGTCCCAACTCAGAATCTTGTGGAACTCCACTAATTACAGATCTCCAGCTTGAAGAAGTCCCTTCAACCAGTACCCTCTGTTTTCTATGTGCAAGCCAGTTCTGAATCCAAACAGCCAATTCACTGCAGATCCCATGCATCTTAATCTTCTGAATTAGCCTCCCATGCGGGACTTTGTCAAACACCTTACTAAAATCCATGTAGACAACATCCACGACCCGACTCTCACACCTTGTCAAAAAACTCATTCAAGTTGGTAAGGCATGACTTGCCATGCGCAAAGCCATGTTGGCTGTCCCTAATTAGATCACGGGTTTCCAAATGCGTATATATCCTATCCCAAAGAATTCTCTCCAGCAATTTCCCTACAAATGACATGAGACTCTCCAGTCTAGAGTTTTCAGGATTTTCACTTGTTCCCTTCTTCAACAGAGGTACAAAATTAGCCATTCACCAGTCTTCCAAGACCTCGCCTGTGGCTAGAAAGGACACAAAGATATTGGTCAAGGGTCCGACAATCTCGTCTCTTGCCTCCCTCAATAATCTGTGGTAAATCCCACCAAGCCCTGGGAACTTAACTACCTTAATACTCTTTAGGAGGCCCAACACTTCACACTTGACATCTAAATGCCCTAGCATATTTATACACTCAGCACTGATCTCCTGGTCCTCCAAATACTGAAGCATGATACTCATTGAGACCTTAACTCACATGCTCTGCATCCAAGCAAATGTTCTCCCCTTTATCCTAGGGTGCTCCTACCTCTCCCTAGTTATCATTTTACTCTTGATGTATGTATAGAACGCCTTGGGTGTCACCTTAATCCTACTTGACAAGAACTTTTCATGCCACCTCCTGGCTTTCCTAATTCCATTCTTTCATTATTTTCTCAGCTTTTTTACATTCCTCATGTGCTTAGTTTGATCCTGTCTTCCAAAGCTTTAGAGACATAGAAAACATACAGCACAATACAGGCCCTTCAGCCCTCAAAGCTGTGCCGAACATGTCCCTACCTTAGAACTACCTAGGCTTTACCCATATACCCTCTATTTTTCTAAGCTCCATGTACCCATCCCAGAGTCTCTTAAAAAACCTTATTGTTTCCGCCTCCACCACCGCCACCCGCAGCCCATTCCAAATACTCACCACTTTCTGAGTAAAAAACTTACCCCTGACATTTCCTCTATACCTGCTTCCAAGCACCTTAAAACTATGCCCTCTCGTACTAGCCATTTCAGCCCTGGGGAAAAGCCTCTGACTATCCATACGATCAATGCCTGTCATTATCTTGTACACCTCTATCAGGTCATATCTCATTCTCCGTTGCTCCAAGGAGAAAAGGCCGAGTTCACTCAACCTATTCTCATAAGGCATGCTCCCTAATCAAGGCAACATCCTTGTAAATCTCCTCTGCATCCTCCCTGTGGTTTCCACGTCCTTCCTGTAGTGAGGAGACCAGAATTAAGCACAGTACTCCAAGTGGGGTCTCAGCAGGGTCCTACATAGCTGCAACATTACCTCTGGGCTCTTAAACTCAATCCCACGATTGATGAAGGCCAATATAAAGTATGCCTTCCTAACCATAGAGTCAACCTGCGTAGCAGCTTTATGTCCTGTGGACTCGGACCCCAAAATCCCTCTGATCCTCCACACTGCCAAGAGTCTTACCATTAATACTACATTCTGCCATCATATTTGACCTACCAAAATGAACCACCTCACACTTATCTGGGTTGAACTCCATCTGCCACTTCTCAGCCTAGTTTTACATCCTATCAATGCACTGCTGTAACCTCTGACAGACCACAACACTATCCACAACACCCCCAATCTTTGCGTCATCAGCAAATTTACTAACCCATCCCCACACTTCCACATCCAGGTCATTTATAAAAATGACAAACAGTAGGGGTCCCAGAATAGATCCCTGAGGCACGCCACTGGTCATCAGCTTCCATGCAGAATATGACCCGTCTACAACCACTCTTTGCCTTATGTGGGCAAACCAGTTCTGGATCCACAAAGCAATGACCGCTTGGCTCCCATGCCTCCTTACTTTCTCAATATGCCTTTCATGGGTAACTTATCAAATGCCTTGCTAAAATCCATCTACAATACATCTATGTCTCTACCTTCATCAATGTGTTTAGTCACATGCTTAAAAAATCCAATCAGGCTGGTAAGGCACGACCTGCCATGCTGACTATTCTCCAAATGTTTACAAATACTGCCTCTCAGGATCTTCCTCATCAACTGAAGTAAGACTCACTGGCCTATCTCTACTCCCTTTCATGAATAAGGGAACAACATCTGCAACCCTCCTATCTTCCGGAACCTCTCCCATCCCCATTGATGATACAAAGATCATTGCCAGAGGCTCAGCAATCTTCAGTAGCCTGAGGTACATCCTGTCTGGTCCCGGTGACTTATCCAACTTGATGCTTTCCAAAAGCTCCAGCACATCCTTTTCCTTAATATCTACATTCTCAAGCTTTTCAGTCCACTGCAAGTCATCCCTACAATTGCCAAGATCCTTTTCTGTAGTGAATACTGAAGCAAAGTATTCATTAAGTACCTCTGCTATTTTGTCCAGTTCCATACACTGTCACACTTGAATGGTCCTATTCTCTCATGTCTTAGTCTCTTGCTCTTCACATTGTTACGTACCCCATAACTGGGTCACTTACCAGCAAAGATAGAGAGGTTCGTTGAAGTCTGATGGTACTATTTTTAACAGTATTTATTGATAAAATACACAAAAATAATATCAGTGCAAACATACAGATAATATACGTCGTCAATACTAAATTTAAAAGCGCGGTTATAGTAATAATCAATAAGAAATAGCTCTATCGTTGTCTAGGAGATAATGTATTGTCCGATGGAAATATAAAAGTCACTTTAGTTCATTCAAGCTGTAGGCTGCAGCCTTTGGTTGGAGTCAAGAGAAAGACGGTATGATGTCAGTCCTTCGAGAGTCATTGGGGGACTGATTTCCCCTTTGTTGTTAGCTAAAACCATTCTTCCGTGGCAAGACCCACCAATTCCGAGGCAAATAGAAAGGGACGCACGTGAGCTGTTTCCACCGGCTTCGCTATTACGCTGTTACAGGAGTTCTAGCGTCTGGTGCGTCTGAGGGGCTGTTCCCACAGACCCTCTTTTATCCTGACTCACAGGGTCTCAGATGTCAATCAGGTTGGGATGATGCAATCCATCCACCAACCCCCCCTCGGTTCATTGCCTGGGGGCTTCGATGTATCGTACAAGATTTAATACACAATTCCGTCTCCAAGAGACAATAGCCGGTGTCAATGGTTCTGCCTTTCGGAGGCCAGGACACATTCCAAACTCTTTGTGGATTCTGCATGTCTTTCTCTCATTTCCTGGGTCTTCTGAACTGACTCAATAGTGATCTTGCGATTCTCAAAAAGGAGGGGGCTACCCCGCACCCTTCGGCCCCTCAGAGCTGTGGCACATTCGTAACAACATACTTGTAGAATGCCTTGGGGTTTTCCTTAATCTTGTCTGCCAAGGCCTTCTCATGACCCCTTCAGACCCTCCTAATTTCATTCTTAAGCTCCTTCCTGCTAGCCTTATAAACCTCTAGATTCCTATCATTACCTAGTTTTTTGAACCTTGCGTAAGCTCTTCTTTTCTTCTTGATTAGATTTACAACATACCTACTCAGAACCCCATGCAAATATCCCTAGAACATTTGCCACATTTCTTCTGTATGTTTCCAATGTATGCTTCCAAGTTCCTGCCTGATAGCCTCATATTTCCCTTTACTCCAATTAAACGTTGTCTGTTCCTATCCCTCTCCAATGTTATGGTAAAGGAGATAGAATTGTGATCACTATCTCCAAAATGCTCTCCCACTGAGAGACCTGACACCTGACCAGGTTCATTTCCCAATACCAGATCAAGTACAGCCTCTTCTCTTTTCATTGATTATAGTAAACATACACCTGTATCTGGAAGATCCAACTGCTGGTGAGTAAGTATCCTGGCAAAAACTACAGCATGAAGACAAAAGAACACTCTAAGAAACTCCACAAAAAAGGTTATTGAAAAGCACAAGACAGGAGATGGATACAAGAAAATTTCCAAATTACTGAATATCCCTTGGAGTACAGTTTGGTCAATCATCAAGAAATGGAAATAATATGCCATAGCTGTAAATCTGCCTTGAGCAGGCCATCCTCAAAAACTGAGTGTCCGTACATGAAGGGGGCTAGTGAGTGAGGCAACCAAGAGACCTAAGACAACTCTGGAGGAGTTACAAGCTTCAGTAGCTGAGATAGGAGAGACTGCGTATACAACTATTGCCCGGGTGCTTCACCAGTCGCAACTTTATGGGAGAGACACAAAGAGAAAGCCACTGTTGAAAAAAAAAACTCACATGAAACCTTAGCTTGAGTTTGGCAGAAGGCATGCGAGAGCCTCTGAAGTCAGCTGGAATTAGGTTTTTTGGTGTGATGAAACCAAAATTGAGCTTTTTGGCCATCAGACTAAATGCATAAGGTAATGATGGCGCGTCATCAAAATCACACCATCCTTACTGTGAAGCATGTTGGTGGCTGCATCATGCTGTGGGGATGCTTCACTGTAGCAGACCCTGGAAGACTTGTGAAGGTAGAGGGTAAAATAAATGCAGTAAATTACAGGGAAATCCTGGAGACCCAATTGAGAGTTTGTGGACTTGAAAAGGGCTGTTCAGTCACAATCCTCGTGTAATCTGACAGAGCTTGAGCAGATTTGTAAAGAATTGGGAAAAATTGCAGTGTCCAGATGTGCAAAGCTGATAAAACATAAAAACCTCCGGGGTGGGGGGGAAGAATACTTTTTATAGGCCCTTGACAGTTTGACTTTCTTGAACATGTTGGTCTTATTCTTCTCCTCTGCATTTGACCTTGAATTCTCACCATATTATTTTGTCAGATGCATTTTTACCCGCAAGCAGCTGCTCCCTTGCTAGCTTATGGCTTACGATTTTGAAATCCCCTCAGTTCAGAATCTTTGTTTTCAGTCTATCCTTGTCATTTTCCCATGCATGTATCAAACTTCGATTTATGTTCACTATGTTCTAAAGAACCTCGTATTGACACTCCCACCACTTGCATAACTACAGTCCTTATGATTATTCCCCTTTGCATCCCTTCATTTGGCTATCTGCATACTGCTCCTGTAGATTTACTTCAAATTCCACACCTTATCACAGAAGAGCAAATACTATTCTATCAGACACTCCATCAACCATGTTAACTGACTCAGTGCAGACCATCCACAGAATGTACTGTAGTTACTTACCAGGCAACTTGTGCTAAATCTGCTACCTGCAGTAGTTTTTTTTTAACATTTAGTAGTATTTTGCGATCATAAAATAGACGAACAATTACACTTTTGTTTGGACCCAGGGAGGCTGCTGCGACCAAGTGTGCTGCTATCTTACTGGGCAAAGGCATCTGGTGCAGAGGAACACTATTACCTGTAGGTTTTCATCTTAGTTGCAAACAACTCGGGCTTGGAAATATATTGCCAGCCTTTTACCATCACTGAGCTTAAATCCCTTGCCAATAGCTCTGACAGATAACCTTCAATGGAACGATTGCAGCAGTTTGAGGAGGAGAAATAAAATGGGTTAGGGTGAGTTTGGTGTAGAAATAGACCTATTGATGAGAACAGCTTCAGGATTCAGGTGGAGTGGGGGCAAAAGGGTCTGCTTTTATGCTTTATCTCTTGGACTCTCTATCTCCTTTTTGTGAATAATTAGGGATGCAGAATAATTGCTGGCCTCGAAAGCAATACCCAAGTGCTAAAAACAAATGAACAATGCTTGCTGCAGACTTTTACCATTTTCTGTGAGAATGTAAGGTAACCAGTTATAACTCAGAACCCCCAAAGCACTTTTCCCTTAGCATCCTGGATAGAATACAACTTTATGTCCAAAATCTCTGGTAACTGGTACATGTGTAAATGTGTACACGTTCATGGTATTAGTGCGAAGTCCATAAAAAAAGATAAAAGACCAGAATTAGAATCTACTTCACTATTTTATCATGTTTTTTCAAGTTCATCTCCTGCCCTTTCCTCATAACCCTTAACCCTCTCACCAATCAAGTACTCATCAATCTCTGCCACTAATCCACCAATGACTTGGCCTCTGCAACTCACTGAATTCCACAGAATGACTGCTTTCTAACTGAAGAAATTCCTCCTCATCTAAGTTTTAAAGGAACATCCCTTTGTTCTGAGGCTGTGTCCTTGGATCCTCGACTCTCCTACTGATGGAAACATCCTCTCCACATCACTCTATCAAGGACTTTCAGTCCATCCATCCCACTTGTATCTTCCATATTTTAGCTCTTCATGCTATTCATCTAATTATTTAATTTTCTCTGGAATGGGAGTCAGTACTTCATGCAAATTTCTTTTCCACGTGTCACTAGAGATGTTTTATTAAATATTCCTCCTTTGAACAGTCAACAGTTCAAATCTACTTGGCCTGACTGCATTGAGGAAGGTTTAGATGTGTGGTCTCAGTTTCTTTTCTACTTCTCTGTGGATCATTCTTAAAAAACAACACAAGGCACTCATGCACCATTTACTCAAGCTCTTTGAGAGTTCCCCAAATTCTGATGAGTTGCAGGGTCTGTTTCAGTGCTGTGTGACCGTGACACCTGTTACTCAGAATTGACTCTTCCCAAGTTGCACTCTAGTTTCTATTGCCCCTATACAATATTCCTGTTGTACCTGAAATAACATCAAAACTCCTCTACACTGTGTATGCAAATGATTTGACCCACAAAAGATTCAAGATTGTACTGCCACTGCCAATACAGAAGTGTAAAGGAGAATGAAATAATTGTTACTCTAGATTCAATGACACTATGTTCATAAAGTGATGCTAAGTGACTGTCTGTACATAAGGTGACTGATAGGAATTAATAAAGTAGTAGTGGTGGAAGGTTTGGTGGGGTGGGTTAGTGGGTGGAAGTGTTGATCAGCCTTGCTGCTTTGGGAAAGTAAGCTTTTCTGAGTCTGGTGATCCTAGCATAGATGCTATGTAACCTCTTCCCTGATGGGAGTGAAACAACCAGTCCATGTTCAGTGTGGGTGGGATCCTTCAGATATTGTTGGCCTTTTCTATATACAAGTCACTGATGGCGGGTAGGGTAGGCTGGTGAGGCATTGTGCAGTTTTAACTGTCCATTGCAGGGCCACAGAGCAGTTTCCATACTATGCTGAAATACGGCATGTTAGGGTGCACTACTGCACATCTGTAGAAGAAAAACGCGCAAGCAGTTCTCCAGACCCCGATACACAAAACTCACTGTGAAGATTTAAAGGTCATAAATGTTAATTGCTTCATCTAGTTGGCCACTTCTATGTTGTTTTGTAACTAGTTAATACCTTCTGGGTTTCACAGCTAGTTGAAGGAACTCCCAAAGGCGGCAGGTACCATTGAACACGAAGCTCTTTGTCTGTAGCCTTTACTGCCATACTGTTCTGAGGTGTGATTTTACCGAAGTAGCTGCTCTCTGGTGTTGTTAATGTATATTCTCCAAAGACACTTGTGTAAATCTGAAATACACAAAATTACTAGATACTTAAGTTGCCACTAATGCCATCCTCCATAAGTGAATGAGGAAATAAAATTCAGTTAAAAATTTAGGTTTTGACATCAGGAATAATGCAAAATAGTTGTATCAAACTCAGCATTGATTGCTCAGCATAGGCATGGTGGGCTAAAGGACCTGTTTTTGTGCTCTATTGTTCTATGTAATTGCTTAGAATGTTAAGTATAAACTTTGAGAAAACTGGAATTTAGTTTTGGGAAGTATAGGCTTATTAGCTTGGGGTCCCCTAAGAGCTATGAAAAGGAAAATACAGGCAGGAATTTCCTTGGAGCACTAGCAGTTCCAAACTGCTAAACATTCTATTTCCTTGTGCAATTGTTTTCAAGTATTTTACTGGATTGCAACAGCAGAGTGGAAAGAACTCTGAAGAAATTTCAAGCTTTGGTCACTGAAAAACATACTGTTAGTGCCAGAAATCACCACCTTTCACCTTTTCATGGAGCTGAAGTTAAACATATGTTAAACTGAATTTTTTACATTGCTCTTCATGATGGAGGACTTTATAAATATCCTTAAAATAAATCACTCTATTCATTACTCTATTATTCTATTCATTTTATGTAATCTCTTAAAAATTCAATAAAAAATATATTAAAAAAATAAATAAATCACTGGCTAACTTCAAGTGACATAGAAGAACTTCTAAACATCCCATTCATAAAAAAATAAATTATGAGAAAATATCACAGGGCTAATGGTGGGCCAAATGCTGGAACCCAATGGGGAAGAAATAGAGAGAGGGTAGAAGAGACTCACCAGGATGTTGCCTGGATTGGAGGGTTATAGTTATAAGGAGAGATTAAATAGGACATAATTATTCTCACTTGAGTACAGAAAGCTCACAGGTAACCTTATAGAGTTATAAGGGGCATTAATCGGATATATATTCGGAATCTAATGTGATCAAATGTGATAAGCACAGAGAAAACTTAGGGCCGTATGGAGGAAGTGGACTGAAAAGAGCCTGTTTCTGTGTGGTACATTTCTATGATTCTATAAAGGACCAAGCACTTAAAACAATTTCCAGAGTCTCTGCCCCAAGGGTGGTGATACTGGGTCAGTAGATACATTTGAAATGGAGAAAGATAAATTTTGGAAGATGGAGGGATTGAGGATTATGGGTAAATAACATAGAAGAGGAGTTGAGGCCCATATAAATCAATTGGAGTTGGTGGGGAGGAGACTTGATGGTAGTGTTCTCCTGCTCCTATTTTTCTGCCAATTTGTTTACTTTGGCAATTCCATTACTCAGCTTCCTAAATAATTTTAAATTAATTGAGGAGGAAACTAGCAGGCTCAGGTGTAGCTAATGAATGTGTAACACAGGATTGCTTACAAATTTGATCTCTGGTCTATGCTGAGTCTGTCTATTGCTGTTGCAGGCTGTAGAAAGCCACTATCATTGCCTCAGAACCCATAAGAAAAATCATAGTTCCCATCTTGATGACTGCCCAGTGAACAGCAGTTGGATTTCACATGTACGGGCATCAGAAAACAAAGAAAAGGGTTTGTGGTGTTTCATAGCAGTTGAAGGCCATCTTAATATCCAGGGTAGGGCAGCCACAGATGTGTACCTCAGTGAGAGATTAAGATTTTCAGGGAAAATGAAGTTAAAAGCCACAAAAGGAGGAATTTGGGGAGAAAGAAGAATAAAGCAGAGAGTAGGCAAAGTCCAAATTAGTAACAGGACTGAGTAAGAGTAAAAACAACAGCAACTTCAAATCTGAAATAAAAAGAGAAAATGCAGGAAACATTCAGCAGGTCAGGCAGCTGCCGGGAAGGAAAGGACAGTCTGTGATGGCATTGGCTTTGCTGTTCTTCATGTTCTGAACTCAAACAAAGATCTCAAGCCCTATCGATATAGATGGCTAAAGGTACTCTCACTAAAAGATCATACTGTTGTCATATAGAGATGCTGGAAATTCTTAATGGGCTGGTCAAATTCTGTGGGAAAACAATTAACATTTCATATCAGTGACTTCTTGACAGAACAGTTTCTCTTTCATGGTTGCCACCCACCTTATGGATTTTTCAAAACTAGGCTCACCATACTTGCAAAACCAAGTAAATCAGTTTGGGAAGATAAGATAAAATCTGGAAAATATTATAAGTATATACATCACCTCAGGTTGGAAATCTGAGCCTCTAAAACTCCTGTCGAATAATTCATATAGGATTAGAGGAATATTCTCGATACTGCAGTAAGTTTTATATTCTGGTAAGTGTCTGATTAAAAATGGATGTATTTGTTTCAGACGTTTCAAAATCCCCATGTTGAAAACTGGTGTTTGAATTCCTTCTCTAGCACTATTCAGTACATGCTTCCACAGATCTATAACCAATTGAAAGAAAAGTACATTAGGATTTATTTAAAAAATACACATTAAAAATATCCCATTACATTTTTAATTAATAATCAAAACAAAGCCCTTTTTCCCATTAAAATTGTTATGCTCTCTCACCCTGACTGTTTCACCCACCACAGACAAGTGACCTTTCCAAAGGTAAGTGGCACACAGACTTGAATACATACCAGTCATCCCTACAGTTGGATGAGTCACATAAAATCCAATAGATCCTGCTCTTATTTGCTCAAAAGTCACTTTTTCCAGGATATTCCTGAATACCATCACAACTTTCTTTCTCTACAACAACTGGTTTTCCAAAGTCCTCCTCCTATGTCATTAAAATACACAAAACTACACAGAAGAGGCCATTCTGTCCCTTGAGCCCACTATCTGTACATCATCATACTGTTTCTGGAAAGTGTTCACCACAGAAATATTCAGAAATAAATATCTGGAAAGCTTGTAACTATTCTTCTCAGACATAAGCAAGCTACAGAATTCATCCTTTCCCTGGATACTGTCTGAAATTGCAGTCATGGTGACTTGGAGTTGTGTATATACCATTCTACCATCTGTGAAACAAACTAGTGAACCTTCAGAAATTGCTCAGTCAGTCCTTTCCCATTTCAGCTCATCTGTACCTGTAATCTTCATCCTTGGCTTTGGTATCTTTGAGTTTCCTATTCTGTTCTGGATGGTTTTCCACATTTATCCCCCTGAATATTTGACATTCCTCAAATCACTGCTGCCTCTCCTCTAAAACCAGGCCCCCTGTGAGAATCTTCTTGTGCTTGTTGGTATGCTTTGTCTTCTGGTTGAACAGAATTGTAATTTGAAAATTCACATTGTTTTTTTCCTAACCTACCATGGTCTTGCCCTGCACTGTGTCTATAATGTCCAGTCATAGAAAAGTACAGCACAGAGACAGGAGCTTTGGTTCATCTAGTCCATGCCAAAACTATTTAAACTGCCTACACCCAGTAACCTGCACTGGGACCATAGCCCTCCATACCCCTACCATCCATGTACCTATCCAAACTTCTCTTAATCATTGAAATCAAGCTTGCTTCTCCAATGCATTGGCAGATCATTCCACACTCTCATGATGCTCTAAGTGAATAAGTTTGCCCTCATGTTCCCCTTAAATATCTCATCTTTCACCCTTAACCTATGACCTCTGGTTGCAGCCCCACTCAAACTCAGTGGAAAAAGCCTGCTTCCATTTACCCTACCTATATCCTTCGTAATTTTGTATTTCTCTATCAAATCTCCTCTTAATCTTCTACAGTCCAAGGAATAAAGTCCTAATTTATTCAATCTTTCCTTATAATTCAGGTCCTCCAGACGCAGCAACGTACTTGTAAATTTTCTCTGTAGTCTTTCAATTTTATTTACATCTTTCCTGTAAGAAAGTGACCAAAACTATACACAACACTCCAAATTAAGTACATCTTAGTGGAAATTCTGCAATTCTGACCTCTTAATCATTCTGAGCTGAAGATACAAAAATTGTCATAGAGTAATAGTCTTTACATCACAGAAATGGATCCCACGGCTGACTTTTTTTGACTAACTACACTCATCCCATTTGTTCACATTAAGACTGGTTGCCTTGTCTGCATCAGTGGGGTAACAGGTGGTGGGAAGGACACAAGTAGTCTAGAAGGGAGTGCTTAAGAGACTGGCAGGTAGAGTGGAATGTGAGAGAAAAGTGAGGTTATCCACTTTGAAAGAAAGAATGAAAAAATTAATTGTTACTTAAATGAAGTTAAGACCACAAAAAGTTGCAATTCAAAGTTTTTAGGGCAAACATTTTCCTTTCATGAGTGTTTCTTTGGAGGGTGATGTTTGAGGGGAGGTGGGGTAGGCAAGAAGCTCAAAGGAGATAATATGGTTAACGGAAACACTGAGGATGAAAGGTTTGTCATTGCTAAACAACTAGTAGGAATCAGGAAAAAAGCTAAATAAATAGCGTAATATCTACGAGTATATTGAATGAGAAGATGTGAGAAGAAAAGGTATTATGCAATATGTAAGCAAGTTCTTTGGCTTAACTGGTCCACACCGACCAAGATGCTCCATTCAGGCTTGTCCCATTTGCCATCTTTTGCCCTACACCCTTCTAGACCTTTCCAATCCAGGTACCTGACCAAATATCTTTTAAACGTCATAAGCTACCTCAACCACTCTGGCAGCTCGTTCAATATAGATAGCACCCTTTGTGTTAAAAAAGTCTCCCCTCAAGTTCCAATTAGATCTTCACCTCTCACCTTAAATCTATGCCCTCTACTTCTTGATTCCCCATTCCAAGAAAAGGATTGACTGCATTCATGCTATCTAGGCCCCTCATGATTTTACACACAGGGACACTACTGCATTAGGTATCTTTTAGCTCTGCTTTATAAATGTGAACACTTTGGAAAACAGAGCATGCTATCAATCAGTGGATCCAGAAACAAACTATTCTCCTTTTACCTTCATGCATTTTTGATTCATTGGAGTGAGTCAGGCAAGCAAGAGGTTCAGCACTCTCATTTTCACTTTGCACTAAAAAGATGTAAACACACAAAATTATTAATCAAATTTTTAACTTTATTATTGATGACGTAAAATCTTTGATTGATGAATGGCAGAATGTTGGGCTGATAATTGAGGAGGGGTTTGATCAAAGAGATGGAGATGGGAAGGAGGTGAGTAGATGTCAGGGAGGAGTGGAGAAGGACAATAATCAGGAAAAGTCATGCTGATGATGAACCTTTGGAGGTAGGGTCAGCCAGAAGGTGGTGATGTCTATTTGAGCAGCTGCTCTAGAGGGGCCTAGAGAACTGAATGGAGAGAATTGGACATTTGATATCGAGGTTAGATAAATGATGATGAGGGCTCTCAAGCACATCTCAGGGGGACACACATGACCAGGAGGGCTAGTTAAATGATAAATGAGTGCAGGTCATGCAGATGTTAATAAAAACTGGAATGCTGATGAGCAGTTGGTAAATATAGATAAGATAAAGTTTGGGAACTTGCTGTAGGTGGTAATATCCCCTCATTTGTTTGATGGTGGCATTACAAGCCAGACCAATGTTTACCCTGACATTCATACTACTGCACAAAACTGTAAAAAAAAACACTAATGGAAAAAAACCTCAGATAAACAAAAAGAAAGCACAACTGAACAATAAATCTGAGAAGAGATTCATACATATGGATGCTGCCTGCCTGACCTGCTGTTTCCAAAATTTTCTGTTTCCAGCAACAGCACATTTTTATATACAGTAAATACGTATACTAATTTGTTTCCTCTTATTTCAGAACTTTTCATTAGGTGTTTCAAGATCATATTCCATAATCCAGCATGGGAAAATGATTTCTAGTCTGGCAACTTCTTATAGACTCCCTTGGGAAAATCTATGCACAGAAGCTTTACTAATGGATAGTTCCATAAGTAATCTGTATTACTACACCTGAAATACCCCTCCTGTTCCCTTGACATTTTACCTGCAACCTTTTTAAAAATGTTTTTAGTTGCATGGCAGCAGACAGTCTGCAAATAATCAACACTTCTCTTCTATCAGACTGCTCCATAAAAGCTCTGAAAACTGCAGTCCTTTAAAAACAACCACCTAGATGGCTCAGTAATTAATACGTAACTACAGGCCGATATCAAACGTACCATGTTTAAGTAAAACCATTGAAAAGGCTGTTTATCAGCAAATTAACAGCTTTTTCACACTAAGCAACTTTACGGATGTTTTCCGGCCTGGATTTTGACAACACCACAGCGCTGAGACTGCTCTGGTCACGGTTTTAAATCACCTCAACCATGATAATGGTAAAATTTCAGTTTTGGTTTTACTGGATCTTAGTGCTGCTTTTGACACAGTTGACCATGGCATTTTACTGGACAGATTGGAAAACTAGGTGGGACCTTCCAGTACAGTCCTGAAGTGGTCTAAATCGTATTTATAGGACAGGGACTATTTTTTATCGATTGGTAGCTGCATATCTACCCAAACAAAAATGGCATGCTGAGTGCCTCAAGGGTCCCTACTAGGGCCTCTTCTGTTTAATGTATACATGCTTCCTCTAGCTCAAATCATGGTAAGCAACAAAATATTTTACCATAATTATGTGGATGACACTCAGATTTATATAACAGTGTCATCAAGTGACCGTGGCCCCATACAATCACTAAAAAACTGTATTGAACAAATCAGATGTGACAAAATTTTCTCTAGTTAAACAAAGAAAAAACTGAAATAATGGTTTTCGGTGCCAAAAATAAAACGATTAAAAGTCAGTGATCACTTAGAATCCCTGTTGTTACAGACCACAAACCAAGCCAGAAACCTTTGTGATGGACTCAGACTTAAATTTTAATTGCCACATTAAGACAATTACAAAGTCAGCCTGCTACTATCTTCAAAATATATTGAGAGTTAACAGGCTTATGTCTCAGCGAGATCTAGAAAACTCGCCATGTATTTATTTTTAGTAGGCTTGACTATTGTAATGGCTGTTTCACGGAGCTCTGTAAAAAAAATCCCTCTGACAGCTGCAGCTCATTCAGAACACTGCTGCTAGAGTCCTTATTAAGACCAAGAGGGTAGAACATATCACTCCAGTTCTCAGATCACTACACCGGCTCCTTGTCTGTCAAAGGACTGACTTTAAAATATTACTACTGGTTTATAAACTACTGAATGGTCTAGGGCCAAAATACATCTCCGACCTTCTGCTGCATTATGAAACTTCCCGAGTTCTTGGGTCATCTAGGGCGGGTCTGCTTACTGTCCTCAGGGTCAAAACTAAATGTGGTGAAGCAGCTATCAGTTACTATGCTCCACGTATATGGAATAACCTTCCAAATGATCTGAAGCCTGCCCCAACTTTAAGCTCTTTTAAATTGAGGTTTAAAATTTTTCTTTTTGCTGAGCTTTTAATTTGAATCTCCTGCACTGTAACTTCTATTTCTATACAAATAAACTTGCTTTGCCTTGCCTATGAAAGCTTGAAGCTGGTCCCTCACTGTCACTGTGCTGGGGAACTGGGTCAGAAATGCTCCTGTGAATTTAACTACCTTGTTTTAAAATGATGCATTAAATAAATATTGCTCTGGGTGAACATTGTGGTGATTAGTGCAGTGGCTGCTATCCTGATACAAAACCATCAGTTACAAAGCCTCACTCTTGCTCACGTAAGTGCATCTAGTGGCCTTCTTCCCTCTCTGGGGAATCTGAGGTAAAATATATTCCTCTTTAAATTCTGACCTCCCAAACTTCACTCCACGGCCTTAGATTCTGGGCAGCACTGCCATTTTATCAGAATGACCTCAAACTTGTGGGGCTCTGATTTTAATTCCTATTGTAGTGCCCTTAGCATCTTGGAGTGCCAGGAATTACTGACAGATATCCACGTTTCTTGGGGGTGAACCCCTCTAAATTGCCTGTTGTAACTTCTGTGGAAGAGTCACAAAAGCAGCAGAAAATGGCCATGAAAGGGAAACTGCAGAGTGATCATTCCTTTTGGTTTATAGTTGCCAAATGTTATCATTTTTGGAGATCTGTGATATGTTATCAAGTTCGTAGTACAGGACTTTACATTGTAATCTAGTACCTCAGTTTATTTTACTTGCCTTATTTGCTGTTCAAATAAATGATGTGGGGAGCACTACTGTCACTGGTGAAGAAGCTATCTATCTTAAGAACTCAATTGGACAAACACATTTAGGTCAGTAATATTCCAAATGTACTGAGTGGCTGGCTTCTCCATTCCTGCACAGTTTAATTTACTTTGTTAGAATTGTGTATAAGGAGTTGAAAGGAGCTGAAGACTGCCATGGTAGGGGAGTGGTTAGCACAATGCTATTACAGCTCAAGGTGGTTCCAGAGTTCAGAGTTCAATTCCAGCACCATTCTGTAAGGAGTCTCTGTGGGATGCATGGGTTTTCCCCAGCTGCTCCAGTTTCCTCCCACCATCCAATCACATACTGGGTAGGTTAAATAGCCATTGTAAATTGTCCTGTGATTAGGGTTAATCAGTGTTGTGGGGTTACTGGGGCAGCACGGTAAGGGCCTAATCCACACTAAATGAAATAAAATAAAGAGACTGATATATTTGCACATGATTATCATTGGTGATTATGAATAATTTTGTGCCCCATAAATATTTTAATTTTTTTTCTCTAAACAAGATTCCCCATTTTTTCAAGAAGATCTGAGATTTTAACAGTCTTGTGAAACTGTGCTACTTTCTTGAAAATATGGGTAGAGCATGAAGTTTCGCATGCCTTTCAAGATACCCTGGTCTCTTTTGTCTGTCAGTTTCGCTAAGAAAAATGCCTGAGATTATACCTGAAAGCAGATTGTTGTTGTATAGCCTTCGGAGGTGGTCATTGTAACGTAGGAGGTGGACTGATGTCAATTTCTTTGCAGCCTTTCTATATGGTGCCATTATATCTGCAGCTTCAGTTGTTTCTGATGCCTCTTTCTTTTTTTCTTCGTCTTCCACTTTTTCTCCTTGAATGGTAGTTAAGTTTGGCAACAGTTCATCATTTTCTACAGTAAGAACATGTCCAAACAAATAATAAATCTTGTTAAAAGATGTACCTGACAATTTTTCATTTTTTCAATTATTTCAAGTAACTGATTGCATTTTTAGATGTTGATACTTAAAATAAAATTAGAATAATATTTCCTGAAAAGAAAATAATTTTAAATTTAAACTAGTTTGACAGGGGAATGGGAACTAGAGTGACAGGTTGGAGGATGGGGCAATTAATGTACTGGTAGATGCAGTATGTAGAGAGACTGTGAGGAAGGATAGGCAGTGGAAAAGACAAAACAGTACTCAGTTAGAAATGTGTCTACTTCAATGCGAGAAGTATCAGGAACAAAGGTGATGAAATTGAAGTCTCAATGTTGAGGCCATTACAAGACTAGTTGTTACAAGAGCAAGAACGACTGCTGGATGTTCAGGGGTTTATATGTTTCAAAAGTGACAGGGATGGAGGTAAAAGAGGTAAAAGCATAACTAATCAAAGGTAGTATCGTAACTACAGAAAGGGAGGATGTCATAGACAGATCCTCTGATGAATCAGTGTAGGTGGAAGTCAGAAATTGGAAAGGAGAGATCACTCTACTGGGAACATTTTATAGGTTTCTCACAATAGCAACAGGGACACTGAGGAGTAGATTGGAAGGCAGATCTCGAAAAGGTGTGAAAATAACAGTAGTAGATGGAGTGGGATTTATTAAGTGTGTCCACGGGGATTTGTTATGGGACACCTGCTCTTTGCAATTTTTAGAAATAATTTAGATGAGGAAGTGAAGATATGGGTTAGTAAGTTTATAGATGACATAAAGGTTTGTTGGTGTTATGAATAGTATATTGTCATCAGTTACAACAGGATACTGATAAAATGTAGAGCTGGGCTGAGGAGTGGGAAATGGAGCTCAATCCAGACAAATATGAAGTGGTATATATAAAAGGTCAAATTTGAAGGCAGCATTCAAGGTTAACAGCAGGATTCTTAGCTGTGTGAAGAAAGAAGGATCTTGGAGTGCATGTCCATAGATCCATCAAAGTTACTCCACAAGTTGATAGGGGGGTTAAGATGGTATTTGGTGTGTTGGCCTTCAGTAATAGGGGAATTGATGCCAAGAGCCATGAGATAATATTGCTACTCTGTAAAACTTCGTGGACTACACTTGGAATATTGTATTCAATTCTGGTCTTTTCATTATATGAAGGATGTGGAAACTTTAGAGCAGGTGCAAAGAAGATTTACCAGGATGCTGTCTGAGTAAGAGAACATGTATTACGAGAATAGGTTGAACAAGCTACAGGTTTTCTCTTTGGAGCAAAGAAGGATAAAAGGTGACTTGACAGAGGAGTACGAGTTGATAAGAGTGGACAGCCAGAGATTGTTTCCCAGGGCTGAAATGGCTAACACAAGGGGACATAATTTTATGGTGATTAGAGAAAAGAATGGGGTGGATATTAGAGCAGGCTTTAAAAAATGTGGTAGTTGAGACTGCTACATTGGGAACATCTAAGAGTCAGTTGTGCTGCAGCTGTTGGAAAGCATCAAGTTGGATAAGTCGCCAGGACTGGATGAGATGTACTCCAGGCTACTGTGGAGGAGATTGCTGAGTTTCTAGCGATGACCTTTGCATCAATGGAGGATTGGAGGGTTGCGGATGTTGTTCCCTTATTCAAGAAAGGGAGTAGAGATAGCCCAGGAAATTATAGACCAGTGAGTCCTACTTCAGTGGTTGGTAAGTTGATGGAGAAGATCCTGACAGGCAGTATTTATGAACATTTGGAGAGGTATAATATGATTAGAAATAGTCAGCATGGCTTTGACAAGGGCAGGTTGTGCGTTATGGGCCTGGTTGAATTTTTTGAGGATGTGACTGAACACATTGATGAAGAAAGAGCAGTAGATGTAGTGTAAACATGAGGAAATCTGCAGATGCTGGAAATTCAAACAACACACACAAAATGCTGGTGGAACACAGCAGGCCAGGCAGCATCTATAGGGAGAAGCACTGTTGACATTTCGGGCTGAGACCCTTCGTCAGGACTAACTGAAAGGAAAGATAGTAAGAGATTTGAAAGTAGTGGGGGGAGGGGGAAATGCAAAATGATAGGAGAAGACCGGAGGGGGTGGGATGAAGCTAAGAGCTGGAAACGTGATTGGTGAAAGTGATACAGAGCTGGAGAAGGGAAAGGATCATGGGACAGGAGGCCTCGGGAGAAAGAAAGGGGGAGGGGGGAAGCACCAGAGGGAGATGGAGAACAGGCAAACAACTAAATATGTCAGGGATGGGGTAAGAAGGGGAGGTGGGGCATTAACAGAAGTTAGAGAAGTCAATGTTCATGCCATCAGGTTGGAGGCTACCCAGCCAGTATATAAAGTGTTTTTCCTCCAACCTGAGTTTGGATTCATTTTGACAGTAGAGGAGGCCATGGATAGACATATCAGAATGGGAATGGGACATGGAATTAAAATGTGTGGCCACTGGGAGATCCTGCTTTCTCTGGCGGACCAAGCGTAGGTGTTCAGCGAAACGGTCTCCCAGGCTGCGTCGGGTCTCACCAATATATAAAAGGCCACTTCTCCTTTGTCCTGGAATGAAAAGCCTCATCCTGAGAGCAGATGTGACAGAGAAGGAGGAACTGTGAGAAGGGGATAGCATTTTTGCAAGAGACAGAGTGGGAAGAGGAATAGTCTAGGTAGCTGTGAGAGTCTGTAGGCTTATAGTAGATATCAGTAGATAAGTGGTCTCTAGAGATGGAGACAGAAAGATCAAGAAAGGGGAGGGAGGTGTCGGAAATGGACCAGGTAAATTTGAGGGCAGGGTGAAAGTTGGAGGCAAAGTTAATGAAGTCAACGAGCTCAGCATGCATGCAGGAGGCAGTGCCAATGCAGTTGCCAAAGGAAAAGAGGGGGACGGATACCCATATAGATTTAGAACATGGCCTGTTCCACAAAGCCAACAAAAAGGCAAGCATAACTGGGACCCATACGGGTGTCCATGGCTACACCCTTGGTTTGGAGGAAGTGGGAGGAGCCAAAGGAGAAATTATTGAGAGTAAGAGCTAATTCCGCTAGATGGAGGAGAGTGGTGGTAGAGGGGAATTGGTTAGGTCTGGAATCCAAAAAGAAGCAAAGAGCTTTGAGACCTTCCTGGTGGGGGGTGGAGGTATATAGGGATTGGACGTCCATGGTGAAAATAAGGCAGTGGGGGCCAGGGAACTTAAAATCATTGAAAAGATTCAAAGCATGAGAAGTGTCACGAACATAGGTGGGAAGAGATTGAACAAGGGGGGGATAAAACAGTGTCAAGGTACACAGAAATGAGTTCGGTGGGGCAGGAGCAAGCTGAGGCAATAGGTCTACCTGGACAGGCAGGTTTGTTGATCTTGGGTTGGAGGTAGAAACGGGAAGTGCAGGGTGTGGGAACTATGAGGTTGGCGGCAGTGGATGGGAGATCCCCAGAGCTGATAAGGTTGGTGATGGTATAGGAAACAGTGGCCTGGTGCTCCTTAGTGGGGTCATGATCAAGGAGTAAATAAGAGGAGGTATCAGAGAGTTGTCGCTGTGCCTCGGCCAGGTAGAAGTCAGTACGCCAGACAACCCTGGCTCCCCCCTTATCAGTGGGTTTTATAGTGAGGTTGGGATTGGTGTGGAGGGAGCGGAGAGCAGAGCGTTCGGAAGGAGTTAGGTTGGAATTGGAACAGGGTGTAGTGAAGTCGAGAAGGTTGATGTCCCGTCGGCAATTAGCAATAAAGAGATCCAGAGCAGGCAGAAGACCAGAGCGGGGTGTCCATGAAGAGGAGGAGGGTTGAAGACGGGAGAAGGGGTCATCAGTGGGGGTAGGAGAGTCCTTGTCAAAGAAGTAAGCTCGGAGATGGAGCCGGCGGAAGAAGAGTTCAGCGTCATGGCGTACGCGGATCTCGCTGAGGTGTGGGGGAAGGAGGACAAAGCTGAGGCCTTTAGTCTCAATGTTATTAAGGCTTAAACTAACAGTCTGGAGACTTCAATACAAGTACCATCATGGTAGTTAGGGTACTGTATTTAAATGTAATAATTTGGTTTGAAAATAAAAACTACTTGATGAAAGGAACAAAACCATTTTATTGTTGTTGCCGGTTCACTAATTTCCTTCAGGAGAGGAAATCTGTCATCCTTATTCAATCCTGACTATGTGGGACTCCTAATCAATCAATGCAGTTAATGCTTAAATGCCCTCTAAGATGATGAACCAGGTCACTCGGTTCAAAGATAGTTAGAGTTGAGCAGTAAAAGGTGGCCTTACAGATTGTGAAAATGAATAAAGAAATAAAAAGTTTGCAACATTTATTTAGACCATAAAATATAGGAGTAGAAGTAGGCCATTTGGCCCATCGAGTCTGCTCCACCATTCAATCATAGGCTGATCCAATTATTCCAGTCATCCCCACTCCCCTGCCTTCACTCCATACTCTTTGATGCCCTGGCTAATCAAGAGCCCATCTATCTTTGACTTAAATACACCCAGTGACTTGGCCTCCACAGCTATTCATGGTAACAAATTCCACAGATTTACACAGATCTGACTAAAGTAATTTCTCCGCATCTCAGTTCTAAATGGACGTCCTTCCAACCTGAAGTCATGCCTTCTTGTCCTAGAATCCCGTCATGGGAAATAACTTTGCCATATCTAATCTGTTCAGGCCTTTTAACATTGGGAATGTTTCTATGAGGCCCCCCTCATTTTCCTGAACTCCAGGGAATACAGTCCAAGAGCTGCCAGGTATTCTTCATATGGTAACCTTTTCATTCCTGGAATCATTCTTGTGAATCTTCTCTGAACCCTCTCCAATGTCAGTATATCCTGTCTAAAATAAGAAGCCCAAAACCACCCTTCTTAAATAGCAGAGTAACATTTGCAATTTTCCAGTCATCTGGTATAATGCCAGAATCTATCGATTCTTGAAAGATCATTGTTACTGCCTCTGGAATCTCTGCAGCTACTTCCTTCAGAACCCAAGGGTGTATTCCATCAGGTCCAGGAGATTTATCCACCCTCAGACTATTAAGTTTCCTGAGCACCTTCTCAGTTGTAATGTTCACTGCACAAACTTCAATTCCCTGACACTCTTGAATTGCCAGTATACTGCAAATGTCTTCCACTGTGAAGACTGATGCAAAATACGCATTCAGTTCCTCTGCCATCTCTCATTACAATATCTCTTGTATCCTTTTGTACTGGTCCTATGTCTACCCTTGACTCTCTTTTACCCTTTATATACTTAAAAAAGATTTTAGTATCTTCTTTGATATTAGTCACCATAAATTCTGGTGTATAGACCGAGAATTTGGCCCTAAATTTTGCTCCTAAAATTAGGGGGTCGGCTTATACACAGGGTGCCAACTTTGGAAAAATGAATACACAGAAGACAGGTAATATTTATTGGCTGTTTTTGAGTCAAATTCGTTCCACTGTCATCGCATGAATTCTTTGAATGATTTGTTTAAACTCTAGTGGCTGGAGCATGGAGATCAAACCACCAGCTTTCAATGCTGCTTTTATCTCACCTGACAAGTGCGCTTTGAAGACGTCCCAGACAAGTAGTGACTTTTCTTTCCCGAAACCTTTGGGACATCAATGCCACACCTCTTTAACCCACTTCAAGCAACCGGCTTCGTCCATCCAGCAACATTCTTGAATGTAAACAAGACCGCGCGGGAATTTTCTGAGCAATCTTTGTTTTTTGTCTCAACACAAGACTACGTCTATTCATAAATCGGGTGCACCAACTTCGCGTAGCTTTGAAATTTTCGCTGGCCTCATGGTGTTTTTCAGCCCATTTCAACGCTTGAACTCGAATCATTTCTCTGGTAACAATGTATCCAGACGACCGTTGGTGATTCACCCACTCTAAAACTTTTTCTTCCATTTCTGGCCACTGGCATGTTTTCCTGCTGTTTGCACATTTTGCCTTTGGCATTTCCCTCAGCGTGTCTTCTGCCTTTCTCCACTCTCTCTTGTTTACACTAAACTTAGCAGCTGCAGAATTATTCATTCCTTTAGCAAAATCAACAACCTTCAGCTTGAAGCCAGCATCATATTGCATTTGTGTTAATCTTTTGTACATGGTGGTCACAAACTCAATACTGAGTAGACATACTGATCCCACTACCCCGTGTTATGTTTTAATGAGATTACGATGGGCGCTAAATTCTGAGGATTCTTTACCATTGGAGACCTAATCCAAAATTTCCCTCCCTGATTTATTTATTAAGAATTCACTTTTAATGTTCTATAATGTGTAAGCCTGTTGTCTTAGCAGGTACTGGTTCACAAAATTTCCCGGTTCTGAATCTGGCAAAGCTGAGTACTGGCATGTGAGATCTTGTGATCTTCTCTGGTTAAATCAAAAACCTCTACAAAAGGGGTCAGCTTATACAAAGGTAACATGAAAAAGTCACTCGGCTTATACTCCGGAATATAGGGTAATTCATCTATTCCTTCTTTATGACCTTCTGCAAGTTTTTAAAAGCTTCCAAATCCTCTATCTCCCCACTAGCTTTGGCTTCCTTTTTACATCGGCTCTGACTTCACTTTTCCATTCAAAAATTTCTTCTTATTCGGAATATATCGGAATATTCGGAATATATCTGTCTTGCACTTCCCTCATTTTCGCAGAAACTCCAGCCGTTGCTGCTCTGCTGTCCCTCCTGCAAATGTCCCTTTCCAGTCATGCCATTGCATTTTCCTTTATTCCACTGAAATACTGACACATTGGATTTTACTTTTTTCTTCTCAAAGTTCAATGTGAACTCAATCATATTGTGATTACTGTTCCCTAAGGATTCCTTAACCTTAAGCTCTCTTATTACCTCCGGATCATTGCACAACACCCTATCCAGCACAGCTGATCCCCTAGTGGACTCAACAACAAGCTGTTCTAAAAAGCCAACCCTTCGACATTCTACAAATTCTCTCTCTTAAGGTCCATGTGGTAAACTATGTATACCTGTCTGGGCACGCCCCTCTGCTGACTGCTCCTGTGGCTCCTCCCACAGACCCCTGTATAAAGGCAATTGGAGTCACTGCTCCCCCCTCAGTCTCCGAGATGCTGTGCTCCGTTTTGCTACTAATAAAAGCCTATCATTCGCCTCCCGTCTCTGAGAGTTATTGATGGTGCATCAGTCCAGTACTGACCTGGTTTTCCCAATCCACTTTCATGTTAAAATCCCCAATAATTATCATGATATTGCCTTTCTGACACACCTTTTCTATCTCCTGCTATTTGCAATCCACATCCTGGCTGCTGTTTGGAGTCCTGTATACAGCTGCCTTTTGGGTCCTTTTACCCTTGCCGTTTCTTAACTCAACCCATAGAGACTCTACACCTTCCAATCCTATATCATCCTTTTCTGATGATTTAATATTATTTCTTATACACAGAGCCACACTTTGCTTACCAACCTATCTTCCTGATATACCACATCCTTGGATGTTCAGCTTGAACATCCTTGGATGTTCAGCTCCCAATGGCAGCCAACCTTTAACCAAGTTTCAGAGATGGCCACAATGTCATACTTGCCAATCTATAGCTGAATTTCAAGATCGTCCATTTTATTCCTTATGCTATGTACATTCAAATGTAACACTCTCAGTCCAGTATTTGTTGCTTTCTGTTTTAACTGCACCACACCTCTATTGACCTGTAACTCATGTCACTGGCTGTGATTAAGCTTCATCTCCTGCCTGTTCTTTCTATAATCTCTGTTGCACACTATCTTTGATTTATTTCTGTTTTCCCCTTCCTCACCCCTATCACTCTGGTTCCCATCCCCCTGCCAAATTAATTTAAACCTTCCCTAACAGCTCTATTAAATGTGCCTGCTAGGGTATTGATCCCTTTGGGTTCAGGTGTAATCCGTCCTTTTTGTACAGGTTGTGCCTCCCCCAGAAGAGGCCCCAATGATCCAGGAATCTGAAGCCCTGCCCCTTACATCAGTCTCTCAGCCACACATTAATATGTCTGATCATGCTATTCTTGCACATGGCACAGGCAGCAATCCTGAGATTACTACCCTAGAACTCCTGCATTTCAGTTTACAACCCAACTCCTTGAATTCTTTCTTCAGGATCTCCTCCCTTTTGCTATCTTTGTCATTGGTACCAACGTGTATCAATTGGTATCAACTTCTGGCTGTTCACCCTCACCCTGCAGAATACTCTGCACCCGATCCAAGACATCCCATACCCTGGCACTTGGGAGGCAACACACCATGTGGGTATCTCTATTAGGCTGACAGAACCTCAAGTCTGTTCCCCTCACTATGGAATCCCCTATGACTACCATATTCCTCATTTTCCTCTTTGCCTTCTGCACCACAAAATCAGGCTCAGTGCCAGAGACCTGATCGCTCTGGTCATCCTCTGTCCTCTTTCCCTTGCTTCCCCATCACCCACTTATCTAACTCCTGCAACCTTGGAGTGACTAACTCCCTGTAGCTCCTCTCTATCTCCTGTTCACTCTCCCTAATATGCTGTAGGACATTGAGCCACAGCTCCAGATCCCTAACATAGTCTTTCAGGATTGATGACTGTAAGTACAACATATTGAGTTGCCAGGTTAGAGGTGATTGGCATATGTCTTGAGGAAACACAGTCAACAAAGCAAGGAACACACACAAAAACCTCCTCTTATTTACCCCTTGATCATGACCCCACTAAGGAGCACCAGGCCACTGTCTCCTATACCATCACCAACCTTATCAGCTCTGGGGATCTCCCATCCACTGCCACCAACCTCATAGTTCCCACACCCTGCACTTCCCATTCCTACCTCCTACCCAAGATCCACAAACCTGCCTGTCCAGGTAGACCTACTGTCTCAGCTTGCTCTTGCCCCACCGAACTCATTTCTGCACACCTTGACACTGTCTTATCCCCCCTGTTCAATCTCTTCCCACCTACGTTCGTGACACTTCTCATGCTTTGAATTTTTTCAATGATTTTAAGTTCCCTGGCCCCCCACTGCCTTATTTTCACCATGGACGTCCAGTCCCTATTGTTGTGAACTACATATACCTGTCTGGACACACCCCCTGCTGACTGCTCCTGTGGCTCCTCCCACAGACCCCTGTATAAAGGCGATTGAGGTCTGAGCCCGGCCTCTCTGTCTCCAGGATGTAGTATGGTGGTCAACCACTGCTTCTTCCAGTCAATAAAAGCCGATATCTCGCCTTTACGTCTCAGAGTGAGTTATTGATGGTGCATCAATTATATACCTCCATCCCCCACCTGGATGGTCTCAAAGCTCTTCACTTCTTTTTGGATTCCAGACCTAACCAATTCCCCTCTACCACCACTCTCCTCCGTCTAGCGGAATTAGTTCTTACATGGAATGAACATTGACTTCTCTAACTTCCGTCAATGCCCCTCCTCCCCTTCTTACTCCATCCCTGATTTATTTAGTTTTTCCCCCCTTCCTTTTTTTCTCTCTCTGCCCATCACTCTGCCTGTTCTCCATCTCCCTCTGGCGCTCCCCTCCCCCTTTCTTTCTCCCTAGGCCTCCCGTCCATGATCCGTTCTCTTCTCCAGCTCTGTATCCCTTTTGCCAATCACCTTTCCGGCTCTCAGCTTCACCCCACACCCTCCGGTCTTCTATCATTTTGCATTTTCCCCTCCCCCTCCTACTTTCAAATCTCTTACTATCTCTTCTTTCAGTTAGTCCTGACGAAGGGTCTAGGCCCGAAACAACAACAGTGCTTCTTCCTATAGTTGCTGCCTGGCCTGCTGCATTCCACAAGCATTTTGTGTGTGTTCCTTGAATTTCCAACATCTGCAGTTCTCTTCATGTTTGCTCAACAAAGCAAGGAAACTCTTTTGGAGCTATCTATTTTCACATAACTTCTGGGATTCTCCACTCGAAGTGACAGAAAACACATATGAGCCAATGTGTTCAAACAACTTACACATTTTCAGCAGCATTGTACTTATCTGCCTTTGTCAAAGAAAGATAATAGCATTCATAGATTGTATGAATGGCATTCATAGACTGTTTGAAAATGTATTAATCCATTTTGAAAAAAAGGTACTGACTTTCCTATTATGTGAAGCATGATAGTAATATAATACACAGCAAAACAGATCAGACTGTATCTGCATTGCAATTACATTCAGACAGAGAGCAGATGGAAATTCTCACCAGTTTGGTAATCTTGATGTGATGCTAAAATATCCAGAAGTATAAACTCATGCAATTCATTTTGGACAATATTTACCATGTCTTCTTCGCTAACTGAATGGTCCCTTATTAGTTTCTGGGAACTGTGCAGGATACAGTTGGTCTATACAATAAATGATATTTGTGGAGAAGAACAGAGTTTGTTAATTTACAGATTGATAAAACTTTCCCAAGTTAAAATACTGTTCACCTTATCCTCTCTTGAGAATTAAATTGTGTTATTTCTAAATAAATTATTTTACTTTCAGCAAACTAAATACAAAAGACTGCAGATACTGGAAACTGGAGAACCAACCAATCTGCTGGAGGAACTCAGTGAGGAAAGGAATTGTCAATATTCAAGTTGAAACCTGCATCAGGATTAACAGGGAAGTGGGAAGATTGCCAATATAAAGAGAAGAGAAGGGGTAAGATAGGTCCAGGAGTTGAGTGGTAGACTGAGGAAGGAAAGGGAGAGGAGTGGAGTTGGCAACAGAAGCAGATGCTAAGTTCAATGTTCAAAGTAAATTTATTATTGAAATACATATATGTCACCATATACAACCCAGAGATTCATTTTCTTGAGGGCAATCACAGTAAGTACAATAATCATAATAGAATCAATGAAAGGCCACACCCAACAAGATAACAACCAATGTTCAAAAAAGAACAACAAATTGAATAAATACAAAAGAAAGAGGGAAAATGAAATAATAATAATGAATAAGCTAGCTATAAATATCAAAATCAAGAGTCATTGAAAATGAAGAGTCATTGAAAGTGAGTCTTTAGGCTGTGGGAAGAGTTTAGTGATGAGTGAGTGAAGTTATGCCCTCTGGTTCAAGAGCCTGATGTTTGAGGGATGTTTGAGCCTGATTTTCCTGAACCTAGCAGTGCAGGTCCTGTGGCTCTGTACCTTCCCCCTGATGATAGCAGCAAAAAGAGGGCATGTCCTGGATGGTGGTGGTCCTGGATGATGGATGTTGCTTTCCTGTAATGTACTCAAAATCCACTACTTTTTGTAGGTTTCTCCATACAAGGACATTGGTAGGGGAGAGCAAAAGGGGAGATAGCTGAGAGGGTGGATAAGCAGGAACTTCTGTTAAACAGCCTCAATTTTTCATTGAGATTACCTGTTCAAATAAAAGAGGAAACTGAATGTTTTATCATAAGGAGGAAGCTTATGCCAGTATAGGCATCTATTATTTTATATTTGGTTTATAGGGGAAGTAGGAGAGAATTTAGGAAAGAAGTTAGGAGGGCAAAACAAAGAGAAATACCTGGTGAGCAGGATTAAGGAGCAACCTGAACCATTTCATAAGTTTATCAGAAGCAAAAGGTTAACTCAGAGTAATATAGAAATCTATGTGTGGAGAGCCAGGGGACATGAACTGGATCTGAAATGAATATTTCCTATTAGTATTCAGAGGCACATGAGTTGAGCCTTCATGTTATAGTTGTAATAAACATCTGTTAAACCCCACACAGAGTATTGTGTACAGTTCTGGTCACTACACTATAGGAAGGTGGTGGCAGCAATAGAGAGAGTATGGAAGAGATTCATCAGCATTTTGTCTGGAATGAAAAGCTGCAGTTATAAGGAGGGGTAATTGCAGTCAGGGTTTATTCTCACTGAAATGTGGGAGGCTGAGGGGTAATCTGAACGCGATCTATAAATTCCTGCTGAGTTCAGAAGTGTTAGGCTCTTTCCCAGGAGGGCAGTCTAAAACTGGTTTAAGGTGAGAGGGCAGATCATGGGGGATCTGAGGGTTTTTTTTTCCACACAAAGGATGGTGATTACATAGAAGAAGGTGTCAAAGAAGGTGGTAAAAGACATCTAGATAGAAAGGGAGTAGAGGGATATGGGCCAAATACAGACAAATGGGATTAGTATGGACTGGCATCACAATTGGCATGGATGAGTTGGACTAAAAGCCTGTTGCTGTTTTGTACAACCCTGTGACTCCAAAGTCTGGGAATTTAGGCATGCTTATACAAACATGCAAGTCTCAAATGCAATAAAAAATGCCATATATGTCAAAGACCTCCAGCTGCTGGAGTCCTCATCTGCATGAAATTCCACATCTCATAGATCATCTACTCCTATTCTCTTATTCTAATTGTTACATTGTCTTCTTGATTACTAGATCAATTTTTTAAAAAAATATTCATTTTCCACAATTTCAACATCACTCAGAAGGCCAGCATTTATTATTTATCCCCATCTGCCCTTGAGAAGACTGTGGGGAGCAGTAGTCCATTTCTATTCAAACATAGTGCTGATAGGCCAGTTGGAACTCAACCACAAGGGTTTGGTTTGGAATCACATTTAGGACAGACTAGTTAAAGATTATAAACATGAAAATTTCTGCAGGTGCTGAAAATCCAAAGCAACACATGCAAAATGCTGGGAGAACTCAGCAGATCAGGTAGCATCTAAGGAAATGAATAAACAGTTGATGGATTGTAATCTCCTCCACCTCTCCATCCCCACTTTATCCAAAGGCCATGAGTGAAGAAGATGGTTGTTACACTAGCAGTTTTAGTGGTTATCATTATTAGAATATTGTACAAATTCTAGATTTAAACTGTGATGATAGGATTATCATTAATGACCTCTGGATTACTAGTCTGCTCCCAAAGCAGCTCTACAGATATAAGGTCTTTGACTAGCTGCTTATTTCAAATGCTTGGGCATATAGACATTAAGAAAGAGGATGTGCTGGAGCTTTTGAAAAGCATTGTTAGATAAGTCACCAGGTCCAGACGAGATATACTCCAGACTACTGCAGGAAGTGAGGAGATTGCTGAGCTTCTGACAATGATCTTTGTGTCACCAATAGGGATGGGAGAAGTACCAGAGGATTGGAAGGTTGCAAATGTTGTTCCCTTGTTCAAGAAAGGGAGTAGAGCTAACTGTGGTGAACTACATATACCTGTCTGGACACGCCCCCCCTCACCCCGCTGACTGCTCCTGTGGCTCCTCCCACGGACCCCGGTATAAAGGCGATTGGACCCCAGCCTCAGTCTCCAGGATGCAGTGTGGTGGTCAATTGCTGCTTGTTCTTTCTTCCAGCCAATAAAAGTCTATATCTCACCTCACGTCTCCAAGAGTTATTGATGGTGCATCAGTAACCCAGGAAATTATAGACCAATGACTCTTACTTCAGTGGTGGACAAGTTGTTAGATAAGATCCTGAGAGGCAGGATTTATGAGCGTTTGGAGAGACATAACCTAATTAAGGATAGTCAGCATGACTTTGTCGAGGGCAGGTCATGCCTTACGAGCCTGATTGAATTCTTTGAGTATGTAACAAAACACATTGATGAAGGTAGAGCAGTGGATTAAATGTATATGGATTTCAGTAAGGCATTTGATAAGGTTTCCCATGCAAGGCTCATTCAGAAAGTAAGGAGACATGGGTCCAAAGAGATCTGGCTTTGTAGATCCAGAATTGGCTTGCCCACAGAAGGCAAAGGGTGGCTGTTGATAGTTCATATTCTGCATGGAGGATGGTGACCAGTGGTGTTTCATGGAGATCTGTTCTGGGACTTTTTCTGGGAACAGGAGATCTGTTCTTTGTGATTTTTATAAATGACCTAGCTAAGGAAGTAGAAGGGTGGGTTAGTAAGTTTGCTGATGACACAAATGTTGGGAATGCTGTGGACAGTCTGAAGGGTTATCAGAGGTTACAGCGGGACATTGATAGGATAAAAAACTGAGCTGAGAAGTGGCAAATGGAGTTCAACCCAGATAAGAGTGAAGTGGTTCATTTTGGTAGGTCAGTTCTGTCAGTTCTCACTACAGGAAGGATGTGGATAATATAGAGAGAGTGCAGAGGAGACTTACGAGGATGTTGCTTGGATAGGAGAACATGACTTATGAGAATAGGTTAAGTGAACTTGGTCTTTTCTCCTTCGAGCAATGGAAGATGAGAGGTGACTGATAGGGGTGTATAAGATGATAGATGGCATTCTTCATGTGGATAGCAAGATGCTTTTTCCTAGAGCTGAAACAGCTAACATGAGGGGGGCATAGTTTTAAGGTGTCTGGAAGCAGGTATGGGGGGATGTCAGAGGTAAGTTTTTCACACAGAGAGTGGTGGGTGTATGGCAATACACAGACAGTGATGGTGATAGAGGCGGATACAATAGGGTCTTTTAAGAGACTCTTAGATAGGTAAATGGAGCTTAGAAAAATAGAGGGCAATGTGGTAGGGAAATTCTAGGCAGCTTCTGGAGTAGGTCACATGGTCAGCACAACGTTATGAGCTGAAGAGCCTGTAATGTGCTGTAGATTTCTATGTTCTATGTCTGTATTATTTAAATTTACTGTGAATAGACTTCAAATTACAACTTTTAGAATTGCTGATTGTAAATTAATGCCATGTATAGCATTATCTATTCCTCTACATGTTTTGTTACTTTAGCTAAAAAGTACTTGTTTCAATTCCATTCTGTTAAATGCCTGACTATAATTTATGCCCACTGTTCATTTCCTTCACCTCAGGTTTCTTCATGATTTCCAATTTTCCAGCTTTTCTGCACATGTACCAAACATATCTATCCTATTAGAAAGTAACCCCCAGTATTATCATTCTGTGTTAGACCACATTTCATTTGTCATCCAATGGCTGTCTGTATAATACACTATGCAAAAGAATAAAATACTGTAAGGAATATTAATACCAACCTGATTTGCAGCTCTGATTGCAACCCATGCCAGGATTTTACATTTTGAGGGCTGTTTTAAAATAACCTGTAATATTTCTTTCAATCTTCCTTGGCCAGTTATCTTGTTAAAGAAAAACAAAGATTTAATGCTTAAGTCTCAAACTTTGTAGTCCAGAAATTAATTTGTGCATGAACTAAAATAGAACTAGGTTGAGTACCAACACCATTTTGCTGTAATATAAAGTTCTTATGCATCAATCTTGTGCAATAACTTGGTGTTCAATGGATGCTATTCCCAATCTTTTTTGCATTAATATACATTCATTGGAAATTGTTTATTTTGTAACTCCAAACTATAAAACCAATTGACAGCAAAATCACGGAGCTGAGAATGCATGTCTTAGTTTGCTTTTACTTTGAGTTATGATATAGTAGTGGGATGACGTATGCCATGCAGATGTTACAACATGTAACCCAAAATGAATTATTTAAACAAAGAAGGCTTAACTAAACAATATATTTACATTATTCAAATATTACTGAAATATTAATTACATAAAAAAATACTTCCAGGAACCATGCAATTTCATTGAAATAAACCTGCGTTAATTGTCCATTAATAATACACAAAGAACTGCAGATACTAGGAATCTGAAATGTAAAGAAAAGATGCTAGAAATACTCAGTATTGTATGCTTGTGGAGGGAGAAACAGGATTCATTTTTCAGGTGGATGAGTGTTTAACAGAGGCCAATAGATACACAGAAACAAAAATGTCAGGAACATGTCTGTACTCACAACTTGTCTCGCAAATCTTACTTAAGCTTCCCCTCTCTCACCCTAAACTTATCCCCTCTAGTATTTGACACTTCACCCTGGGAAAAAGACTATTTACTCAATCAGTGCCTCACATAATTTTATAAATTTCTATCAGGTGAGTCCTCAGCCTCCACATGGTTGCTAGTCATTTCATAGAACACAACAGGATGACAACGCAACTTTATACAGAAACGTAACCAGATTACAAGACTAAAGATATAGGAGCAGAATGAGGCCATTCAGCCTATCAAGACTGCTTGACCATTCCATCATGGTCAATTTATTATCCCTCTCAACTCCATTCTCTGTCTTCTCCTCATAATCTTTGATGCCCTGACTAATCAAGAAGATATCAACCTCTGCATTAAATATACCCAATGACTGGCCTCCATAGATGTGTCAATGAATTTCACAGATTTACCACCTTCCAGCTAAAGAAATTCTTCCTCATCTCTGTTCTAAATGGACGTCCCTCTATTCTAAGGCTGTGCACTGTGGTGCTAGATTCCCCTACCTCAGAAAACACCCTCTGCATACCCACTTTAAATAGGCCTTTCTATGTTCAATATATTTCAATGAGATCTCCCCTAATTCTTCTAAACTCCAGCAAATACAGGGCCAAAGCCATAAAAAGTAAATAATATGTTAACTCTTTCAGGCCCGGAATCAATCTTGTGAATCTGCTCTGGACCCCCTTCAATGTCAGCATATCATTTCTTAGATTAGGGGCACAAAAATGCTCACAATACTCCAAGTGCAATCTGACCAATGCCTTATAAAGTTTTAGCATTTCAACTTTGCTTTTATATTCTAATCCTCACAAATGCAATGTTATCATTGCATTTTCTTTCTTTACCACTGACTGCAGTCCTGCACAAGGACTCCCAAGTCCCCTTGTACCTCTGATTTTTGAATTTTCTCCCCATTTAAAAAATTGTCTAAGCCTTCTTCCTTCTACCCAAGTGCATAATCTTCCCTACACTAAATTCCATTTTCCACTTCTTTGTCTATTCTCCCAATCTGTCTAAGTCCTTCTATAGTCTCCCTGCTTCTTCAACACTGCCTGCTGCTCCACTTACCATTGTATCATCTGCAAACTTACCCACAAAGACATCAATTCCGTCATCCAAATCATTGACATATAATGTGAAAACAAGGGTCCCAATGCTGACCTCTGTGAAACATAACTAGTGTGGTACCTTGTCAAAGGCCTTCTGAAAATCCAGGTAAACAACATCTACTGACTCTCCCTTGTCTATGTTGCCTGTAATTTTCCAACAGATTATCAGGCAAGATTTCCCCTTAAGGAAACCATGCTGACTTTGGCCTATTTTATCATATGCCTCCAAATTCCTTAAAAATTCATGCTTAATAATGGATTTCAATATTTTATCACAGAAGTCAGGCTGCCTGGCCTATAATTTATTTTATTCTGTCTCCCTCCCTTCTTAAACAGGGTTTAACGTCTGCAATTTTCTAATTCTCTGCAACCATTCCAGAATGTAATGATTCTTGAAAGATCACTACCAATACCTCCACAAAGTCTTCGGCTACACCTTTCAGACCCTGATGTGTGGTCCATCTGGTCCAGGGGACACCTACCTTCAAACCTTTCAGCTTCCCAAGCACCTTCTTCATAGTAATAGCAACTACATTCACTTCTTCCAGAGGCACTCTTGAACTTCTGGCATACATCTAGTGTCTTCCACAGTAAAGCCTGACACAAAATTTTATTTGCCATTTCTTTGTTCCCCTCCCCCCACCATTACTACTTCTGCAGTTTCATTTTCTAATAGGCTGATATCCACCTTTACCTCTCTCTTACTCTTTATATATATTTTTTAAAAACTTTTGTATCCCCTTTTAAATTATTGGCTAGCTTACTTTCATATTTAATCTTTTCTCGCCTTATGGCATTTTTAGTTGTTTCTGTTGGCTTTAAAAAGTTTCCCAATCCTCTAACTACCCACTAATTTTTGCAATATTATATGCCCTCTCTTTTAAGACCTTAAGACATAAAAGCAGAATTAGGCCACTTAGTTCATCAAGTCTGCTCTTCCATTTCATCATGGCTGATCCATTTCCTTCTCAACCCCATTCTCCTGCCTTCTCCTCAAAACATTTCACACCCTGACTAATCAAGAACCTATCAACCTTTGCCTTAAATTCTAATGACTTGGCTTCCACAGGTTCACCACTCTCTGGTTAAAGAAATTCCTCCTCAGCTTCATTCAAAATGGCTCTCCCCTCCCCAAGACACCGCCATCATAAGAAACATCCTTATATTTCTATCTACCTAGACCAGTGATTCCCAATGGGGGTGGAACCACCCCCTCCCAAGGGGTGGTTACATGTCCTAAAGGGATGCTAGGAAAAATAGTTGTTGGGGGGTGTTTAAGATTCCTGGGGGGGGATAAGCGACACCCTAACCTGAGGAACGATTCCTGACTGACTGTTGGTAGAGCAGGCACATCCCAAAAAAAGAGGCACAGGAACACAGGAAGAACCATAGCTCTGCAGGCGGTGAGCACCTGTTGTCACAACACCTCTGAAACTTGGCAATCTCATCCAAACTTACCAACCAAACAGGCATTATTGGCAATGCATAAATTAGCGACCATGGTGCCCAACAGTTACTTATGTTTTTACTCAGTTCCAGAAGATGAAAGAACCATTTGAAAAACATTGTACAATTAAGTCATTTGCCAGGAAAGCTAAAAATTTCCTTGATAGTGGTCTCATTGCCTCTTGTAACATTTCCAAGATGATAGCAAAGTGTGGAAAATCTCATACAACTGGTGAAAGATTAATAATGCCTGTTGTATCAGAAGTGTTCACCACTGTTCTCAAAATGGATACCAATTCCCCTTAGTAATAACCCTGTAGCTCATCATATTGACAAAATGTGTGAAGACATTGAGTATCACCTATGCACAGCGCCATAAAAAACAGAATTTGGGATACAACTGGATGAGTCAACTGTGTGAGACAACAAGGCATTGCTAATGCCAATGGTTTATCAAAAATTGAAAAGATTATGAAAAGATTCTCTTTGGTAAAAAGTTAAAAACAAAAATCACGGAGAATCAATCTACAATGAGTTCAAAATGTATATTGAGGATAAACATATTCTGATTAGGAACATGATTTCTTGTGCAACAAATGGAGAACTACATACGACAGTTCACCATGCTGGTTTAGTGGTAATTTATAGAAAAAAGAAATTCCAAGTCTGTTTGTAATCCATTGCATAATTCATCATCAACATCTCGCAGTCAAAAATCTCAGCCAGTGTCTTCTTTCAAACATGAGTTATGTAATATCTGCTATCAACAAAATTAAAGCTCATCCACTAAATAGCAGATTATTTTATCAGTTATGCCAAGATAACTATGAAGAGTTTGAAAGTTTGATTCTTCACACTGAAGTGTACTGGCTGTCAAAAGGCTGCTGCTTAAAATGTTTATTTGATATTTTTGACTCGATGGTTGAATTTTTGCTGTAAGTCGACAAGAGCTTGGGAAACAAGATTGAACTTCTACATGGAGAAGTGGCATACCTTGCCGATCTGTACGACGAAATGAACATTCTAAATATGAAACTGCAGGGTGAGGATTTCAATTTAATCCAGGCAAAAAGTGCAGTGTCCACTTTTATCAGAAAATTGGTATTATATAAGCAAAACATTGAACACTACAGCACAGTACAGACCCTTCAGCCCTCCATGTTGTGCCGACCCATATAATCATTAAAAAAAGTACTAAACCCACACTACTCCATAGCCCTCTATTTTTCTTTCATCCATGTGCCTGTCCAAGAGGCTCTTAAATACCCCTAACGTTTTAGCCTCCACCACCATCCCTGGCAAGTTATTCCAGGCACTCATGACCCTCTGTGTAAAAAACTTACCCCTGATGTCTCCCCTAAACTTCCCTCTCTTAATTTTGTACATATGAACTCTGGTGCCCTGGGAAACAGGTACTGACTACCCACCCTATCTATGCCTCTCATAATCTTGTAGACCTATATCAATTTCCCTCTCATTCTTCTACGCTCTAAAGAGAAAAGTCCCAGCTCTGCTAACCTTGCTTCATATGACTTGTTCTCCAAACCAGGCAACATCCTGGTAAATCTCCTCTGCACCCTCTCCATAGCTTCCACATCCTTCCTATAATGAGGTGACCAGAATTGAACACAATACTCTAAGTGCGGTCTCACCAGAGATTTGTAGAGTTGCAACATGACCTCTCTACTCTTGAACTCAATCCCCTTGTTTATGAAGCCTAGCATCCCATAGGCCTTCTTAACTACCCTATCAACCTGTGCAGCAACCTTGAAAGATGCATGGAGTTGAACCCCAAGGTCCCTTTGTTCATCCACACTCTTAAGTAACTGGCCATTAATCCTGTACTCAGTCTTTTGGTTTGTCCTTCCAAAATGCATCACCTCACACTTGTCCGAATTGAACTCCATCTGCCATTTTTCTGCCCAACTCTGCAGCCTGTCGATCATAGCTAATGCTCCTGTGATTTCTTCTCTCAATTCCCACAACAACCTGGGGTGTATCATATCTTGAAGCTTCTAATTTACATGGAGAAACATACCCCGGGGTCCTCAGAGAGGGAGGGAGAATGATGGTCCCAACTGGACGGATACAGTTAATTACAGGGAATGACTACAACCAAGAGCTAGGATAAGAGGCTCTGAGTGTGGGAGAGCGTTTTCCAGCATTAAAGGTTTACGAGTCCACCAAGCAAAACTGAAGTGCTATTCCATCCCAGTGGATGAAAATGAAATTACTTCACCAAGCACAGAAGATGTGGTCTTTTCAACCACTGATACACAAGCCACAGCGATTCGCTCTGGACAGAGTCATCATACTCCAGGTCAGACGAGAGATAACCCAGGTCAGGTTGCAGACCACACTACCCAGGTAGATCCTTCGCATGATGGCGGTGGTGAGGAGGTAGAGAAGAAGAGGAAGGTCAAGTGGCCAGCAATGGCAGATGAGAAGGCTTGGCGTGTGTTTGATGAGGATATCAGTATGATGTTGGAGAACACTCTCAGGGGAACATCAAAGAGAAAGTTGGAAGTGATGGGTGATATGATTTATAATGTTGGAAAGTACAGGTTTCGTTTAGTTGAAGAAAGCAAAGCCTACGCAGCAACCAAACAGGCGCCAGAAGGAGGTTAGTAGGTTGAGGAGAGAGCTTAGATCATTCAGACAGAGGTGGAAGGTAGCAAGTGAGGGTGACAAGCCAGGGCTTGCTGATCTCTGAGAGCAGTTTTGAATAAGGTTAGCATCATTTCGTCGTGCAGAATCACAGTGTAAAAAGAGAAAGAAGAGAGAGAAGGCAAGAAAGGCGTTCTTTGAGAACTCCCACCAGTTCACAAAGAAGTTGTTTGAACAAAATAAGAGCGGGCAGCTTAACATCTCTCAACAAGAACTTGAGGATCACCTGACAAGCTCTTACTCTAACGAACAGCGGGAGGCTCCTTTGCTTGACATTTCTGGCCTTGTGAAGCCTATGGAGCCAGGAGTGAAGTTCGATCTGTCAGAACCCAAACTGGCAGAAGTCGAACGGTTCATCAAAAAGGCAAGGTCAGGTTCAGTGCCAGGACCTAATGGAGTGCCGTATAAGGTGTTCAAGAAGTGTGAAGAGCTGAGGAAATACTTGTGGAGATTGTTAAAGATGGTGTGGAGACAAGGTTCCTTTGTCATGGAGTGAGGCTGAAGGAGTATACATCCCGAAGGAAGAGATTTCTATTACATTGAATCAATTCCGACCAATTTCACTCCTGAATGTAGAGGGGAAGATTATGTTTGGCATTCTAGCAGAAAGAATATCTTCATTTGTGATAGAGAATGGATTGGTAAATACATCTGTGTAGAAGGCAGGAATACCAGGCTTCCCGGGATGTCTTAAACATACTAGTACGATATGGCATACCATCCAGGAGTCGAAAAGGTTGAGAAGAAATCTGGCTGTAGTTTGGCTTGATCTTGCAAATGCGTATGGTTCCGTTCCCCATGTCTTGATTGAGTTTGCGATGGAATTCCTATAGATTCCTGCTAAGGCGAGGAACTTCGTTATGCAGTACTACAACAATTTCTGGATGAGGTTTTCCACTCAGCAGTTTATAGCTAGGTGGCAGAGCTTGGACATTGGTATCCCAATGGGATGTGCGATTTCACCCATCCTTTTTGTGTTAGCCATGGAGGTCACTGTGAGGGCTGCAGAATCAGTAGGACCAGGTGTCGCACTTGATGGCAGAGGGGAGTTGCCACCAATATGTGCGTTCATGGACGATCTCACCCTTTTGGGTCCTAGCACGGAGGCAGTGGAAAGTGTACTATCTGGACTCGAGGAGCTAATGGATTGGGGAAGAATGAAGTTCAAGACCAAGAAGTCAAGGAGCCTTGTTCTTAGGAGAGGAAAGCTGGTTGACTTTCATTTCACCCTTTGTGGAGAGGAGATTCCATCCATTCAGGACCAACCAGTTAAGAGCCTCGGGTGATGGTACACAGAGGAGCTGAGAGACACCAAGAGGGTTCAAGAGACAGGAGAACAGATCAGCAGAGGTCTGATATCTGTCGACAAGTTGAAGTTGTGGTGCTTGCAGTGCAGACTGATGCACAGATAATGTGGCCACTAACTGTCTATGAAGTGGCAATGTCCCATGTTGAGGCAATGGAACAGAAGATCAACAAGTACGTGAAGAAGTGGCTTGGAGTACCGAGCAGCATCACTAATATTGCAATCCACAGTAGCCAGACAAAGCTTACCATCCCAGTGCAATCCCTTGTTGAAGAGGTTAAGGTAGCCAAGGTAGGATTATTCTTGATGCTTCGAGACTCAAAAGACCCTGTCATCAAGAACATCCAGCCAGATGTGAGATCAGGCAGGAAGTGGTCAGCCCGGTCAGCAGTCGATGAGACTAGATTGAAGCACAAGGAGATGGTTGGGGCTACCCAGCTTGGCTGCCAGGGACTTGGATGGACAACCCACAAGTGGTGGTCATCTTCTACAGGTAAGGAGCATCGTGAGCTTGTAACACATGCAATACGAGAGGTAGAAGAGGAGAAGAGGTTAGCTAAAGCAGCTGGCCTGACCAAACAAGGGGCTTGGTCCTGTGGGAAAATGTTCAACAATGACATCTATCTTGGAATGTGCTGTGGCAGATGGAACCACTCCGCATTTCTTTTCTATATAGAGCAGTGTATGACCTGCTCCCAACACCTGTCAACCTCAGCACCTGGTATGAAGATGAGACAGACAGGTGTGCTGCTTGTGGCGAGAAGGGAACACTTCAGCATATTTTGAGTAAATGCAGAGTCAATCTGTCCAGTGACATGTACACTTGGAGACATAACAACGTTCTCAAAGTTGTAACAGAAGTGGTTGAGCAGACAGTACTGCAGCACAACTTATCTCATGCCACATGCTGCACAGAACATTGCATATCATTTGTGAAAGAAGGCTCTAAGTCAAGGGTATACAGTGCAGGCCCACGATCAAGCATACTTTCTTCAGCCAATGATTGGTGTATCAAAGCTGACCTGGATGGGAAAGGCAGTTTCCCAGAGCAAATAGCTCTCACCACATTGCATCCAGATATAATCGTCTGGTCTGACACTAAAGTGGTTATTGGTGAACTCACAGTCCCCTGGGAAGACAACATTGATGAAGCCCATGACCGCAAGTTAAACAAGTATGCAGAATTAAGATCAGAGTGCAGAGACAGAGGGTGGAAGGTCTCATGCTATCCATTCTAAGTAGGGTGCTGTGGCTTTATTGCATTCACTTTCCAGAAGTGGCTGTGTGACCTTGGCTTCACTAGAAGAGAGGTCAAGTCAACCAGCAGGGTTGTAACTGAGGCAGCAGAGACAGGATCATCATGGGTGTGAACTAAGTACGTCCAGAGGGATAGATAGTCGGATAGTGTATCCATCTTTTGTAAACTCTTCAGTAGCTGCATAGACACCTGAAGAGTAGACTATCTGTTGGATGGAAGCGACCAACAGCTCTGATGGAGGCAGATGCCAAGTTGTTAAGCTCATCAGTGGGAGGTGGTGCTTTAGCACTGCTGTCCCACCACCTTGAGGGAGTCTTGATCATAAGCAGACCGAAACTCCTGAAAACAGGTGGCAGATCAACTGATCATCCCACTGATGATAGCACAGGACAGTTAACATCTTAGTCCATGTGTATGTTCAATTCTAATTCTGGGAGAAGATTGGGAGAAGAATGTTCTCATAGTTTCCCTGCATGGAACATATGGCACTCTCTTTCACAGACAGTGATTTGCAAGAGTACCACTTGCCATATCCAGCGGGCAGCAGAGTGATAGGGCTTTGGCTCAATGGGCTGAGGCGATAACGAGGTGAGATTGTTCCACCTGGGTTAATTGCAGAAAGGAACTAGTACGTGTGTGAGGCCGGTTTTCTGTGCTTGGTGTCAGATGTGGGAGATCCTGGAGTCTCCCAGCCTCCCAGATGGCCATATCTGTACCCAGTGTGTTGAGCTGCAGCTCCAAAGGGACCGCATTAGTGAACTGGAGATGCAGCTCGATGACCTTCATCTGGTCAGGGGGAGCGAGGAGGTGACAGAGAGGAGTTACAGGCAGGTGGTCACACCGGGGCCACAGAAGACAGACAAGTGGGTCACAGTCAGGAGAGGTAAGGGGAAGAGTCAGGTACTAGAGAGTACTCCTGTGGCTGTACCCCTTGACAATAAGTACTCCTGTTTGAGTACTGCTGGGGGGGTACAGCCTACCTGGGGGAAGCAACAGTAGCCATCCCTCTGGCACAGAGTCCAGTCTTGTGGCTCAGAAGGGTAGGGAAAGGAAGAGGAAGGCAGTAGTGATAGGGGACTCTATAGTTAGAGGGTCAGACAGGCGATTCTGTGGACGCAGGAAAGAAACTCGGATGGTAGGTCCTGAAAAAAGACTACAGTGAGTTAGGAAGGAAGCTGAGAAGCAGGACCGCAAAGGTAGTAATCTTGGGTTTACTGCCTGTTCCAGGTGACAGTGAGTATAGGAATAGAATGAGGTGGAGGATAAATGAGTGGCTGAGGGATTGGAGCAGGGTGCAGGGTTTCAGATTTCTGGATCATTGGGACGGACCTCTTTTGGGGCAGGTGTGACCTGTACAAAAGGGATGAGTTGCACTTGAATATCCTTGTGGGGAAAGTTGCTAAGGCTACTGGGGAGAGTTTAAACTAGAATTTTTGGGGGTGGGAACCGAATTGAAGAGACTGGGGAAGAGGTGGTTGGCTCACAAATAGAGAAAGCTTGGAGACTGTGGGTGAAGGAGGATAGGCAGGTGATAGAGAAGGGACATGCTCAGATGGACGGTTTGAGATGTGTCTATTTTAATGCAAGGAGTTTTGTGAACTAAGTGGATGAGCTTAAGAGTGTATATCAGTACTTGCAGCAATGATGTGGTGGCCATTAGAGAGACTTGGATGGCTTAGGGGCAGGAATGGTTACTTCAAGTGCCGGGTTTTAGATGTTTCAGAAAGGACAGGGAGGGAGGCAAAAGTGGTGGGGACGTGGCACTGGTGATCAGAAATAGTGTCACGGCTGCAGAAAAGGTGGACATCATGGAGGGGTTATCTACGGAGTCTCTGTGGGTGGAGGTTAGGAACAGGAAGCAGTCAATAACTCTACTGGGTGTTTTTTATAGGCCACCCAACAGTAACACGGATATTGAGGAGCAGACAGGGAAACAGATCCTGCAAAGGTGTAATAATAAGAGTTCTCGTGATGGGAGATTTTAATATCCCAAATATCGACTGGCAGCTCCCTAGAGCGAGGAGTTTAGATGGGGTGGAGTTTGTTAGGTGTGTTCAGGAAGGTTTCTTGACACAATATGTAGATAAGCCTACGAGAGGAGAGACTGTACTTGATTTGGCATTGGGAAATGAACCTGGTCAGGTGTCAGATCTCACAGTGGGAGAGTATTTTGGAGATAGTGATCATGATAAGGTGCCACATAGGAGATTGGTGAGTAAAATCAGAGCTCATGGCATTGGGGGCAGGGTTTCAACATGGATAGAAAAATGGTTGGCAGATAGAAAGCAAAGGGTAGCAGTGAATGGGTGTTTCTCGGACTGGCTGGAGGTGACTAGTGGGGTACCACAGGGCTCTGTATTGGGACCACAGCTCTTTACGATTTATGTCAACGATTTAGATGAGGGCATTGAAAACTATATCAGCAATTTTGCTGATGATACTAAACTGGGTGGCAGTGTGACATGCGAAGAGGACGTTAGGAGAATACAGGGAGACTTGGATAGGCTGGGTGAGTGGGCAGATACTTGTCAGATGTCATTCAATGTGAATAAATGTGAAGTTATCCACTTTGGAAGCAGGAACAAGAGGGCAGAGTATTGTCTGAATGGTGTAGAGTTAGGTAAGGGAGAAATGCAAAGAGACCTAGGAGTCCTAGTTCATCAGTCAATGAAGGTGAATGAGCAAGTACAACAGGCAGTGAAGAGGACAAATGGAATGTTGGCCTTTATTACAAGGGGAATAGAGTACAAGAGCAAGGATGTCCTTTTGCATTTGTACAGGGCCCTGGTGAGACCACACCTGGAATATTGTGTACAGTTTTGGTCTCCAGGTTTAAGGAAGGACATTCTGGCAATTGAGGAAGTGCAGCGTAGATTCACTAGGTTGATTCCTGGGATGGCAGGGCTGTCTTACGCAGAGAGATTGGAGAGATTGGGCTTGTACACGCTGGAATTGAGGGATTGAGAGGGGATCTGATTGAAACGTTTAAGATAATTAAAGGATTTGATAGGATTGAGGTAGGAAATATGTTCCAGATGTTGGGAGAGTCCAGTACCAGAGGGCATGGATTGAGAATAAGAGGTCAGTTATTTAAAACAGAGTTGAGGAAGAGCTTCTTCTCCCAGAGAGTTGTGGAGGTGTGGAATGCACTGCCTCGGAAGACGGTGGAGGCCAATTCTCTGGATGCTTTCAAGAAGGAGCTAGATAGATATCTGATGGATAGGGGAATCAAGGGATATGGGGACAAGGCAGGGACTGGGTATTGATAGTGAATGATCAGCCATGATCTCAGAATGGTGGTGCAGACTCGAGGGGCCGAATGGTCTACTTCTGCACCTATTGTCTATTGTCTATAATTCTATCTCCTTTGCAATAGCATTGGAGAAAGATAGGAACAGATAAGTTAGAAAAGCAGTTAATTGGAGTCAAGGTAATTATGAGGCTATCAGGCAGGAAATTGGAAGCTTAAGTTGGGAACCGATGTTCTCAGGGAAAAGTACAGAAGAAATGTGGCAAATGTTCAGGGGATATTTGTGTGGAGTTCTGCATAGGTACATTCCAATGAGACAGGGAAGTTATGGTAGGGTACAGGAACCGTGGTGTACAAAGGCTGTAATAAATCTAGTTAAGAAAAGAAAAGTTTACAAAAGGTTCAGAGAGTTAGGTAATGTTAGGGATCTAGAAGATTATAACGCTAACAGGAAGGAGCTTAAAAAGGAAATTAGGAGAGCAAGAAAGGGCCATGAGAAGGCCCTGGCGGGCAGAATTAAGGAAAACCCCAAGGCATTCTACAAGTATGTGAAGAGCAAGAGGATAAAACGTAGAAGAATAGGACCTATCAAGTGTGACAGTGGGGAAGTATGTATGGAACCAGAGGAAATAGCAGGGGTACTTAATGAATACTTTACTTCAGTATTCACTACGGAAAAGGATCTTGGTGATTGTAGTGATGACTTGCTGCAGACTGAAAAGCTTAAGCATGTAGATATTAAGAAAGAAGATATGCTGGAGCTTTTGGAATGTATCAAGTTGGATAAGTCACTGGGACCGGATGAGATGTACCCCAGGCTACTGTGGGAGGTGAGGGAGGAGATTACTGAGCCTCTGGGGATGATCTTTGAATCATCAATGCAGACGGGAGAGGTTCTGGAGGATTTGAGTGTTGCTGATGTTGTTTCTTTATTCAAAAAAGGGAGTAGAGATAGCCCAGGAAATTATAGACCAGTGAGTCTTACTTCAGTGGTTGGTAAGTTGGAGTAGATCCCAAGATGCCGGATTTATGAACATTTGGAGAGGTATAATATGATTAGGAATAGTCAGTATGGCTTTGTCAAAGGCAGGTCGTGCCTTACAAACCTGACTGAACTTTTTGAGGATGTGACTAAACACATTGATGAAGGAAGAGCGGTAGATGTAGTGTATATGGATTTTAGCAATGCAAGACTTACTGAGAAAGGAAGGAGGCATGGGATCCAAGGGGACATTGCTTTGTGGATCCAGAACTGGCTTGCCCACAGTAGGCAAAGAGTGGTTGTAGACGGGTCATATTCTGCATGGAAGTCAGTGACCAGTGATGTTCCTTGGGGATCTACCTGTTCTGGGTCCGTACACTTTGTGATTTTTATAAATGACCTGGATGAGGAAGCGGAGGGATGGGTTAGTAAGTTTGCTGATGACACAAAGGTTGGAGGTGTTGTGGATAGTGTGGAGGGCTGTCAGAGCTTACAGCAGGACATTGATAGTTGCAAAACTGGGCTGAGAAGTGACAGATGGAGTTCAACCCAGATAAGTGTGAAGTGGTTAATTTTGGTAGGTCAAATATGATGGCAGAATATAGTATTAATGGTTAGACTCTTGGCAGTGTGGAGGATCAGAGGGATCTTGGGGTCTGAATCCATAGGACGCTCAAAACAGCTGTGCAGGTTGACACTGTGGTTAGGAAGGCATGCGGTGTACTGGCCTTCATTAATTGTGGAATTGAATTTAGGAGCCGAGAGGTAATGTTGCAGCTATATAGGACTCTGGTCAGACCCCACTTGGAGTACTGTGCTCAGTTCTGGTCGCCTCACTACAGGGAGGATGTGGAAGCCATACAAAGGGTGCAGAGGAGATTTACAAGGATGTTGCCTGGATAGGGGAGCATGCCTTATGAAAACAGGTTGAGTGAATTCGGCCTTTTTTCCTTGGAGCGATGGAGGATGAGAGGTGACCTGATAGAGGTGTATAAGATTATGAGAGGCATTGATCGTGTGAATAGTCAGAAGCTTTTTCCCAGGGCTGAAATAGAACCATTGAACATTACAGCACAGAAACAGGCCTTTTGGCCCTTCTTAGCTATTCCGAAACATTTTTCTGCCTAGTCCCACTGACCTGCACCTGGGCCATATCCCTCCAAACCTCTGACATCAATATACCTGTCCAAGTTTTTCTTAAATGTCAAAAGTGAGCCTGCATTCACCACTTCATCTCGCAGCTCATTCCACGCTCCTACCACTCTCTGCGTGAAGAAGCCCCCCTTAATGTTCCCTTTAAACTTTTCACCCTTCAGCCTTAACCCATGACCTGTTTTTTTCTTCCCTGGCCTCAGTGGAAAAAGCCTGCTTGCATTCACTCTATCTATACCCGTCATAATTTTATACACCTCTATCAAATCTCCCCTCATTCTTCTACACTCTAGGGAATAAAGTCCTAACCTATTCAACTTTTCTCTGTAAACTCAGTTTCTCAGTCCTGGCAACATCCTTGTAAACCTTCTCTGCATTCTTTCAACCTTATTAATATCCTTCCTGTAATTAGGTGACCAAAACTGTACACAATACTCCAAATTCGGTCTCACGAATGTCTTATACAACCTCACCATTACATACCAACTCTTATACTCAATACTTTGATTTATAAAGGCCTATGTACCAAAAGCTCTCTTTACAACCCTATCTACTTGTGACTAAATGGTTGCCACAAGAAGACACAAGTTTAAGGTGCCGGGGAGTAGGTACAGAGGTGATGTTGGGTAAGTTTTTTACTCAGAGAGTGGTGAGTGCATGGAATGGGCTGCTGGCAATGGTGGTGGAGGCAGATACGATAGGGTGTTTAAGAGACTTTTTGATAGATACATGGAGCTCAGAATAATAGAGGGATGTGGGGAAGTCTAGTAATTTCTAAGGTAGGGACATGTTCAGCACAACTTTGTGGGCTGAAGGGCCTGTATTGTGCTATAGGTTTTCTATGTTCTATGTTACACCTGCAGTCACTGAAGAAGGATTTTCAGAATTAATTCAAGGATTTGAATGATCTGGGAATTCCAGACTGCATAATTAACCCATTTCCTTGCAAGGTGGAAGAACAGGAAGAGAGTTTGCAAGAAGTTATCGAAATTCAGAATTATGAAGAAACAAAAGTGCTTTTCAAAAATGTCAGCTTTTATGGTATGTGGCTACACTGTCATTCAGAGCTTCCTGGTCTTTGGAGAAAAGCCAATCTGCTTTTCATTGCATTTCCAGCCTCCTACCTTGTTGAAAGAGTCTTTAGTGCAGTGAACCACATACTCACAAGAAATAGAAACTGGTTCTACATTGTTACACATGGCTTTTGCTGTCACAACCTCAACCACGTATTTCAAATCCTGCTAAAACCCATCAAGCTCAAGGATCACACTGATATTGAAGGTGCTGTACAGTGCATAGGTACTGTGTAAGTTAGGTTCAAAGACAAATAAAAACTTGAAGCAGAATCATTTTTCTCATGTTAACATATGGTAGACATAGTTGTTACACTATGGGGGTGGCAGAAAGCATATTGTGCCTAAAGAGAGATGCTGGCAAGTATGAATGTGCTTTTGGGGGCATTGGGAAGTATGAAAGTGCTTTAAAGGGGTGTTGGTATAAAAGAGGTTGGGAAACACTGAGCTCAGTCTTTCAAAATTTAATTGGTTTCAATGAGATCTCACGTTCTTTTAAATTCCAGTAAGTAAAGGCCCAGAGCCAACAACCACACCTTATAGGATAAGTCTTTCATTCCTGGAATCATTCTTGTAAACCTCCTCTGACCCCTCTCCAATGTTAGCACATCACTTCTTAAATAAGGGGCCAACAACTGCTCAGAATACTCCAAGTGAGGCCTCAGCATTACATCTTTGCTTTTATATTCTAGTTCTCTTGAAATGAATGCTAACATTGCATTTGCCTTCCTCATCATTGACTCAATCTGCATGTTAACCTTTAGGGAATCCTGCCCTCTCTTTTGCTTTTATGTTGGCATTGACTTCCCTTGTCAATCACGGTTGTGCCATCCTGCCTTTAGAACGCTTCCTCTTTTGATTTCATTTTTTACCAACAGAACATTGCCACCCCCTCTGTCTACCTGCCTGTCCTTTCAATACAGTGTGCATCCTTGGATGTTAAGATCCCAACTGTAATCTTCCTTCAGCAACAACTCAGTGATGCCCACAATGTCACACCTGCCAACCTCTAACTGTACAAGATCATCTACCATGTTCTGTCTACTGCTTGCATTTAAATAAAACACCTTCAGTCCTGTATCTGTCACCCTTTTCAATCTTGTCCCTCTTTTTCACTGCAACTCATCCCACTGACTGTAAATTTGCTCTGTCATCTGCCTGTTCTTCTTGACAGTCTCACCACACACTGTCTATCACTCTGGCTTCATCCCCCACCAAATTAGTTTTAACACTCCCCAACAGCTCTAGCAAATCTACCTTGCAAGGCCACTGGTTCCCTTCTGGTTCAGGTGTAAGCTGTCCCTTTTGTACAAGTCATACCTTAGCCAGGAGAGATTCAAATGATCCAGAAATCTGATACCTTACCCGCTGCATTCATCTGCCAAATCATTCTATTCTTATTTTCAATGGTGGGTCTCACAGGCAGCAATCCAGAGATTGCTACCCTGGAGGTCCTGCTTTTCAGCTTTATACCTCGCTGCCTAAGTTCTCCGTCTGGCACTTCCTTGCTTTTCCTACCAATGTTATTAGTGCCAATATGTATCAAAACTTCTGGCTGCTCACCCACCTCCTTTAGAATGTCATGAACCCAATCTGAGATGTCACTGACCCTGGAACCTGGGAGACAACATACCACCCCAGTGTCTCTATTGCATCCACAGTATCTCATATCTACTCCTCTAACTATGGAATCCTCTATCACTAATGCAGTCCTCTTCTCCTCTCCTTCACTTTTAAGCAACAGTGCCAGATTCAGAGCCAGAGATCCGGTTACTGTGGCTATCCCCTCAGTAGTTCATCCCTCACAATAGCATCCAAAACATGATACATTATTGAGATAAATGGCCATGGTGTTCTCTGTGCTGGCTGTCCTTTTACCTTCCCTCTCCAGACAGTCACCAATTTACCTGAATCCTGCAACTTAGAGGTGACTACCTCCTTAATTCTCCTATCACCTCCTCAGTTTCCCATTTGAGCCAAAGATTATTGAGTTGCAACTCCAGTTCCTTAATACATTCTGTAAAGAGCTACAGCTCGGAGCAGATGTGTTTATCCAGGAGGCTGGAAGTCTCCCAGAATTTCCACAGCTCACACAAAGAACAGCCCCTGGAGCCATTCTCACTGCTCTAACTATGCACTGACAGACAAATAATGAAGAATAAAGAGGAAGAAAGAAGAAGAAAAAATTCACTCAATACTTACATCGTCCAGGCCTGTTCTTGCCAAAGCCTCCCCAGTCTAATACTAGTCCACTCATTTAATGGCCACTCCACTTGTCCCTACCTTATGTTGTTGCTTTTATATTGCTTTTGACTTCTCTTGTCAGCCTAACCCAGTTTCATCATGCTCCCTTTAGAATACTTTGTCTTTTATGGAATGTATCTATCCTGTGCCTTGCAAATTGCTCCCATAAACTCCAGTTATTGCTGTTCTGCCGTCACCCCTGCTTGTGTTCCTATCCAATCAGGTTTGGCCAGTTCCTCTCTCATGCCCCCATAATTCTATTTACTCTACTGTAATATCAGCATTTATGATGTTGTTAAGGGATGAATTTTGGCCAGAACACCAAAATAACTTTGAAGTCTTCCCAAGAGATCTTTTATATTAACTGGAAAGAGCCAGCAGCACCCTTGTTTAACATATCATTTGAAAGATAGCACCTGCAATAGTGGAGAATCCCCAGGTTTCTATAGTCAAGCCTCTGGAACAACAGTAAATATACAAACTGTTACCAAATGGGACATGGTTGGCATGTAGATACGATTGGGAAGAGAGTGTAAGTAAGCCAGGATTCTACCCCAATGGTTCTCACTGATTAATAGAATGCAGGGACAGCACCCCATCATTGATTTTTCCCTTTGCATTCATTTTGATACCAAAGACTCTCTCTTTGATCCAACCAGTTCTGTAAACAACTGAATGGTTTATTTCTTCACTGACTAATATACTTACATAACAAATCACAAGATTAACTCCAAATTAGTTTGGTTAATCTTCAACCCAAGAACCTTGATTATAGAACATAGAACAGTACAGCACATTACAGGCCCTTCAGCCCACAATGTTGTGCCGACCCTCAAACCCTGCCTCCCATATAACCCCCCACCTTAAATTCCTCCATATATCTGTCTACTGGTCTCTTAAATTTCACTCGTGTATCTGCCTCCACCACTGACTCAGGCAGTGCATTCCACGCACCAACCATTATGTCTGGAAATAGCTAAAAGTTAATCAAAGAAGGTGAAGTGAGCGACGTAATGGTGTTTTAAGAATCAAGGTGAGGAAGAGGGTCTGAGGTTGTGCAACTTATGTATTCATGGTAATATATATAAAAATGCTGGAAATACTCAGCAGGTTAGGCTGCATCTGTGGGAGGAGAAACAGAGCTAAAATCTCACGTTGAAGATTCTTCCTCTGAACTGATATAAAATGGAGGGTGGGGGAGGAGGATATCTTGGATAGTCTGAAACCAGGGTGACAATGGGGATATGTTGTAGGGTTATCTGTGAATGGGAAAAGATGGGGAGCAAGAATATAGAGTAAAAGAAGTTCAATAAAAGAATGAAGGAATTGCAAAATGCACAGCAGGTCAGGCTGGGCACATCCACCACCCCAAGAGAAGTAAAAAAAAGAGAAAAAGAACAAACAAGCTAAGTGAATACCACAGATAAATAACTGATACTAACAGAAGTCAAGTTACCTGAAGTTGAGGAATTCAAGATTAAGTCTATAAATTGCAATACACCCCCTTTTCTTAGCAATTGTAGAAAAGGGGATGCAGTAACTGTTCACATTCAGTTATTGATCAGATAATGTGGTTTTCATTTTATCCTCTTAATTACATCAGTTTTAATCTTTGAGAGACATTGCCCTCCCCTGTAGTCTTTGCAACTAAATATGCTTTTGTTTCCTAACCAGTTCTGACAAAAGATCTTTGACCCAAAACATTAACTCTGTTTCTCTTCCCATAGATGTTGACCGTCCTACTGAGTATTTCCAACATCTTGTTTTTCCTTTTATTTTGACATGTTTTTAGGAGAATTGCTAGTGTTCTTACACTCAGTAAGATTAATAATAAATGTTTCCTCCAAAGGGAAAAGACTGAAACCAGATAACTTTGCATATACCCTAAAATTTATGTTTATAGAAGTTCAACTCTGATATAGGAATAATGCAACAGGGCAGGCATATTATCTAAGTCCTTTATAGCACCAACCATAATTGGTTGGTACTATAACTACTTCATGCTTACCCTTCTTTTGGCCTGTTTCGGAACTAACAGCAATCCTGATTTCACAGGCAGTTTGCTATCCAGTTGGTCGTGTCTAAGGCTGTTCTCAGCTTCTTTGTCATCTTCATCAGAGAGGTGGAAATATAACAAGACAAGTTCCAAATATGCCTGCCTTATCAGCCTACAAGATACACACAAAACATTATCCATTATTCCTTTTATAAGTAATGCTTGAATTCCTTATAACATGCAGGCACATCAAGCAATTATAAGTACTAATATTACAGCATGTTGAACTTACTGCAAAAGGTTTTGACAACAAAAGCAACAACATCTTGTTGCAAATTGTATAAAGCCCTAGTGACTGCATCAGGAATAATGTGTGCAAGTTTGATTACCTACCTACAAGGAGTAGCAAAGTTCAACTGGATTAATTCCTATGAAGGAAGATTTGTCAGATCAGATTAAATTAAGCAGACAGGATCTGTACACTTTTGAGTTTGGAATAATGAGGGATAATCCTATTGAAATGAATAAAAATTCTTAACAGGATTACTAGAGTTGATGCTGAGTTAATGCTTTCTATGGCGTTGAGTCGGGGGTCATGATGTTAAAAATAAAGGGTTACCCATTCAGGATAAAGATAAAAAGAAATTTCATCACCGAGAAGATGGAGAAACTTCAGAATTCATACCCAAAAGGTTCACTGAGGCTAAGTCAATAAGAATATTTAAGACAGTGTTACAAGGTTGGGGCAAGGGTGCTGGGAGAGGCCCCACGAACAGGACACAAACATGACTTTCTTAGGTTCAATAAAATACCATTTATTACTTGCTACATAGAGAACCAGGAAATCAAGGAGGACAAAGAGGAACACGAACCTCGGATTTGGAAACTAAGGACTTGGATCACCGCGGACCTTGGACTTGGATCATCGTGGCCATGACTGGGACCCTGGGGACTTGGACCGCCACGGACCTTGGACTTAAAGACAGGGAACTTGGACCGCCGCGGACCTTGGACCCGGAAACTGGGAAATTGGATCGCCGCGGACCTTGGACCCGGAGACTGGGAACTTGGATCGCCGCGGACCTTGGACCCGGAGACTGGGAACTTGGATCGCCGCGGAGCTTGGACCTGGACTCTGGAACTTGGATCGCCATGGACCTTGGACTTGGAAACTGGGAACTTGGATCGCTGCAACCAGAACGTGGACACCATGGATTGCCGCAACCAGAACGTGGACACCATGGATTGCCGCAGCCAGAAACATGGACACCATGGATTGCCGCAACCAGAACGTGGACACCATGGATCGCCGCAGCCAGAAACGTGGACACCATGGATCGCCGCAGCCAGAAACGTGGACACCATGGATCGCCGCAGCCAGAAATGTGGACACCATGGATCGCCGCAACCAGAACGTGGACACCATGGATCGCCGCAGCCAGAAATGTGGACACCATGGATCGCCGCAACCAGAACGTGGACACCATGGATCGCCGCAGCCAGAAATGTGGACACCATGGATCGCCGCAGCCAGAAATGTGGACACCATGGATCGCCGCAACCAGAACGTGGACACCATGGATTGCCACAGCCAGAAACATGGACACCATGGATCGCTGCAGCCAGAAACGTGGACACTCAAACACAGGACAGGAACGTCGAGCCAGGACTCCGCCTTCAACTCAGGCACCGAGCCGGGACTCTTCTTCGAGGGGCAGACAGGGACACTGGGCATGAACATCAAGCCAGGACTCTGCTTTCAACTCACCCCTGGCAGTTTGACCTTGCCCAGACCCACTCTGGCGAAGGAAGGCGAATTGCCGGCACTCCGATGCAGACTAGATAACTCTGGCTTGTGGTAGCGACGGCGACTTGCTAATGCTTCCTAATGCTAAAGCCAGGGGCTTATAAGCTGCCGGTTCGGGTCGAGAGTAGATAATGGCCAAGCTCAATGGACACGTGAAATGGAATTAGAAGGGAACAAGGAGTCAATGGTCCGGAACATAACGCAACCTAACTAAATTTAAAGGGGAACCAATCTGGACCATGACAGACAGAGATTGATAGATGTTTAGATCATAAGGGAATTGGGGACTATAGGGGTTAATGCAGGGAAATAATGGTGAAATGAGAGATCAGCATGATTTTACTGAATAATGGAGCAAGTGTGATTAGGTAAATGGCTACTCCAGCTTCTACTTCTTATATTCCTGGGTCAGGACCCTTAATGGTCCATATGATACTGCCACTAACCAACTGAGCATTTCTGATGAGAGTCTCGGCCTGAAACTTTGACTGCACTCTTTTCCATAGATGCTGCCTGGCATGCTGATTTCCTCTAGGATTTTGTTTGTGTTGTTTGGACTTCCAGCATCTGCAGATTTTCTCTTGTTAGTAACTCAACAATCCTTCCTGCATCCTCATATGCCCTTCTCATTGACATACTACTCTTGAAATGGCACAAAAGCAGTGGGAAAATGCATTTTTTTTAAAAAAGCACTTAGTTACAATGAGATGAGCAAATGTATACATCTGGAAAATAAACAATCTCAGGAGCAGAATCTGTAGTTCCCTGACAGTGGCAACAGACAAGTATATAGGGTGGTAAAGAAGGCATTGCTCATAAATGCCCATCTTTATCTGAGGAGACACTGAATTGACATGTCATATTGCAGATGTATAAAACTTTGGTTGGAGTACATTTGGAATATTGAGCGCAATTCTGGTTGCCACAGGAAGGATTTGGAGATTTTGGAAAGGGTGAAGAAGGGATTCACCAGGATGGCACCTGGACTGGATAATAGTAAGTGTAAGGAGAAGTTGGACAAACTTTGATTGCTTTCTGTTAAGTGTCATAAGCTGAGGCGTGACCTGAAAGTACATAAAATTATGAGAGGCATAGAAGGTCAGAATCTTTATCCCAGGTTGGAAATACCAAATACTAGAGATGTTTGGTTTTTGATGAGAGAGGGAAAGTTTAAATGGAAGTTTAAAAGAAATTTTAAAAGGCAAGTTTTATTTTATACACAAAGGGTGCTATGTATCAGGAAGGAGAAAGGGACGAAGCAGAAACATTTAATAAAGTATTTAGACAGACACATGCAGGGAACAGGCAGGGAATTGAGGGAATTAGCCAATGTGCAGACAGATGGGATTAGTTCAGACTGACATCAAAGTCAGCATGAACAATATGGGCCGAAAGAACTATTGCTAATCTTAAAGTTCAAGGTAAGTTTATTATGAAGTCATATATATGTTACTATATACTACCGTAAGATTCACTTTCTTGCAGGAATTTACAGGAAAAAATAAATATAATAGAATTCCATCACAAAGCTCTACACAAAAAGACAAAGACCAACAATCAATATAAAAAAGAAAATGAACTGAGCAAATAAAAATAGAGAACATGAGTTAGAAAGAGTCCTTGAAAGGGAATTTGTAGGTCGTAGAATCAATTCAGAGTAGTATGATTGAAGTTATCTATGTTGGTTCAAGAGTCTGCTGGTTGTAGGGTAATACATGTTCCTGAACCTGGTGGTCTCTCACTCTCTGGCTATCCATCCCATAGGATGATGATGGTTCCTTTCAGTCAGTTAGTGGGGCTTGATATGTGCGTCCTGGAATGGCTGTGTACAGACTGATCCTTGACAGGCACTACTTGCCACATACTTGGCAGGTGAAGCCTGGAGGGGCAGCAGGGGCAGAAGCTCCATTGTGGTGCTTCCTGTGCCTTTCCTCTGTTGCCTCTGTAGCCTTCTTTGCAATGACACTTATGTGCTGGTTCCATGATATCGGAGCTGTACTTTGCCACACAATCATAAAAATAAGGAGAAGAGTAGAAGGCTAAGCACACAGCCGTGTGGTGCACCTGAGATGATGGTGATTGTGAAGGAAATATAGTTACCAATCTGTACTAACTGGGGTCTGCCAGTAAGGATATCAAGGATCCATTTGCAGAAGGAGGCACCAAGACACTGGTTTAGGAACTTAGTGACAAGTTTTGAAGGGGCAGTAGTGTTTAATGCTAAGCTGCAGTCATTGAAGAGTATCCTGACGTGTGCAACTTTATTGTCAGCCAAATGAAAAACCAATGAAATGGCAGTAAATCATAATTTAGCAGAGTCACCATGGTTCTATGAAAGGAAAACTATATTTACCAAGAACAACTGGACATTTTTAAATGATGTAATGTATAGAAAAGGGTAAATATCTGTTTTTTTTTAAGAACTTAAATAAATGAAGTAGAAATAAGTCCTTCAGCAAAATTAGCTTCTTTCTCAGTGCCATATCTTGTGGTCACCTACACTACTCATTGTCTTCATCTATGTCTTTACTCTGTGACTGACTCTGCACAGCCTTCTTGTGTACAGGATTCAACAGATTCACTGCCTCCAAGGTGAGGATATTCCTCTCTTATGTGGTAAATGGCAAATGGTAGTCAATGCTGGTCTTGTCAGTGATACTCTCAATCTGAAATGTCAATATGGAATATCAGCATTGTGGAGTTCCTTGTGTACCTTGTGTAGAGGTCAGAGTGTTTTAACCATGATTCATCAGAAAATTGCAAGCTATAGTAAGCATGAATAGAAGGGATTAGTTCTTTTAAATAATACCGATGACCCTGTGAGGGAGCATGTTAGTTCATCTTGTTTTTTTTTCAGTTATTGTTAGGGCGAGTGGAAAGAGCTGCATGACTCACAGGAAGACTCAATGAATGTGATGAGTGCTTATGAGAATAATCTTTATCTAAGGGAATTCCTAGTTGTCCAGATAAACATCAATTGTGATACCTTCTCCTATGACTCCATGACGAATTAAGAATCTGTCAACCTCCACTTAAAATATACTCAATGACTTGGCCTCCTCAGCTGTCTATGGCAATGAATTCCACAGATTCACCACCCTCTGCCTAAATAAATTCCTCCTCATCTCTGATCTAAACAGACATCCCTCTATTCTGAGTGCCCTCTCGTCCTAGACTCACCTACTATAGGAGATATTCTACTCACATCCACTCTATCCAAAGCTTTCAATATTCAATAGGTTTCAATGAGATCCCCCTCATTCTTCTAAACACCAGTGAGCACAGGCCCAGAGACATCAAACTCTCCTCATATGATAACTCTGTCATTCTCGTTAACCTCCTCTGGACTGTTGCCAATCCAGCACACCCTTTTTTAGATAAGGGGCACAAAACTGCACACAATACTCCAAATGTGGTCTAACCAATGCCTTATAAAGCCTTTGCATTACATGCTTGATTTTATATTCTAATAATCTAAAGATGAATGCTATCATTGTATTTGACTTCCTTACCACTGATTCAACCTGCAAGTTAATCTGCAAGGACTCAGTAAATCCTTTGCACATCAGATTTTTGAATTTTTTCCCCATTTAGAAAATGGTCTACACCTTTATTCCTTCTCCTAAAGTGTATGACCATAAACTTCCCTACACTAAATTCCATCTGCCACTTCTTAGCCCATTCTCCCAATCTAAGTTCTTCTGCAGACTCCCGTCTTCCTCAACATTCCCTGGCCCTCCAGATCTGTTTGTATCATCTGCAAACTTGGCTACAAAGTTCTATCTATCATCCAATTCTATCATCCAAATCACTGACAAATAACATGAAAAGAAGTGATAGACACTAGCAGCCAACCATAAAACGCCCCTTCAGTCAGCTAATCTTTTTTTTATTTATTGAGATACACAGTGGAATAGGCCATTCTGGCCTTTCAAGCCATGCCAAGCAATCCCCCGATTTAATCTGAGCTTAATCATGGGACAATTTACAATGACCAATTAACCTACCAACTTTGGACTGAGGGAGGAAACCAGAGCACCCAGAGGAAACCCATGCAGCACAGGGAGAACGTACACACTCCTTACAGGCAGTGGCAAGAATTTAACCTGGGTCATCTATACTGTAAAGCGTTGTGCTAACCATTACACTACCCTGCTGTCCCAAACTATCCATGCTAGGATCTTTCCTGTAATACCACGGGGTCTTATCTTGTTAAGCAGCCTTGTGTATGGAACCTTGTCAAAGGTCTACTGAAAATACAAATAAGTAACATCCATTGACTCATCTTCGTCTATCTTTCCTGTTATTTCCTCAAGGAATTCCAACAAATTTGTCAGATAACATTTTCCCCTTAAAGAAACCATGTATTGGCATATTTTATCATGTGTCTCCAAGCATCTTGAAACCTTATTCTTAACAATCGACTCCAACATCTTCCCAACCACTGAAGTCAGGCTAACTGGCCTATAATTTCCTTTCTTCCGCCTCCTCCCCTTTTTGAGTGGAATGATATTTGGAATTTCCCAGTTCTCTGGAATTATTCCAGAATCTAGTGATTATTGAAAAATCATTACTAGTGCCTCCACAATCTCTTCAGCTACTTTCAGAACTCTGGGGTGTAGTCTATCTGGTGCAGGTGACTTATCAGCTTCCCAAGCACCTTCTCCTTAGTAGTAGGACCTGCTTTCACCCCCTGATACTCTCAAATTTCTGGTATACTGCTAGTGTGTTCCAGTGAAGACTGATGAAAAATACTTACCCCATTACTACCTCTCCAGTGTTATTTTCCTGTAGTCCAATATCTACTCTCGCCTCTCTCATATTCTTCATATATTTGAAAAATTTTTTATATCATTGGCCAGGATTCCTTCATATTTCATTTTTTTTCTCTCATGCTTTTTTAATGCCCTTTGTCCTTCAAGATTCAATCCTCAGGATAGCACTGAACACCAAAAATATCAAGCAAAGTAGATGCTCTAAGGTAAGGGAGTTTTGAGAGCTGCTGGAAGACATGCCACTGAAGAAAATACTCCTCTCAAAAATAATTTCTTCATTTAGAGGGTGGACATGCTTTTCATTCAGGAAGAGATCTGGGTTTTCCAAGTAAGGCCTGGGCCTGCAAATATATTGCTCATCAGAGAGATTCAGGTGATTTAGATGTCTCTAAAGATGCTGGGAATAAAATTTCTGTATTCCACCCCCCCCCCCCCCACCACTCTGTGATCTATGATCTTCACTGAGCAGCCTGACTTCCATCCTGAAATATCTGGTGATAAATTTCCACCATTAGTATGATAATTGAGCAGCCAGTGAACAAATTGCTCAGTAAATTTTGTAAACAGTGCTCCCTGCTTGTCTGAGCACACCCTGAAGGCCTTATTAGTGGTTTGTGATCTATTTCAAGGCTGTCATGTGTGACGTTCTGATGTCAGCAGCTTGGCCCCTTACATTGCAACTAAATGTGCTGTGCTTCTTGCTTCCATGTGATTCTTTAATGACAGTCATTTTCTGTACCTTGGAGTTCCAATTAAAGTTCAAAATCAATTATCAAAGAAAATGTTATGTCACTTTCTTGTGGGAAAAACAAGAGAATCAATGAAAAACTGCACACAAGGATGAACAAACAACCAATGTGTAAAACAATAAATTGTGCAAATACAAAAGAAAAAAACCCTAAGATTATATAAATAAATAATAAATATAGCAGACTTGAGTGTAGAGTCCCTGAAAGTGAGGACTAATGTCTGAGGGGATTAAAATATGAACTGCTCAGTGAGTGATGTCTTAACTTGCTCATATAATTGCTAAAAATACTTGGATGAGTTAACATGGATTGCAACTGGAAGTGTTCGATCCAATTTCATACCCAAATACTGTATGCTGCCTCAAATTAACAGGAAGAATCACCTTGCAGTTACTAAAATGGAGTCAGAATCCCTATTCAACCTAGTTCCACTCCAAAATGCAAGACTCTCACCACTATATGGCCATGCATATTAATACAAACAATTTATTCTTAGCTTCCCACATATCCAAATCAACATTCAGATTGAGCCAAGCTTAAACATAATACACACCACAGCAAGCAGTCAAGCTGGATAAAGTAACATGCAAGCATATTCATAGATACAAAGATGATAGAAAGGAATACATGCCAAGCTCATTTTAAAGTAAGAAGTGAAGAGGTAAGTTAATGGAAGAACATAACATAAATGTAAGAAATAGGTACAGCAATAGGTCCTTCAAACCTGTAGGCCAATCATCAAGGTCAAGGCCAATTGAGTTCATGACATTTCCACATTTCATCCCTAAATTTCTTGTTTTTCTTTATATAAAAATCTACTACTCTCTGTTTTAGATTAACTCAGTGATGAAGCCTCTACAGTTCTCTGGGACAAAGAATTCAAAAAATTCACCATTGTCTGTGTGAAAAGTTTTTTTTTCCTTCTCTCCTATAAGATCTTATTCTGATACATTGACCTTTGGATTTGGATTTCTCTGCCAAAGCCTACAGCTTCCTCACATTCAGCCCCGTAAAAATTTTGTAGGTTTCATTGAGAACTCTCTAATTTATCTTAACTCAAGAAAGTGTGGATCTAGTCTGCTAAATCTCTTCTCACAGCAAGTCTGCTATACTTCATATGACAAGACTTCAGAATTTTCTGTATTTCGATTTTGTACAGTAACCCCATATTTAGCTTTCTCAATAAAAATTCATGCATGTCCATGGTGTTCTTGGCACTGTTGAAACCTTTGCCAATTCCATTAAGCTTACCAGGTATTTTGCCCATGAAACAAAGAAACATTGATGGCTTCAATCAAAAAATTAGCAGCTTCAAGGCTTTTCCCAGAACATATTTCAGTCAACTGGCATAGTACTTTTCCTGAAAAAGATAAGCATATTATATTTCTGAGTAATGTTACAATATTTGTAGAAGGACATCTCACTATAATGCAATTCAAATTTGAAATATATGAAGTAAATGATGGTTACATTTTCTGATTATCACAGTGCAGGTAGAAGTGCTCTCAATGATCCTTGTGTGAATTAATACTTACAGGAAACAATTTCACACCGTTTCTGGGATGAGGGTGTTGCAGGCAAGTTCTGTATATATTTTCCAAACCCAACTGCTCTTGAGAATGTGGTGGTGAGGCACCTTTATGAATCTCTGCAGTTTCTAGTGAAGATAGTACTCTACCTTCATTGATTTTGGGTTGGGAGTTCCAGGATTTAGACCCAGCAACAACGAAGGAATATCAACAATATTTTTAAGTCAGAATGGTTTATGACTGAAGGGGAGTCTGGTGATTCAATGTGGCTACTAACTTTGTCCTTGATGGTGGGGATCATAGATTAGGAAGATGCTGTTGAACTACGACAGGTGATTAATTGTAAAGTCTGCGGATGAAACATACTGTATGCTAGTGGTGCAAAGACATAATAGTTAGGATGCCAAACAAGCAAGATACTTTGTCCTTAATGGTATTAATTGCTAGAGCTGCTTTCATCCTGACAACTGACTGGGGGACAGACTGGGGAGATATTCTCCATCACATTCCAGGAAAGGTTTTTGAGTGTCAGGTGGAATGTTACTGCTATATGAAACACAGCACCTGACCTGCTGTGCATTTACGTGGCTTGTCCAATAAGTTTATGGGCTATAGTGACCTCAGGATCAATTATCTCAATGTCAAAAGTAAATTGTTAGACTCGAGTCATTGTGAGCATCCCGTAACAAAGAACCAATACAAACACTTGTCATTGAATGCTGAAAAGTTAGTTATTGTGATATAGATTTAAGAGAATGACATAAAAGAAGTTTTTGTTCAAACTTGTAACAGAATATTTATTGCTTATGGGAGGAGTTTCCATGAAATATGCATAAAATGCTCAGCAACTGACACAGTCATAATTTCTGAGACAGATGTTTACTAGAAAGTGAAGGGCAGGGTTGGGGTCGCAGTGATAGGGAAGGTTAAAAGCAGACAAAGAAACCTCACAACTTAGTTTATTTTTAAAAGAGACAAATTGGCAATCTGGCTGGCTAATGGCCAGGAAGACTATGGGGAAAATATTGATCATTACCGTAGAAAGAGGCCATCCTGGAGACTCAAGGTGATGGCTTACAGTGTGGTGGGATGGGGATGATGTTGGCCAAGGGTGCTTATTACAGCACTGGGATTCTTTGGGGATCAGCAGTTGTAATCTTGCAGCTCTCCTCTCACAATTGAGGGAACATCTTCCTTTCAGAAATGATCGTTCCTGCCTCTAATCAACTGTTTCATGAGCTCAGAAAAACATGATCAGGTAAAGTTAAATTTAACTTGGGTAAATTCTTAGTTGGAGTATGGAATAAAATAAGAAATACTGGAAATAGTTAGCAGGAAAGGCAGTATCTGTGGGGAGAAAGATCAAGTCAGTGTTTCAGAACAATGACCTTTCATCTGGACTATGAGAAGTTAACTTAAACATGTTAATTTCCCTACTTGCCTTAACAACTTCCACCAGCGGCTCTGACATGTACCATCATGAAATGCTTCAAGAGGCTGTTCAGGGCATGTATTAACTCTAGCCTTCCTGACAATCTCGAACTACTGCAATTGTGAACAGGTTGTGAGTAGATACGATCTCCCTGGTCCTATATTCATCTCCAGATCAGCTGGACAGTAAAGACACCTACATCAGACTATAGTTTATTGACTACTGCTCCACCTTCAATACTATATTTCCAAGCAATCTCACCATCAAACTCCAGACCATGGAAGTCTATGCCTCCCTCTGCAACTGAACATTTGACTTCCTGACAAACAGACTGCAATCAGCAAGATTAGGCAATAATTACTGATTTGTATCATTCATTCTTTGGATTTTTTTTGTTTTGTGGATGTCTCTGCAAATAGTAAGAATTTCAGGCTGTATACTGTATACATTCTCTGATATTAAATTGAACCATTTGAAACAATGCTGCTCCACAAAGCTGCACCCTCAGCCCCTACTCTACTCCCTGTACACTAACGACTGCGTGGCCAGATTCTGCTCTACCTCCATCTACAAGTTTGCAGATGATACCACTGTAGTGGGTAGCATCTCAAATAATTATGAACCAGAGTACAGGAAGGAGATAGAAACCTTAATAACCTGGTGTCCTGATAACAACATTTCCCTCAATGTCAGCAAAACAAACAAGCTTGTGGTTGACTTCAGAAAGCATGGTACACGGCTCCTGTTTACATGAATAGTGTTGAGGTTGAGAGGGTTGATATCTTCAAGTTCCTGGAAGTCAACATCACCAATAGCCTATCCTGGTCCAACTAAGTAGATGCTAAGGCCAAAAAAGCCCACTAATGTCTCTACTTCATCAGGAAGCTAAAGAAATTTGGTATGTCCCCATCAACCCTTACCAATTTTTATTGATAAATTAGAAAGAATGCTACCTGGATGCATAACAGCCTGGTATGGCCACCATTCTGCACGTGACCAAGAGAAACTGCAGAGAGTTGTGGACATAGCTCAGCATGTCATGAAAACTAACCTTCCCTCTATGGACTCAGGATATACTTCTCACTGACTCAGTAAAGCAGCCAGCATAATCAAAGACCCCACCCATCCCAGGCATTTTCTCTTCTCTCCTCTTCCATTGGGCTGAGAGAGTCATCCTCCCACAGGCAGCCATGGACAATGAAAAACCATGGAACCTGTTCAAGAAAACATCAAACACCCAAGACATGAAAAAAGAACAAATTGTACAAATGACAAAAAGTGAGTGAACAACACAGAGAATATCAAATATAAAAATAATAACTTATCTTATTAAAAATATATTAACTTAGTTACCTTTCATACATTAAAATGCAAACTCAAAATGTTTTACATAGATGAGGAAGGAGTTGGGGATTTAGGGGTCTAAATGCTTTTGTTTTCTTTTGAAGGTGTTTTACCGAATGAGTAATCTGAGAGAGAGGTTGGGGGGGGGGGTTGATGTTATTGTCGCTGTTTTTGTTCTGGGAGGGGCTTGGGGATTGATGTTTTAGCATTTAACTGCTGTGTCTGGGTGGCGATCCATTAGTTTTTTTTTTGCAAGTGAGGGGTGGGGGGTGTTTGGGGTTTGCGAGTTTTGTTCCTCTTTCTTTTTCCCAGGTGGGGTTGATGTCTTTTCTTTCAACAAACTCCGGTTGTTTTTTTTCTCTGCATTTCATGGCTATCTGGAGAAGATGAATCTTAAAGTTGTATTCAGTGTGTATATTTTGATATAAAATGAACCTTTGATTTAAATTAAATGACAAGCTTGACATGCCAAATGTCTGGATATGCAGATTTGCACTGAATGCAATATTGTGAAACTTGCTTACTACATCCGAGATATATTGTAATTAAATAAGTTCTTATTACCAGACTAAATAGCTAATTTTAAAAACTAGATAAATAAGTACAAACGAAGACTACACAAAAGATCATAAATCTTCATCATGAAGTCTGTTTTGGACTTTTCTTTTGGAAAAGAGCATGTACTAAACAAATGATTAATCCAGATATTTTTATTGCAGTGTTTAGTGTCAAGGCATGTTTTTACTGAGTACATATTATACCTTTCTGAAACAGGAGGTCTGCCTCTAGATCAGGTTCTCGCGATACTACTTCTCTACAAAGCTCAAGACCTGTGCTGTAACTGAAAAGTGCTTCCTGCCACGTTGATTCTCTTCTTTTGGCTGAGCATGTTGCTAGTTGTGCAGCAACATTTCCTTTAAATAAAGGGAACAAAAGGCAAAATGTAAAACTCTGCATTAAAATAAACTGTTGGACAACTTATACCAGGTGAAAAACTCTGAAAAAGTGACTGTAGGATAATGGTATTGCAATTCCTTAAGGATGGATTAAAACTAGAGCACAAATATTAGTCAAAAAACATTGGTTTGGCACTGTTTAGCCTTTTACCTTCAATAATGAAATTAATTGACCTATTTTAAAAACACCAAAGAATTGTTGCAGTGTTCACACATTCAATTGTGTGCATTATGGTCGTCGAATTAAGTCATGAGTTTAGGGCAAAAGGTCGGGTACATTGTTCTACATTGCAGTTCTGACAGGAATGCGTGAACTTTACATAGTTCTTAGCCATTAGCACGACTGTGAGAGAAAAACTAGGGCTCCTGTTCTGACTGGTGAAGGATTGTTGCTGGTTGTGCAGTAGCTGATAGAGGGGCAGGGACAGGAAGGCACCAATGCACCCAGAGATACTAGTTAATGAAATCCTGGAAGTCTTCAAGCACCATGGTCGGATAAAGCTGGCAGAAAGTTCAATCCATGAGGTCTCAACAGCATGGAAAATGTACAATGATAACACAAGATATGTCAAGGTGAAAATTCTAATCCTTCAACCTGTTCTTCAAATATCACGCAACTATTTTTGGGGCAGTACGGTGGCATAGTGGTTAGCATACGCTATTACAGCACCAGTGACCTGGGTTCAATTCCCACCTCCGTCTGTAGGAACTTGTAAATTCTCCCTTCTCCCCGTGACCACGTGGGTTTCCTCCAGGTAATTCAGTTTTCTTCCCATAGAGGTTAGTAGGTTAATTGGTCAGATGGATACAATTGGGCAGCATGGGTTCATTGGGCTGTTACTGTGCTGTATCTCTAAATAAGTAAAAAGAACTACTCCTACAAATTAAACTTATGCAGGTAGATACCCACAAGACAACATTTAATAAATAAATGTCCTTTTAATGTACAAGAAGCCAGATAGAGAAAACACAGCATGCTAAAACAAAAGAAACAAGTAGCTAAATCATAAATAGACGAAGAGGAATAAAGTTACAATGGTAGAGGATTTCAATTTCTCCATTAACTAGGACTGTCCTAATGTGGAACAACAGAGGTGGTGGAATTTTAAAAGTTTATCTAGGAGAGCTTTTTGAGCCAGTACATAGAGAGAACCATCTGAAAAAGATCAGTCTTAGACCTAATCTAAGCAAACGTAGCTGGGCTGGTGGTCACAGGAGATGGTCTGTAGGAGAGTACATCATAGGTAGTGACCTATGTAGTCCACCAGTTTACAAGAGTAGTTATTGAAAGGCCAGAAATGAAGGTCCTGATTTAGAGAAGGCCAATTTCACATTTCAAGCACAAGTAGACTGGGAATAACTCCTTGCAAATAGGTCTACAACTGGCAAGTGGGATGGAAATAGAATTCAGGACCAATGTGTTCCTGTAAAGGTAAAAGGAAACGATAGCAAGTATAGGGAACTTTGGGTGTTAAGTGATATGAACAGCTAGATACGATAAAGGGGAAAAAGCAAGCAACCGAAAGGTACAGGAAATTGAAAATACAGGCGAGTATAAATTGTAGGGGGTTCAGTACATAACTAAAATCTTCTGGGGGGGTGGGAGTGGTTGTGGACATAGATGTTGCTAAGAGCTCAAAGGCAGAAAACAAAAGGTTGAGCATGGTGGGATTAATGTTCTGAGTTGTGTATATTTCAATGTAGGAAAGGCAGATGATGATATTGTAGGCATTGGTGAGACTTGGTTGCAGAAAGGGCAGTATTCTGGGGTTCTGTTTTAGACATGTTAGAACAAGAGGGATTAAAGGGGGAAGGGTGGTGTTACCAGTCAGGGAAAATGTCATGGGAGTGCTTAGTCTGGACAGACTGAAGAACTCGTCTAAGTAGGCTTTATGAGTAGAGCTGAGGAAAAGAAAGGTATGACCACATTAATGGGGCTATATTATACATCACACAACAGTCTGTAGGATTTAGAGGAAAACATTTGTAGATAGATTGCAGGCTTCTGCAAGAAATATAAGTTTGTGGTTATAGGTGATTTTAACTTTCCACATATTCACTGGGACTCCCATACTGTAGAATGACTAGCTGGGATAGAGTTTGTCAAATGTGTTCAGGAAAGTTTCCTTAATCAGTACAAAGAATTCCCAATGAGATCGTGTGCAGTACTCGATCTCCTATTAGGGAATGAGACAGAGCAGACAACAAAAGTATGTGTGGGGGAACACTTTGCATCTTGGACAATAGACAATAGGTGCAGGAAAAGGCCATTCAGCCCTTTAAGCCAGCACCGTCATTCACTGTGATCATGGTTGATCATTTACAATCAGTATCCCATTCCTGCTTTCTCCCCATATCCTTTGACTCCACTATCTTTAAGAGCTCTATCTAACTCTTTCTTGAAAGCATCCAGAGAATGGGCCTCCACTGCCTTCTGAGGCAGAGCATTCCACAAATCCACAACTCTCTGGGTGAAAAATTGGATTGAGCTGGATTGAGATTCTAAATTGAAGAAATGCCAATTTTGATGGAATCAGAAAGGATCTGGCATGTCTGCATTGGGACAGGCTGTTTTCTGGCAAAGGTGTACTTGGCAAGTGGGAGGCCTTCAAAAGTGAAATTTCGAAAGTGCAAGGTTGTATGCACCTGTCAGAATAAAAGGCCAGGATAACAGGTTTACAGATCCTTGGTTTTCAAGAGACATTGATGTCCTGGTTAAGAAACAAAAGGAGGTTCATAGCAGGTACATGCAGTAAGAAATGCAGGAGAACACAATAAAGAAATCTAGCAGGCAAAGTGAAGGAGAATCCTAAGGGCTACTACAGATATGTTCAGAGCAAAATGAATTCAAGGGACAAAATTGGTCCTCTGGAAGATCAGAAAGGTAATCTATGTGTGGAGCCAAAAGAGATGAGGGAGATCTTATATCGATTTTTTGCATCTGTCTTTCTCAGGGGATGGTCACAGAGTCTATAGAAGTGAGGCAAAGTCACAGCAAGGTCATGGACCCTATACAGATTACAGAGGAGGAAGTATTCATTGTCTTGTGGCAAACTAGGGTGGAAAATCCCCAGGGTCTCACAAGGTATTCCCTCAGACCAAATGGGAGGCAAGTGCAGAAATTGCAGGGGCCCTTGCAGAGATATTTAAATCATTCATGAGGAAATCTGCAGATGCTAGAAATTCAAACAACACACTCAAAATGCTGGTGGAACACAGCAGGCCAGGCAGCATCTACAAGGAGAAGCACTGTTGATATTTCGGGCCGAGACCCTTCGTCAGGACCAGCTGAAAGGAAAGATACTAAGAGATTAAGTATTAAGAGATTTAGTATTAAGAGATTAATCTCTTAGTATCTTTCCTTTCAGTTAGTCCTGATGAAGGGTCTCGGCCCGAAACGTCGACAGTGCTTCTCCTTATAGATGCTGCCTAGCCTGCTGTGTTCCACCAACATTTTGTGTGTGATATTTAAATCATCCTTAGCGCCATGTGAGGTATCCAAGGATTGGAGGATAGCTAATGTTGTTCTGCTGTTTAAGAAAGGCTCAAAGAATAAACCAGGAAATTATAGGTCAGTGAGTCTAGTCTAGTGGAAAACTTATTGAAAGGTAGTTTAACAAACCAGGTATGTCAGTATTTGGATAGACAGGGACTGATTAGGGACAGTCTACATGGCTTTGTGCATGGTAGGTTGTGTCTAAACAATCTTTTTTCAATGAGTTTTTCAAGGAAGTTACCAAGAAAGATGATAAAGGCAAGACTATGAATATTGCCTACAAGCATTTGACAAGGAAATTATTGACCAGTAAGTCTTACCTCAGTGGTTGGTAAGTTGATGGAGAAGATCCTGAGAGGCAGGATCTATAAATATTTGGAGAGGTATAATGTGATTAGGAGTAGTCAGAATGGATTTTTCAAGGGCAGGTCGTGCCTTACGAGCCTGATTGAATTTTTTGAGGATGTGACTAAACACATTGATGAAGGAAGAGCAATAGATATAGTGTAAATGGATTTCAGCAAGGCATCTGACAAGGTACCCCATGCAAGGCTTATTGAGAAAGCAAGGAGGCATGGGATCCAAGGGGATATTGACTTGTGGATCCAGAACTGGCTTGCCCACAGAAGGCAAAGAGTGATTGTAGATAGGTCATATTCTATATGGAGGTTGGTCACCAGTGGACTGCCTCAGGGATCTTTTTCTGGAACCCTTACTCTTCGTGATTTTTATAAATGACCTGGATGAGGAAGTGGAGGGATGACACAAAGGTTGGAGGTGTTGAGGATAGTGTGGAGGGCTGTCAGAGGTTACAGCAGGACATTGATAGGATGCAAAACTGGGCTGAGAAGCGGCAGATGGAGTTCAACCCAGGTAAGTGTGAAATGGTTCATTTTGGCAGGTCAAATTTGATGGCAGAATTTAGTATTAATGGTACGATTCTTGGCAGTGTGACGGATCCTGGGGTCCAAGTCCATAAGACGCTCAAAGGAGCTGTGCAGGTTGACTCTGTGGTTAAGAAGGTGTAGGGTGTATTGACCTTCATCAATCATGTAGTTGAATTTAGGAGCCAAGAGTCAATGTTGCAGCTATATAGGACCCTGGTCAGACCCCACTTGGAGTACTGTGCTCAGTTCTGGTCGCCTCACTACAGGAAGGATGTTGAAACTATAGAAAGGGTGCAGAGGAGATTTACAAGGATGTTGTCTGGATTGGGGAGCATGCCTTACGAGAATAGGTTGAGTGAACTTGGCCTTTTCTCCTTGGAGCGAAAGAGGACCTGGTAGAGGTGTACAACATGATGAGAGGCATTGATTGTGTGGATAGTCAGAGGATTTTTCCCAGGGCTGAAATGGTTGCCACAAGAGGACACAAGTTTAAGGTGCTGGGGAGTAGGTAGAGGAGATGTCAGGGGTAAGTTTTTTTTTTACTCACAGAGTGGTGAGTACATGGAATGGGCTGCCAGCAATGGTGGTGGAGGCAGATACGATAGAGTCTTTTAAGAGGCTTTTAGATAGGTCAGTGGTCCCCAAACAAAGCATGTGCTACTGGGCCTCAAGGAAACAATACGATTTGTTGATATGAAACGATAAGAGTCAGCTGCACCTTTCCTCATTCCCTATCACGCCCACTGTTGAACTTGAACGCACATTAAGTCATTACACACGCGAGGTCAACAGTCACCTAAAATGCAGTGATACCCTAGCGCCAGGGATCACTGGTTGGCCTCCAGTAACTGGCAGCCTCGCGCAGTGGCGATAAGTGCCGATGCTACTGGCCTGGAGTGCGGACAGATGGGCGCCACCTCTAAACCTGTTTAGCACACAGAATGTTTGTGGGGAACCTGGTGCTAAAATAGTCGCAGACAACCTAATTTGGGCTCAGGGTTTCGTAAGTAGTCGAGCAGCTACCTTGCTGCAATCTATTGAAAGTCATCCCTCAACCAAGCTTTTGTTGGCTGATAGATCCTACCTACCTACAAGGGGGTCAGGCGTGCGCCCTGTCCCACTCCTCGCTCGGTCAGTCGCTTTTTCCAGACTGAGATTGCTGCAGCCCCGGTACGGGGACCTCCGGCCCTTACCTTGTCCTCTTACCGGTGTGTTGCAATGATTTTATATGTTCATACGAGGAAAATATGTGCTGTGTGTTTAATATTCAATTAATTAGATAAACCCTTTTAGAAACGAAATTGAGTGTATTAGCCATTTATAAGTGACTTATAGTTGACCTATCACCTATATTACGGTCAATATTAACACCCACACCACCCCCACCCCCAGGCAGTGCGCAAGAATAGTGTCAATATTAAACTGGTCCACAGTGCAAAACAGGTTGGTTACCCCTGAGATAGGTACATGGAGCTCAGTAAAATAGAGGGCTATAGGTAAGCCTAGTAATTTCTGAGGCAGGGACATGCTCTGCACAACTTCGTGGGCCGAAGGCCCTGTATTGTGCTGTAGGTTTTCTATGTTTCTAAAGTCTTGCATGGGAGGTTGGTCAAGAAGGTTCAGTCACTTGGCATTCAAGATGAGGTAGTTAACTGAATTAGACATTGGCTTTGTGGGAGAAACCAGAGAGTGGTAGTATAGTTGATACTCTCTGGAGGCCTGTGACTAGTGGTGTACCACAGGGATTGGTGATGGGTCCGTTATTGTTTGTCAGCTAAATCAATGATCTGGACAATAATGTAGTTAACTGGATCAGCAAATTTGTCAATGATACTAAGATGGGGTTGTACTGGACTATCTAAGCTTACAGTGGGTTCTGGACCAGCTGAAAAATGGAAGATGGAATTTAATGCAGACAAGTGTGAGGTGTTGCACTTTGGGATATCCAACCAGGGTAGGTCTCACACAGTGAGTGGTAGGGGCACTAAGGAGTGTGGTAGAACAAAGTGTGGGAATACAGGTCCATAATTTGTTGAAAATGCTGTCACAGTTAGTTAGGGTTGTAAAGAAAGCTTTTGGCACATTGGCCTTCATAGATTGAAGTACTGAGTATAAGAGTTGGGATGTTATGTTGAAGTTGAATAAGTTGTTGGTGAGTATTAACTTGGAATATTGTGTGCAGTTTTCGTCACCCACCTACAAGAACAATGTAAATAAGATTGCAAGAGTACTGAGAAAATATAAAGGATATTGCAGGACCGGAGAACCTTAATTATAAAGAAGGATTAAACAGGTTAGAACTTTATTCACTAGAACATACAAGATTGAGGGGCGATTTAATTGAGGTGTACAAAATTACAAGGAGTATATATAGGGTAAATGCAAGAAGGCTTTTACCATTGAGGTTGGGTAAGACTATAACTAGAGATCATAGGTTAAGGGTGAAAGGTGAAATGTTTAAGGTGAGAGTGTGGTGCGAGCTGCCAGAGCAAGGGGATGTAATTTTGATATCAACATTTAAGAGAAGTTTGGACAGGTACATGGATAGGAGCTGTATGGAGGACTGTGGTCCAGATGCAGGTTCATGGGATTGGGCAGATTAAATGGTTCAGCACTGACTAAATGTGCTGAAGTACCTGTTTCTGTGATGAGGTTTTCCATGACTCTAAAAGCCAGCAGGGCAAAGAGCGAGCACAAGATATCACTAATGAACATGACTGAGGGCACAATATGTGAATTCCAGTACTGGCTGGAATGCTGCTCTTTTGCATGTCCCACTACCAGATTCAGAATGTCCACTCACTATTTGTGATCATTGGAATTTCTTCCCAATACCTATTTGCATTGCTTCTGTCAGATGTCTCTTTAAAAAATAACTCTCAGCATACTCAAAGAATCATAATTTCATAGTCATGACCCCTCAGCTGAGTCTGCACTATTGAGCATTCATTTATTCTAATCCTATACTGTTCTCATTTTAGTTTACTATGTTAGCTCCCAATCTTTTGTTTCCTCTTCTCACTACTCCAAGCCTTCAGTTCCCTTTTGAACATCAACAAGAGATGTGTTACAACCAGAAACACTGCTGCCTTGTCTCTTCAGACACAGATTTATTTTTGAACTTGGGTGCTGTGTGTGAGTGTGGAGTCAGCTCATTCTCTCTGATTGGTACACCAGCTTCCTCCCATATCCCCAGTATGTGCAGGTTGGTAATGTAAGATTATGTAACTTACCCCTCCATTCTGTAGATAGGTGGCAGGTGAATAAAGTGGTGGGGGGAGTTAAAAGGGGAGGCAAGAGGAAAAATGTAGTTCATGTAGATGAGAACTTGATGGTCAGTACAGATGGGCTGGGGCAGAGGGTGTGTTTGTGTGTGGTACAACTGTGGATTTATGAGGTGTTCCACATGAGTGGAACATGTGCTGTTAGCAATTCTAAATGTTAAACTGTCAGAAATTAGTCAAATAATCATTTCACTTCCAGAAAGAAATGGAAATTTCAATGAAATCTCTTACCTAATCGTAGTTTAATTTTTGCAATCAGAATAAAATGTGGAAGATAAATATTTTTCAATGGGACTGCCAGACAGGAATAAATATCCCCATCAGACTTATGCTTTGCAGTTTCCCCCAGTAAAACAAGCTGCACACAAAATACAAACAGACCACCTTAGTTCATCTCATAGTAGAAATACCTCAGAATACACACTTATTTTCCAAATAAGTACTTAAATTAAAATACATTACAATGTTTTTTTTAAAACACAAGTTAGCTTTTTGAGCACACTAGTTTATGCCTGTAGCTGTATTTAACATAACCTCCTTCTCACCCATTTCACTTAATCCTATCTAGGTGCCCTTTCTCTTTCTTTTTGATCCTGTCTCTTCAGTGTAGCTATGTATTTGCAACTCATCCATGTACAAGTTCAGTAAGTTTAATATTTTTTATCCAAATAAATAAATTTCTTCTGCATCCCATACTGAACTCCCTGGTGGCTATCCTACATCCTATACTTATAGCCCACGCTGATGGACTCCTCACAACTGGAAATGTGTCTGCCACAACCACCCTATAAAATACCTCTGTTGTTTTAAATATTTCATTTCAACTGTGTTTGTTGAGAATTGAGTCCCAGCCTGTTCAATCTGTCTTTACCGTTGGGTTCTCTAACCTGTTATAAATTTATCTTGCAACTTCCCTGATGCATTGTTATTCTTTCTGTAATATATAAATTAAATCTGCATATAGAACAAAATACTGTAATGAATATGCCATATATGTTTTGGTAATTCACTTCTAAGTTAAACCTTGCTATTTTCCACAACAACTTTTCTGAATTTGCCAACATTTTTATTAGTTTTGTCTAAATATTTTGTCTAAAAACTTTTCTAAAGAATTGAAAGAAAATCTCTTGCAGTCAATCTTAGCATTATCAGCAATATCCTTTCCAACCTGCCTTTCTGGAGATGTACAAATATGCATTAGTTCAAAGTCCATGCATGAAGCAAGAAACTTCCTAACTGCTCTCTGAAACATGCTATTGAGAGGATGGTCTGTCTCCTACTTCAACATTGCTGAGATTTTAAATTCAGCTTTGAGGAGTTGTGGGATTTTGCTTTAGATTTTGTGGGGTACATGATGATAGCAATGTCTAACAGCATTCTGACAATATGGGTCAGCACATTTCCTGGTTCTGTGCAATTAATAACATAGAACTCCTGACAAGAAGACTAGACACAGAAATATTTAAAATTGGTTACCTGGTCAAGAATTAACGTCTGGACTGAGAGACAAATGTTCATCTTCTTCTGCATGACAGCACTTCCTACAGTCCATATCCATTCCAATGTATTTAAGTCAGTCAACTGAAGCATGGCTTTGACAAGAACCAGATGAGCACTGGATGAATTAAACTGTCTTGGAGTCAGTAAGTCAACTATATTCTGTTCAGGAGTAAAACACACAAAAATATTTTGAAAAACCATAAAAACAGGACAAAAGTATAAATCGAGCAGGTAAAATCTTAAACAAGAGAAAATCTGCAGATGCTGGAAATCAAAGTAATACAAATAAAGCTGGAGGAACTCAGGAGTCCTGATGAAGGGTCTCAGCCCAAAACATAGACTGTTTTCTCTTTTCTATAGATGCTGCCTGGCCTGCAGGGTAAAAATCATAGAAATGTTAACATTTTACTGGGAAATTGAGTGAAAACAATTCACACACTGGGCCAGTTAATGCTGCTGGTGCAGAGAGCAGGGTACAAGAATGAAATGTGGAAATATAAATCCAACTAGAAACTGACATTCACGCACAGTTTTAACACAAACTGCTAAAAATGAGTATGCCCCTCTGTCTATTCAATTCACAGTCCACAAACATTTGGAGACTAAATTAAGAATTCTCAAAATTCAGACATGGGAAGCACGTGGTGTGATTAGTCCACATCTATTTCCTACAACACCTGCTTTCTGTTGCCTGTGCACATTTCCATCTTTGCTAAATGTTAACTGTACATCTCAGTTGAGAGCCAAGATCATCACACTAAGCCACTGAAATCATCCTGGAGTTGGCAGAGCATTCTACTACAGAAGTCAAATTACAGGAGGTGATGCCTTAAGAAGGCAGCATCCACCATCAAGGATCCCACCTTCCAGGCTATGCCATTTTCTTGCAGCTACCATTGGGCAGGAGGTACAGAAGCCTGAGGTTCCGCACCACCAAGTTCAAGAAAAGTTATTTCTTTTCAACCATTTGTTTTTTGACCCAGACTGCACAAGCTTAATCACTACAGATTAGCAACACTATTAACAATTCGGTCAGTTTGCACTAAAATGGGTTTTTGTCTTTCCTTTAGTTTTAATTGTGTTCTTTCTTGGGTAAACAAAAATGTATAATTTATGTTTACATTATGTCACAAGAGGACAGGAGACACTTAAGTACTAGGGGCAGGACAGGAATAATTAAAGGATAGAACCAGATGGGGAGACCATGGCATGGAAAAGAGACTAGGTAATCCTGGGGTTCAAAGAGAGTTTGTGGCTCAGCTGGATCCCAGAGTCCATGGGATGGTACAAGAGCCCCCTGGGCAGCCACATAACTCCTGGGCAGGGCCGCCTCCTAGGCAGGAGCACGGAGGCCCGGGCAAGATGCAGAACACCTGGGCAGGTGTGGGCACAACCCATAGGGAGCAAGGGGTAGGAAGGGGCAGAGACCTGAGGGTGGGCCACATACTCCTGGGCAGGGCTGCCTCCCAGGCAGGAACAGAGGCCCAGGCAAGACACAAGACACCTGGGCAGGTAGTGGGCACAACCCATCAGAGGTGAGGGGTAGGAAGGGGACAGAATCCCTCCCCACCAGGCAACAGCAGTCTAACCTGCTACCAGACAGAGGCAAAGGATCAGGAGGGAACTTGGTCCAAGGTGACTCCAAGGCTGACTCACAGAACTTGGGGATGAAGCCGTGGGCCCTCCAAGCCAGGACGACTGGAACAAACAGAGCCAATCAAACAAAACACCTCAGAACATGGCAAACCAGCTCATACAAGACAAACAGGACAAAATAGGTTCACAACAGAACAACCCCTCCCCCAACTAGGCTCAGTCCCAGAGTCCCTTATATCCAGCTGATAGGCAACAGGTGCACCTTCTTAAGCCAAGATGATCCTATTTGGCTTAAGGATGACAGGAGGGATGGCTGCAAGACCCGGAGTCTGGAGTCCACGGACCGGATCATGACTCGGAATGCGGATTCCTTTATCTTTTGATATGGCTCCTAAACCGAAACAGAAGAAAGCTACTACTTTGAAGACTGCGCAAATCGGCGGGGAAAAAGGCCTAGCCGTCTCGGTGAAGCCTTGGACTCAAGTTGGATCTCCTCCCGGCGAAGTGCATGGCACTTCTGATTATGCGGGACAGGAAGTTGCAGCAATGTCGGCGGTCTCTAAGAAGAAACGGCAAGAATAACGCATGCGCGAAAGTATGCATGAACAGATATTAACAAAACTACAAATCCCAACTACGGCTGGAAGTGAAACTGGAAGTGAATCGGAAGTGGAAATTCAGAGGAAGAAGAAGAGGAAAAGAAGAAGGAGATTAAAGGAGACATAAAAGATATCCTGATATATATTATGAATGAATTAAAAGCTATAAGAAGGATGTAGAATACACTCGATAATGTGGTGGAAAAACAAAAGAAGATGGATAATAAAGTTTAAGAGATGGAAGTAAAAGTGGAAGAAAACACTGAAAGAATAGATAAGATAGAAGACAATAATCTTGCCTGGACAATAGAAAGAAAACAGATGTTGGAAAAAATAGATGCGCTTGAAAAGTAATTGAAATTGAAAGAGCACATAGAGCTTTAAGACCAAGACCTCCACAAGATCAAAATCCAAGATCAATTTTGATAAAATGCTCAAGGTACCAAGATAAAGAAATGATCTTGAAGGCAGCTATTCAAGGTGCTAAAAAGAGAAATGGGCCATTGATAATAGGAAGGAAAAGAGTTTTTTTTAAAATCCAGACATAAGTTACAATCTTCTGAAGAGGCGAAAGGAATTTAATCCAGTGAAAAAATCTTTATGGGAAAAGGGCTATAAATTTTTATTGAGATATCCAGCAAAATTGATAATTTTCCTGGATAACGAAGAAAGAAGATTTTTTGTTGACTACCGGAAAGCGGAGAAATTTGTACAAGAATTACCTGATGTCCACGAAGAGAAGTAAAGAATTATAGAAATGAAATGGACTAATAATGAAGACTGAAACAAGGTTGGACTTGACAGACATTTATAAAAAATAGTTGAGGAGTATTAATTGGGAGTAGAGACATTAATTATTTTCTTTTTTTTCTTCACTAATATATTTTCTTTTTTTTTGCGGGGGAGCTGGAGGAGCTCCTGATCGATGGCTGCGAGTTTCACGTGTACAATCATGGCGATTGCCATGACCCGTAAAATGGGGGGGGGGGGTAATGTGTTTTTATTCACAATATTGGTGGGGGGGTACTTTGTTTTTTTTTCTTATATATTAGTTATCTTCTTTTATTTTTCTTCTTTTTTGCCTGGATGGTTGGGGAGAAACTCATAGCAACATGGAGAATTTTAAAGAGTTCCCAAGGTATTATGAATGATTAATTTATTTAATTTTTGAAGTTTTAATGTTAATGGAATTAATGGACCTGTGAAAAGAAAAAGAGTTTTAACATTTATTAAGAAAATGAAAGGAGATACAGCTTTTTTACAAGAAACACATTTAACAGAAACAGAACATAAGAAATTAAAGAGGGATTGGGTTGGAAATGTCATTGCAGCTTCATTTAATTCAAAATCGAGAGGAGTTGCAATTTTGGTTAATAAATCTTTACCAATTAAAATACAAAATGTAATCATTGATTCTGGGGGGAGATATGTGATTATACGTCAATTTTTTTCAGAATTATGGACTTTTATGAACATTTATGCACCAAATGAAAATGATGCAAAATTCATACAAGAAGTTTTTTTGAACTTGGCTGATGCACATGATAAAATATTAATAGGTGGAGATTTTAATTTTTGTTTAGATCCAGTTTTGGATAGGTCAACTAAAATTGCTACAAAATCAAAAGTAATAAAACTAACTTTATCATTAATGAAAGATTTAAACCTGATTGACATATGGAGGAAAATTAATCCAAGAGAAAGAGATTATTCATTTTATTCAAATAGACATAAAACGAACTCAATGATTGATTTTTTTTATTATCAAAAAATATTCAAGATAGAGTGAAAAGTGTGGAATATAAAGCAAGAATACTGTCAGATCATTCCCCCTTGATAATGACAATGATAATGATGGATAAGGAGGAATCGATTTATAGATGGAGATTTAATTCAATTTTATTAAAATGTCAAGATTTTTGTGATTTTATGAAAAAACTGATTCAATTTTTTTTGGATACAAATTTACATTCAGTTGAGGATAAAATTGTATTATGGGAAGCAATGAAAGCATATTTAAGGGGTCAGATTATAAGTTATACATCTAAAATTAAGAAGGAATACATGGCAGAAATAGATCAATTGGAAAAAGATATCATAAAGTTAGAAAAAGAATCTCAAAGATATATGACAGAAGAAAAACGAAAACAACTTGTTAGTAAAAAACTACAATATAATACACTCCAGACATATAGTACAGAAAAAGTAATTATGAGAACTAAACAGAAATATTAGGAATTAGGTGAAAGATCACATAAAATTCTTGCTTGGCAGTTGAAAACAGAACAGGCTTCTAAAACAATAAATGCAGTTAGAACAAGTGTAAATAAGGTTACTTATAAACCTTTAGAAATTAATGAAACTTTTAAAAATTTTATACTGAACTATATCAATCAGAATCACAAAATAAGATTGCTGATATAGATAAATTTTTATCACAAATAACCCTTACAAAATTAAATTTGGAAGAACAGAAATGATTAGATATGCCCTTTACATTAAAAGAGGTTGAAGAAGCTTTAGGATCACTTCACAGTAATAAATCCCCAGGAGAAGATGGTTTTCCTCCTGAATTTTATGAAAAATTTAAAGATTTACTAATTCCTCCTTTTATGGAATTAATATACCAAGTGGAAAGAATGCATAAACTCGCACAATCTTTTTTAACAGCGATCATAACTGTATTGCCAAAAAAAGATAGAGATCCTTCAAAACTAACATCATATAGGCCTATTTCTTTATTGAATACAGATTATAAAATAATAGCAAAAAATTTATCTAATAGAATATCTAAATATTTACCAAAATTAATACTTATGGATCAAACAGGTTTTATTAAAAACAGACTATCAATGGATAATATAACCCGGCTACTTAGTACTCGACACCGTTCAAACAATACTCTGCCCTCTTGTTCCTGCTTCCAAAAGTGGATAACTTCACATTTATTCACATTGAATGACATCTGCCAAGTATCTGCCCACTCACTCAGCCTATCCAAGTCTCCCTGTATTCTCCTAACGTCCTCTTCGCATGTCACACTGCTACCCAGTTTAGTATCGTCAGCAAACTTGTTGATATAGTTTTCAATGCCCTCATCTAAATCATTGACATAAATCGCGCTGGTGAGACCACACCTGGAATATTGTGTACAGTTTTGGTCTCCAGGTTTAAGGAAGGACATTCTGGCAATTGAGGAAGTGCAGGGTAGATTCACTAGGTTGATTCCTGGGATGGCAGGGCTGTCTTACGCAGAGAGATTGGAGAGATTGGGCTTGTACACGCTGGAATTGAGGAGATTGAGAGGGGATCTGATTGAAACATTTAAGATAATTAAAGGATTTGATAGGATTGAGGCAGGAAATATGTTCCAGATGTTGGGAGAGTCCAGTACCAGAGGGCATGGATTGAGAATAAGAGGTCAGTTATTTAAAACAGAGTTGAGGAAGAGCTTCTTCTCCCAGAGAGTTGTGGAGGTGTGGAATGCACTGCCTCGGAAGACGGTGGAGGCCAATTCTCTGGATGCTTTCAAGAAGGAGCTGGATAGATATCTGATGGATAGGGGAATCAAGGGATATGGGGACAAGGCAGGGACTGGGTATTGATAGTGAATGATCAACCATGATCTCAGAATGGCAGTGCAGACTCGAGGGGCCGAATGGTCTACTTCTGCACCTATTGTCTATTGTCTATAATTCATTTGGCACAAAAAAGAGAGGAAATGAGTGTGGCAGTTGCTTTGGATACAGAAAAAGCATTTGATAGATTAGAATGGGATTTTTTATTTAAGGCAGGGGTGTCAAACTCATTTTAGGTCACGGGCCGGATTGGGCAAAATGCAGCTTCATGCGGGCCAGATCAGTCGGGCGCGTGCGAATGCAGCTTTCATTGCCTCCGTTTTTTCAGCCTGTTCTCATGTGTCTCAGTCTCTGCTATAACTACAAAGTGTTTCACTTCACAAATTCCGTTTCTTATGAAGAAGACTGCTGAACAAGCATTATTTTTATGATTGGTATTAACTTACAATCATAGGCTTCATATCACCAGGCCATTAATAATTAAAATAATAGATCTACCTAAAATGATCTCGTATATGGCCCACAGGCCTTGAGCTTGACACCTATGATTTAACGTATTGGAAAAATATGAGTTAGGAAAATCTTTTATACAATGGATTAAAACCTTAAATACTAATCCTCAAGCTAAAGTAGTTACAAATAGTCAGATTTCAACACCATTTTGCTTAACGAGGTCAACTAGACAAGTCTGCTCATTATCACCTGCTTTATTTGTATTTGCAATAGAACCATTAGCTGAATTAATTAGAACAGATTCAGACATTGGGGGCTTTAGAGTTAATCAAGAAGAATATAAGATTAATTTATTTGCTGATGATGTTTTGATTTATTTAACAAACCCATTTGCAATCTTTGCAAAGATTATCTTTTAGATTGGAAGAATATGGGAAAGTATCAGGGTATAAAGTAAATTGGGATAAAAGTGAAATTTTACCCCTTACCAAAGGAAATTATAATCAATGTCGATTAGTAACTCAATTTCGATGGTCAATAAATGGGATAAAATAATTAGGTATTAGAGTTGATAATGATGTAAAAAATTTATATAAACAAAATTATTTGCCATTATTAAAAAAATAAAAGAGGATCTTGATAAATGGATGATGTTACCAATAACATTAATAGGTAGAGTTAATGCTGTAAAAATGAATATATTTCCTAGATTGCAATATTTATTTCAAACTTTACCAATACAATTACCTCAGAAGTTTTTTCAAGAACTGAATAAATATGTAAGGAAATTTCTTTGGAAAGGAAAGATGTCAAGAGTATCATTGCAAAAATTGACATGTAAATTAGATTTAGGAGGGTTGCAACTTCCAAATTTTAAGAATTATTATAAAGCAAATCAACGTAGATTTATTGTGCCTTTTTTTGATGAAGAAAAACCGGCATGGTTAGAATAGAATTAGATAAGATAGGAGAAAACATACCAGAAGATTTTATATATAAGTGGGAATCCAAACGGATACGGGAAAAAAAAGAATCTCCTATATTAAGACACTTGATTGATTTATGGAATAAGGTAAATATGGAAGATGAGATAAAGAAATCTTTATTAGCAAAAAGAACTTTAATTCAAAATAGGCTTATTCCTTTTACAATGGATAATAAACTTTTACATAATTGGTTCCAAAAGGGGATTAAATATATAGGTGATTGTTTTGAAGGAGGTATATTGATGTCATTTGATCAATTAAAAAATAAATATAAAATATCAAACAACACTCTTTTCTGTTATTTTCAACTAAAGGCTTATTTACAAGAAAAGCCGGGTCAAACAATGTTGATGCTAAAACCTAGTGAAATAGAAATATTAATTCAAAAAGGAAAAATTTAAAAATCAGGAATTCATAAATCAAGACAAAAATGGGAATCTGATTTGAATGTTAAGATTAATGGAAAAAACTGGTCAAGATCATGTTCTGATAGAATGAGAAATACAATAAATGTTCGACTTAGATTAATACAATATAATTTTTTACATCAATTATATATAAAACCACAGAAAATAAATAGATTAAATTCAAATATGTCTGACCAATGTTTTCGATGTAATCAAGAAATTGGTACTTTTTTACATTCTACTTAGTCTTGTTTTAAAATTCAACCATTTTGGATAAATCTAAGACTTTTATTGGAACAAATTACTGGAGTACAACTCCCACATAGTCCAGCATTATTTTTATTAGGAGACATTGAAGGGACAATATCGAAACTTAATTTGAATAAGTATCAGAAAAAATTTATAAAAATTGCATTGGCAGTAGCCAAAAAAGTTATCGCATTTACTTGGAAATCTGAGTTATATTTAACTATGGATCTTTGGAATAATGAAATACATAGTTGTATTCCACTTGAAGAAATTACATACAATCTAAGAAATGAATATGATATATTTTTGAAAATTTGGCTCCCATACTTACAAAAGATAGGATTAAATACATAGGTCCTTTGAAGATAAAATTTTCAAGTAATTGGGGAAAGTAAAAATAAATATTAAAATTATTTTGAACTCCATGGAGCATGTGAGGATCCTCCGATATCCAGGCAATCTTTCTCTCTATTTTTTCTTTCTTTAGATAGGGTTAAGGGGAGGGGGGAGGGTTAATATTATTTTTCTCACTATTTCCCCAGCCTTGTGCCTTTATCCTTTCAGATAACCTGGAAATACAATCTAGTCAAAGGCTACAAGAACAATGAGAGAATAATGATGAGGATTACAAATGCCCTTCTATCAGCACAGATGTTGGCAATGCACATTTTTTCCAAAAGATGAGACCACCCTCAGGGTGGAGCAACACATTATATTCTCTCTTGGTAGCTTCCAACCTGATGGCATGAATATTGACGCCTCCTTCCCCTCCCCTTTTCTTCTATTCCCCAGACTAGCTTTTTACCTTTTCTAACCTGTCCATCCCCTCACCCAGTACCCCTCCTCCCTCCCTTTATCCTATGGTACACTCTTCCTCTCTTATCAATTCCTTCCTCTCAAGCCCATTATCTTTCCTACATCTGGCTTTACGTATCACCGTTTAGCTATCCTCCTTCCCCTCCTTGCACCTTTTTATTCTGGTGTCTTCCCCCTTCCTTTCCAGTCCTGAAGAAAGGTCTTGGCCTAAAACCTTGACTATTTGCTCATTTCCATAGATGCTGCTTGACTTGCTGAGTTCCTCCAGCAATCTGAGTGTTGCTTTGGATTTCCAGCATCTGCAGAATTTCTTGTGTTTATCCTTTCCAAGTAGTCTAGAGTAGGACAAATACTAAATAACACCACAGCTGTCAAGCTGGGTCAAAGGGAGAACTTCACCCAACAGTCAGGAGGTTGTGATTTCGAATTCCATCCTAGATACCCGAGCATATAATCTGGGTTGACCCTCAAGTAAGGCAACAGTGAGCCTTATACTACTGAAGATGCTCACTTTAAACAAAATGTTAAATAGTGCTTGACTTATTAAACGGACAAACAAAGAAGCCCCAGGACACTATTCTGATCAGCATTGTGGTCAAGGTTTAACAATTAACATATTAGTAGATGGGCTGGTTGCTATTTCATTGTTATTCATGGGATCATTGGTTGTTTATATGCATTTTGTTCTTGTAAACCACTGGGTGATCACACAATTGTGAGTAGTGTTTTGCAGTCAGGAAAGTTGCAAGACACATTTCTTTTGCATATAAAACACAGAAAATGATGGAGGAACTCAGCTGGCCAGGTAGCACCTATGGACAAAAGTAAACAGGAGACATTTTGGGCCGAGACCATTCATCAGGTCTGGGTAGCCTCCAACCTGATGGCATAAATATTAATATCTCTTCTGGTATAAAAAAATCCCTCTCCCTCCCCTCTTCTTTTATTCCCCATTACCTCTTCACCTGCATATCGCCTCCAGTCCTCCCTCCCTTTATCCTATGGTTCTTAGAGTATTGTGTTCAATTCTGGTCACCTCATTATAGGAAGGATGTGGAAGTTATGGAGAGGGTGCAGAGCAGATTTACCAGGATGTTGCCTGGATTGGAGAACAAGGTTAGCAGAGCTGGGATCTTTCTCTTTTGGGCGTAGAAGAATGAGAGGGGACTTGATAGAGGTCTACAAGATTATGAGAGGCATAGATAGGGTGGATAGTCAGTACTTGTTTCCCAGGGCACCAATAGCAAACACCAGAGGGCATATGTACAAAATAAAGGGAGGGAAGTTTAGGGGGAGACATCAGGGGTAAGTTTTTTTTACACAGAGGGTTGTGAGTGTCTGGAATGACTTGCCAGGGATGGTGGTGGAAGCTAAAACATTATGGGTATTTAAGAGCCTCTTGGACAGGCACATGGATGAGAGAAAAATAGAGGGTTATGGGGTAGTGTGGGTTTAGTACTTTTTTTAAAAAAGATTATATGGGTCAGCACAACATGGAGGGCTGAAGGGCCTGTACTGTGCTGTAATGTTCTATGGTTCCTCTCTCATCTCCTATCAAATTCATTTCCTTCCAGCCCTTTACCGTTATCTGGCTTTATATAATACCTTCTAGCTAACCTGCTTCCCCTCCTCTCACCTTTTGTGTGTGTTAATTTGATTTCCAGCATCTTCAGATTTTTTTCTTGTTTGTGTTCCTCTTGCTTAATTCATCATCATTATCCCAAATTAATAAATATCTGTTACTGATTAATTTATGGGGTGTATCAGATGTCCAGTGAGGGGTAGCACCTCTGGTGAAGGGGCTTGTCATGTCCAATCTGGAGCAGCTCACACACCTTTGGTCCCCACCAGACACTCCGCTCTCACCCATAGCTCTAAGCAGCTGATTGCATATGACACTGACCACACTTCAACAGGTGGGCTAAACCAGGTGTGGGAAGCCAGTGGGCCTTATACCCTGGTGAGATAGGGATATGTCTGTCCTAGCATGTGAAGTTAGCTCTAGGGACTATAGAGAGATCCAATGGCCAGGATGGTAGTTCTGCAACACTCCTAGGAGAGCAAAGGGCATGACGAGGCACAGAAGAAGTCATGGTCATCCACTGCAACCAAGGGGGACACCAGTTGTGATGGGTACTTGTACCACTGGACCCAAACTTCTGAGGTCAAGAGAGTGGAACCACCACAGTGCAATGGCTTTTCCACTTTAAGAACTCTCCCATAACATGCTTCCTGTCATCATCGAACACAACAGACAACCACCATCAATGATCAATTTCTGATCTCAAGGGAGAAGCATAAAATATTAAATTCCTTCTGCAAACGAAGTCTAAGTTACCACCTCACCTGCAAATATGTCCTGTGATCCTTAATATGCCCTAGTTGGAAATCCAGCAGAACTTCCTGCAGCATAAACTCAGCCTGTGTCTCAACATCACCATAATCTTTAGCTTCTTTTATCCCTTCTTCACAGAGCAGAGAGGTATCCAGAAAACACTCTATTAAAAAGAGTCATATTTCCTTAGAGTTAAAATGCTGATTTTCAACATTTCCAATTTTTTTCAAATTTCAAGATTTGTAATAATCAACATTGATAGCATAAGATGCAATCGCAAGATTAAAAATTTCTTTCAACTATAACACAAGATTTTAAAAATTATACAGGCTCCTTTACTGTGAAGTATAAAAAGGTTAGGAAGAGATCACTATGATCTCTTATTAGAAGTAACTAAAGGTATAAAAAGTTTGTCAGCCGTCTACTCTCACTTTTAGAATTCTCAATCACTTGTCACCAGTGCAACATTTCCCCTTCATTCTTAACAAAGACTAAGGAATGTGTGGTCCCATTCCATGATGCTAGCTGTCTTAATCTTGCAAAGGCTCCCCTAGCACTACTCAAGCAGTGGTTGATCTCTGAGTTGATGTCTACTTTTGAGAAGAGAACACTGTCAAGGTAGGGAAAGTGACCTAAGGGTGATATTGTCAACTTTTATGGAAGGCTGGAAAAATGACTGGTCAGATAATGGCTGCTATAGGACCTATGTGTTTTTATATTAAAAACAAGACCCAGGGCACTATATACCTTGGCAAAGGTATTCAGGATACTTTTGAGGTCTTCCACAGAGTGTGCTGCAATGGTGTTGTCATCTGTGTACTGAAACTCCATGATAGTGGTGACCTTGAGCCAGTTAAGGTTGAAAAGATTGCTGTCTATACCATACAAGATTGGGATTCTATGTGGCAGGTCTTAGCCAATGAGGTGAAAGATGGAAGCAATAAAGATTGCAAATAAGATGAGTGTGATGATTCAGCCCTGCTTGACCTCTGTCTTGACAGTGAAGGTTTCTATATAATGAATATATAGACTGGACAACACAATGAGTGCAAAGAACCCCTTTTTTTATTTTTGTACTTCTTATATTTTATTTCTTATAAAAGAATCCTTCTTAGGATTTCAGTCAGTGCAAAATATTTGGTGGTTTTCCCTCCCAAACCTAAGACTGCTGATGGCAATCTACCATGGGCTCACAGTGAGCATTGCATGCTACAATCTACTTGACGCACGATCTTGAATTTAAACCAGTAAGTAGCACTGAAGAGAGTTGAACAGTCACAATACAATAACAGCAGCAGATCAAAGATGTTCATTTTTGAGCACATATTTTCTGTTCTGAGTAAGTGTGTTGCATGTTTTTTTGATTCAGTAAATGTGTTGTTTCATTACAATCATTCACTCTACATCTACCTTCCTGTCAAGATTGTGCCTAACTCAGTGCACATCAAGCAGATAGATCAGGAAACCATTTATTTCACTTCTTTTGTGTCCTTTACATTTGTTTTTTTTGTCTTGGATGTGATTCTGGAACTGTTGGAGCGTGTGAGTTGCTGTTTGGAGATCGTTTGGGTGTTCCAGCACTCATTCCAAAGGAATTCAGAAAGGCAGAGGTAGTGTGCACAAACCTCGAAGCAGGCAGGCTATGGGACGGTACACGAGCTGATATTCGACTCCATTTCACTTCTGCTGTTCACCAGTTAAAGTGACAAGGGAGACTAAAACATCGAGGCAAATGCCCAAGTTTGGAGATCGCTTGGGTGTTCCAGTGCTTCGCAGTCTCCATAGAACCATAGAACACTACAGCACAGTACAGGCCCTTCAGCCCTCCATGTTTGCTGACCTATATAATCCTTAAAAAAAAGTACTAATCCCACACTACCCCACAATCTTCCATTTTTCTTTCATCTATGTGCCTGTCCAAGAGGCTCTTAAATACACCTAATGATTTAGCCTCCACCACCATCCCTGGCAAGTCATTCCAGGCACTCACAACCCTCTGTGTAAAAAAATTATCCCTGATGTCTCCCCTAAACTTCCCTCTCTTAATTTTGTACATATGCCCTCTGGTGTTTGCTATTGGTGCCCTGGGAAACAGGTACTGACTACTCACCCTATCTATGCCTCTCATAATCTTGTAGACCTCTATCAAGTCCCCTCTCATTCTTCTATGCTCCAAAGAGAAAAGTCCCAGCTCTGCTAACCTAGCTTCATATGACTTGTTCTCCAATCCAGGCAACATCCTGGTAAATCTCCTCTGCACCCTCTCCATAGCTTCCACATCCTTCCTATAATGAAGTGACCAGAAATGAACACAATACTCTAAGTGTGGTCTCACCAGCGATTTGTAGAGTTGCAACATGACCTCTCTACTCTTGAACTCAATCCCCCTGTTAATAAAGCCTAGCATCCATAGGCCTTCTTAACTACCCTATCAACCTGTGCAGCAACCTTGAAAGATGTATGGACTTGAACCCCAAGGTCCCCTTGTTCATCCACACTCTTAAGTAATTAACCATTAATCCTGCACTCAGTCTTCTGGTTTGTCCTTCCAAAATGCATCACCTCACACTTGTCAGGATTGAACTCCATTTGCCATTTTTCTGCCCAACTCTGCAGCCTGTCTGTATCCTCTTGTAACCTTCGACCACCATTCACAACTCCTCCAATCTTCGTGTCATCCAAAAACTTACTCACCCATCCTTCCACCTCTACATCCAGGTCATTTATAAAAATCACAAATAGCAGAGGTCCCAGGACAGATCCCTGCGGCACTCCACAAGTCACCGACCTTCAGGCAGAATACTTTCCTTCCACAACTACCCTCTGGTTTCTTCCTTTAAGCCAATTTTTATCCAAACAGCCAAGGTTCCACTTATCCCATGCCTCATGACTTTCTGGATGAGTCTGTCATGAGGGACCTTGTCAAATGCTTTGCTAAAGTCCATGTAGACCACATCTACTGCCCTACCCTCATCAATTTCTTTTGTTACCTCTTCAAAAAACTCAATCAGGCTTGTGAGGTACAATCTTCCCTTCACAAAGCCATGTCAACTATCCATGAGTAGTCTGTACTTCTCCAAATGCTCGTAGATCCTACCCTTAAGAATCCTTTCCAGTAGTTTGCATACCACTGACGTAAGACTCACCGGTCTATAGTTCCCAGGTTTCTCCCTATTACCTTTTTTAAACAACGGAACTACATCTGCCATTCTCCAGTCCTCTGGCACTCCCCCTGCAGCCAAAGAGTATTCAAAGATCATAGCTAATGCTCCTGCGATCTCTTCTCTCAAATCCCACAACAACCTGGGATGTATCATATCTGGCCCTGGGGATTTATCAATCTTAATGTTTTTAAGAAGATCCAGCACTTCTTCTTCCCTAATCTCCACATTGTCCAGCACACAGGCCTGCTCTACTTCGACCTCATCCTGATCAGGATCCTTTTCACTTCTGAATACTGAAGCAACGTATTCAATTAGGACCTCTCCTACCTCCTCCGCCTCCAGGCACATGTTGCCTTCTTTATCCTTTAGCGGTCCCACCTTTGGTCTCATCATCCTCCTATTCTTCACATACACATAGAGCGCCTTGGGGTTCTCCCTAATCCTACATGCCAAGGCCTTCCCATGCCCCCTTCGAGCTCTCCTAAGTCCTTTCTTTAGCTCCATCCTGGCTACCCTATATTTCCCATAAGCCCCTTCCTGCTTCTTATATCTAACATATGCTTCCTTTTTCCTCTTGATGAGTTGCCTCACATGTTTCATCAGCCACAGTTCCCTTTTCCTACCATTTTTTCCTTGTCTCAGTGGGACAAACCCATCCCGAACCCAGCTCAAGTTGTCCCTAAACTACTCCCACATTGCTTCTGTGCTTTCCCCTTTGAACATCTGTTTCCAATTTACTCTCACTAGTTCCTGCCTCATCCCTTCAAAGTTAGCCCTTCCCCAGTTAAGTACTTTACCATTTTATCTGATTTTATCCCTTTCCATAGCTATGCTGAAACTAAGGGAGTTGTGGTCACTCTCACCAAAATGCTCCCCCACCAAGAGGTCTATCACCTGGCCAGGTTCATTACCCAGAACTGATCCAGTATAGCCTCTCCTCTTGTCAGTCAGTCCACATACTGTGTCAGGAACCCTTCTTGAACACACCTGGCAAATTCAGCCCCATCTATTCCCCTTGCACTCAGGAAGTGCCAGTCAATATGAGGGAAGTTGAAATCACCCATAACTACTACCCTGTATTTCCTGCTCCATTCTAAAATCTGCCTGCTTATCTGCTCCTCGGTGTCCCAAGGGCTATTTGGGGGCCTAAAGACTACTCTCAGCACAGTGATTATTTCTGACTTCCACCCAGACTGACTCCGTGGACACTCCTTCTGCAGCGTCCTCCCTTTCTATAGTCGTGATACTATCCCTGACCAGCAATGCCATTCCCCCCCCACTTTTCTACCCCCCATCCTATTCTTTTTAAAACACCTGAACCCCGGGACCTGCATCATCCAATCCTGCCCTTCCTCCAACCAAGTTTCAGTTGTTCAGAAATAGACACATTTCAACCCCTTTAACTGGCTACAATTATGTTCCGTCCCCTGCCTGTCCTTCCCCATCAACTCAGAACTCTGATTCTGATTCTCACCCCCCTGCCAAACTAGTTTAATCCCTCCCCAACAGCTCTATCAAACCTGTCCGCCAGGATATTGGTCCCCTTGGGATTCAAGTGCAACCCGTCCTTTTTGTACAGGTCACACCCACCCATAAATCTGAATCCCTGCCCCCTCTGTTCCAATCCCTCAGCCACGCATTTATCCTCCACCTCATTCTATTCCTATTCTCACTGTTGCGTGGTACAGGCAGTAATCCCGAGATTACTGCCTTTGAGGTCCTGCTTTTCAACTTCCTTCCTAACTCCCTGTAGTCTTCTTTCAGGACCTCTTCCCTTTTCCTACCTATGTCATTGGTACTAATATGTACCACAACCTCTGGCTGATCTCCCTCCCACCACAGGATATCTTGGATGCGATCAGAAACATCCTGGACCCTGGCACCTGGGAGGCAAACTACCATCTGAGTTTCTTTCCTGCGTCCACAGAATCGCCTGTCTGAACCCCTGACTATAGAGTCCCCTATCACTACTGCCTTCCTCTTCCTTTCCCTACCCTTCTGAGCCACAGGGCCAGACTCTGTGCCAGAGGCACGGCCACTGTCACTTCCCCCAGGTAGGCTGTTCCCCACCCCCCCCACCAACAGTACTCAAATAGGAGTACTGATTGCCAAGGGGTACAGCCACAGGGGTACTCTCTAGTACCTGTCTCTTCCCCTTCCGTCTCCTGACTGTGACCCATTTCTCTGTTCCCCGTGGTCCCGGAGTGACCACCTGGCTGTAACTCCTCTCTATCACCTCCTCACTCTCCCTGACCAGACAAAGGTCATTGAGCTGCAGCTCCAGTTCCCTAACACGGTCCCTTAGGAGTTGCATCTCGATGCACCAGGTGCAGATGTGGCCGTCCGGGACGCCGGGAGACTCTAGGACCTCCCACATCTGACACTGACCACAGAAAACTGACCTCACACACATACTACTTCCTTTTGCAATCAACAACTGCCTCACCTAGTCCCATTACCGCCGAAGCCCATTGAGCCAAAGCCCTTTCACTCCAAGTTGATTCCAGGAGGCAGGGGCAACATGCAGAATCCTCATGGTGAGAAGGCTAAGGGATGGGGCACAAGCCAATGTTTGACATCATTTCAGTGATTAAAGTTTCCATTGTTTGCTAATTAAAGTGATGAGGGAGAGTGGAGATTGAAACCCTGGAGTTAATGCGGAGGGTGAGCACCAGTTGTCTGCCTTTTGATCACCAAGTTATCAGAGAGGGGAGAGCCTGCCGATGTGATGGTGAATGTTGGCCAGGTTTTTGCATTTGGATGTGGACTTGAACTATACATTTTTTTTGGGTCTTACAGTTTTTTTTGTATTTTGTGTTTTGCACCCGATCTTTTTGTTTTTTTCTGGGGTGTATTAGGGGGTTGATATGCCTGCTCCATTTTGTTTGTTTCTTTGTGCAGGAGGAGGGATTTGGGGGATGATGACCATGCTGCCTTTCTTTACTTTCTTGTTTTCATGGCGATGTGAAGAGAATAAATTCAGATTTGTATGCTTTGATAATAAATGAACCTTTGAACCGTGTTAAGGAATTCTTTCACACGGCACTGCCATTTTCAGCATTACAAATTTCAATGTTGACCTTCTCTGAGTGAGCTGTGATGGAACTCTTTTTTTCGTCTTAATTTTCCCAGCCCATTAATTAACCCAGGCATTTCCTATTGTGAACCATACTTGAGTTATTGATATATTAGAAAAACAGAAAACCTACAGCACAATACAGGCCCTTCGGCCCACCATGCACATACTTTAGAAATTATTTAGGGTTACCTATAGCCCTCTATTTTTCTAAGCTCCAAGTACCCATTCAGGAATCTTTTAAAAGACCCTATCGTATCTGCCTCCACCACAGTCGCCCACAGCCCATTCCATGAACTCACCACTTCCTGCGTAAAAAACTTACCCGAGATTCCCTCTGTACCTACCTCCAAACACCTTGAAACTATGTGCTCTCATGCTAGCCATTTCAGCCCTGGTGAAAAGCCACTGTCTATCTACACCATCAATGTCTCTCATCATCTTAAACACCTCGATCAGGTCACCTCTCATCCTCTGTCACTCCAAGAAGAAAAGGCCGAGTTCATTCAACCTATTCTCGTAAGGCATGCTCCCCAATCCAGGCAACATCCTTGTAAATCTCCTCTGCACCCTTTCTATAGCTTCAACATCCTTCCTGTAGTGAGGCGACCAGAACTGAGCACAGTACTCTAAGTGGGGTCTGACCAGGATCCTATATATCTATAATATTACCTCTCGGCTCCTAAACTCAATCCCATGATTGATGAAGCCAATGCATCGTATGCCTTCTTAACCACAAAGTCAACCTGTGCAGCAGCTTTGAGTGTTCTATGGATTCGGACCCCAAGATCCCTCTGATCCTCCACACTGACAAGAGTCTTACCATTAATACTATATTCTGGCATCATATTTGACCTGCCAAAATGAACCACACCACACTTACCTGGGCTGAACTCCTTCATCTGCCACTTCTCAGCCCAGTTTTGCATCCTATCAATGTCCTGCTGTAACCTCTGACAGCCCTCCACATTATCCACAACACACCTAGCAAATTTACTAACCTATCCTTCCACTTCCTCATCCAAGTCACTTCTAAAAATTGCAAAGACAAGGGGTCCCAGAACTAGTCACCAACCTCCATGCAGAATATGACCCATCTACAACCACTCTTTGCCTTCTGTGGCCAAGCCAGTTCTGGATCTGATGCACCATCAATAACACTCTCTGAGACGTAAAGGCGAGATATCGGCTTTTATTGACTGGAAGAAGGAAGAAGCAGTGGTTGACCACCATACTACATCCTGGAGACAGAAAGACTGGGCTCAGACCTCAATCGCCTTTATACCGGGGTCTGTGGGAGAAGCCACAGGAGCAGTCAGCAGGGGGCGTGTCCAGACAGGTATATGTAGTTCACCACAGGATCCACAAAGCAATGTTCTGTTGGATCCCATGCCGCCCTCCTTACTTTCTCAATAAGCTTTGCATGGGATACCTTCAAATACCTTGCTGAAATTAATATCTACTGCTCTACCTTCATCAATGTGTTTAGTTACATCCTCTAAAAAATTCAATCAGGCTCGTAAGGCATGACCTCCCTTTGACAAAGCCATGCTAACTACTCCTAATCTTATTATGTGTCTCCAAATGTTCATAAATCCTGCCTCTCAGGATCACCTCCATCAATTTACCAACCACTGAAGTAAGACACACTGGTCTATAATTTCCCGGGCTATCTCTATAAGGGGACAACGTCTGCAACCCTCCAATCCTCCAGAACCTCTCTCATCCCCATTGATAATACAAAGATCATTGTCAGAAGCTCAGCAATTTCCTCCCTTGCCTCCCACAGTAGCCTGGGGTATATCTTGTCCTGTCCTGGTGACTTTTCCATCTTGATCCCTTCTAAAAGCTCCAGCACATCCTCTTTCTTAATGTCTATATGCTCAAGCTTTTCAGTCCACTGTAAGTCAATACTACAATCGCCAAAGTCCTTTTCCATAGTGAATACTGAAGCAAAGTATTCATTAAGTACCTCCACTATCTCCTCTGGTTCCATACACACTTCTCGACTGTCACATTTGATTGGTCCTGTTCTCTCATGTCTTATCCTTTTGCTCTTCACATATTTGTAGAATGCCTTGAGGTTTTCCTTAATCCTGCTCATGACCTTCTCATGGCCCTTTCTGGCTCCCCAATTTCATTTTTGAGCTCCTTCCTGCTAGCCTTATAATTAACCCATAGGTTGCATAACAAGGTAACATCAAGATAATCAGACCAGAAATAGGTGATTAAAACAGAAAATTGCTTAGCAATGTTACATTATGCACAGGAATTGGTATTCTTCCTATGTTCTGAACCACTTCCTGCCATCTGCACAATTCTCCTGACTCTGGACCCTGCTGCAACTGACCAGAGATTTGGTTGTCTTTCTGAGTGAGCAGCATGTGCTGGAACTGCAGTACAAGTGTTGGTGGCAGAGAGGAAGTGGCCACAGACTGTAAAGGTGGTGTGTTTTTACCTACTGATTCTATTCTCCCACTTCAGCCCTCCCCCTAAGAAAGTACGTTCAGCTTTTTACCTTGCTCAGGCACACCGTCTCTGGAAGATAGACATTTTACATTCAATGCTGATCTGCTAACTACTGTAGTCACAGCTTTGGCACTATGTATACCTGGACTTCTCTGTGTAAAGAGGTGAAGATCACTATCACCCAGATCACCCATACTTCTGGTGACCAAGTCTGATCTATGAGATATCCCACAGAAACAAAGGTGGTGATAGGAATATTAGGGAAAACTAATATATACAGTACAAATCTGAAACTGTCAACAACATGGTGATTGTCAACCCGAAACATTAACGTAGGTTCCTTTCTCCAGAGTTTTCTGTTTTTATTTCACATTTCCAGCATTTGGGGCATTTTACTTTTGAAACCCTGGAAATATATATCAACTTTGGCAGGTGACCTTGATAACGTAGACCACAGCCTGATTTTGAAAGTTCTTCACACAAAAAAAACTAGAGAAGCAAAGTAGGAAGAAGACCATTCACAGACCATCTCTCTTACCTGAGTGATCATGGCCAATAGTCTCACTATTAGCAAGAAATGGGATCAGCTTGTATGCATATGAACCAAGCAATAGGTTGGTTGTTGCCGAAACAACATAGATGTTAAATTACTGTCAGTAGAATGATTACCCACTGATAATTTTAAGTTAATTCATCAGCAATGAATCAGGACCATGATGAGGGATGTTTACTATTGACTAGTATGAAGGAATTTGCAGCAAAAGATACTCTAGTCCAGGGTTGGCCAACCTTTTACATTCCATGCGTCAATTTTTTCATGCACAAGTTCAGATGTGCCATTCAATTCTTGTAAAAATGTTAATATACACATATTTAGCATTTTTACATGATATATTGATTTAATATAAAAACAAGATAAACATTACTTTCCTTAATTAGACTTTTAACAAATATATTTTGTCTTCTTTTGATTTCTTCCCTTTTCTTAATCACATATTCTTTCCATAACTCAGAACCAAGCACTAGCTTCGGTTTGTCTTCTATTTCAGTCTGATGTTGTGTTTTATACTGTCTATTAAGATCATGTGTTCTATTATGTGAGAAAGTGTTTTCACAAACAATGCACAATGGTTTTCCCGATGGAACCGCTATAAATAACAACTCATTTTCCCATTGATAATTGAATTCACACTTACTATCACTTTCTGCTTTTCTTTTGCTCATTTTCTTTTGCACTGTGATGGGTAACTGAATGTAAAAACAAAGCTTAATTTTCAAAAAAGTACAAAACTGCAAATGTTCACAAAGGATGACCAAAGCACAACTCCGTAGCGCATGAGTGTCAATTGTAAACTGACTGGCAAAATCCTGTGACGCACCGCTGGTGCAGACGCCTGGCGCCTCAGGATCAAACAAGGATCAAATGTGTATTAAACAGTTATGGAACGACTGCAGAACAAAAGTCCTTCTTTCCTAGTTTGACTCATTGAATGTTTTATTTTAATTGAAAACAGATTAATGTGAAAGAAGATACCATTCACTAAAAGATGTGCACAAAGTAATAAAATCGCTAAAAATATTTGCTAACTTTTAGATTTATTCTCAGTAAAACCCATTTCTAGCTCTAAGCTGCTTGAATTCCTGTTATAGATCTTTTCTCTATAAATCGGTTTTTGGTTAATATTTTTTGCATGAGTAGGCTTACTCTTTTATTATTATCACTGGGGTGCAATGTACCATTTCTAATCATCCAATGGGCCACTTCTGCTGCATGCGCCGTAGGCTGGCCATCCCTGCTCTAGTCCATCTACCAGGTGATTCATAAAAAAATATTGTGACACTTTGGGCAAACATGGTTGACAGCCCACCCCTGCATTTCTAATGATTGTGGTGATGCGACGTGTAAGAACGTGATTGGAGAGAGTTCTGAGCATATGCAGAAATGATAGAAAGATCGAGAACATGGCAATGTAAACACGTTGTGTTTGTTGTTAAATAAAAGTTCTATTCTTCCAGAACATGGTTCTTTATTAGTAACCCACGGTACATATGAATATAAAGAATGCAACATGGTGTCAGAAGTTGGTCTGGAAGAATAATACATTTCCTAACATGGGAGAATCGAAGATAATTTTCTGAAAAAAAGTGTTTGAACTGTTTTGGTGTTGCTAACAGTTTTACAAATGGAAGGTTTACAGCCTTCACCAACACTTCAATTGTCTGGGAACATAGCTGAGAACTGGAGAAAATTTAAGCAACGTTTTGAGTTGTATTTATCAGCGATCAAAGCAGATAGAAAACTGTGAAAAACGAAAGCTGCCCTTCTACTCCATGTAATAGGTGATGATGCAATTGAGGTAGATAATCATTTTAGTTTTGAAAATGGAGATAATTTAAAGTTAAAATCAATAATGGATAAATTTGAAGCATTTTGTATACCGAAGCGTAATGTGATGTATGAGTGGCACAAATTTTTTACATGTACGCCGAGAGCTGGTGAAACTATTGATCAATATGTTACTGAATTGAGACACTGGAGTAAAACATGCGAGTTTGGAGAACTGACAAGACTATCATTAAAGACAGAATTGTTTGTGGCATTCTGGATAATGGTCTGAGAGAAAGACTGTTAAGAGAACAAGACTTAGACTTGGAAAAAGCTTTGATGCTCTGCAAAGCTTCAGAAACCATGACATTACAGGCTAAAGAACTTTTCATTGAGAACTGCAATGTAGACGCTATGAGAAAGTGCAAACATATTAGAAAAAATAATAAAACAACAACAAAAATGACAGAGAACAAGATGTCATCTGAGAGAAAAAAACTATGTGAGCAGCAGCATTGGCCAAAACAGTGTCCAGCGTATGGGAAAATGTGCAATGACTCCGGTAAAAGTAAAAATTTTTCACGCTCTTACAGAAGTAGAAAGAAAATAAAACAAGTAAATGCAGTGCTTGAGAATGAATTTGAGGAGTTTTATATAGACATGCTTTGTGAAAACAAACAAAGTAAGAATGACTGGATTATTCCATTATAATAGGCATCCGTTAGTCTCGTGAGACCATGGATTTGCGCCTTGCAGGCCTGGGCAGGGTTGTATGGGAGACAGGCAGTTGCCCAAGCTGTAAGCCTTCCCCTCTCCACGCCACGGATGTTGTCCAAGGGGAGGGCACCAGGACCCAAGCAGCTTGGCACTGGTGTTGTCGCAGAGCAATATGTTGTTAAGTGCCTTGCTCAAGGACACAAACACGCTGCCTCAGTGACCTTCAGATTACTAGTCCGATGCCTTATCCACTAGGCCACGTGCCAAGACATTCCATTGCAAGTGAACCAAAACAATATTCTGTTTAAACTTGATACTGGAGCACAAGTAAATGTTCTTGCAGAATCTGAGCTTAATGCAATAACGCCAAGACCAAAGTTACATAAGACAAATATTCTTATTCTGGGTATTCAGGTGCAGACATTCCAGTTAAAGGAACATGTTTGGCAAAAATATTCTGCACATGCTTTCATTTGTGGTGGTGCCAAGGAATGTATAGTCAATACTGGGTTTATCTGCCTATGAAAGACTGAATCTGGTGAAAAGAGTCTTAGTCCTGGACAGTGACACAGAGTCAGAATACAGTGTCTTGATGAAAGAATATGAGGACTTGTTCAAAGGGCTTTGTTGTCTTCCAGGAGAGCACACGATTAAAATTGACAACACAGTGCCACCCATAGTACATTCATGTAGAAAAGTGCCTTTTGCATTATGTGATCAACTGAAAACAGAACTTGACAAAATGGAACAGCTAAGAGTCATAAAAAAAATGATGAACCAACTGAATGGGTCAATTCGCTTGTCATTGTTGATAAGAAAAATGGAAAACTGAAGATTTGCTTAGATCCGAGAGACTTGAATCGAGCCACTAAAAGAGAGCATTTCAAATTGCCTACTCGTGAAGAAATTATGCCACAGTTTGCTAATGCAAAGTACTTCTGTAAGTTAGATCCGTCCTCTGGTTTCTGGCAACTTAACCTACTGAGTTTAAAGTTGTGTACCTTTAACACACCTTTTGCCAGATACTGTTTTCTTTGGAATTGCATCAGCTCCTGAAGTGTACTATAAAACCATTCACGTGTTATATGAGCACATTGAGGGTGTGGATACTTCCATGGATGATAATATTGTTTCGGGATCATCTAAACAAGAGCACGACGCCAGACTCAGACAAGTCTTTAAGGCAACATGCAAGGCAAACCTGAAGTTGAATAAAGACAAATGTCAGCTAGGAGTGACTGAACTTACCTGTGTGGGTAATATCATCAGCAATGAGGGTGTGCATCCTGATCCATTGAAGGTTTCTGCTATTGAGAACATGTCGAGACCGCAATGTGAAAAGGATGTTCAGAGGTTCATGGGAATGGTCAACTACATGGGAAAATTCATATCCAATCTTTTGGAACAGCTTTCTCCATTGAGGCAGCTAACAGAAAAGAAAAACGAATGGAGCTGGAATTATGAACAGGAGAAGGCATGGCAAAATCTCAAGAAAGTGCTCACTAAAGAACCTGTGTTGAAGTTCTGTGATGCTGTGAGACCCATCAAAAACTCATGTGATGATCTCAAGCAGGCTTAGTGGCAGTATTACTCCAGAAATGTGATAAGCAATGGCTACCAGTGGCAAATGCAACACATTCATTAGCTGATCCAGAAACCAAGGTATGCCCAAATTGAAAAAGAATTGCTCAGCATTATGTTTGCTTGCAAGAGGTTTCAGCAGTTTGTGTCAGGGCAATCTATCGATGTTGAAACTGATCATAAGCCTCTGATTGCATTGTTTGCTAGCATGGTTCGGGAGGGTTTAAATTAATTTGCAAGGGGGATGGGACCCGGAGAAATAGAGCAGTGGAAGAAGTGCATGGAGTAAAGCCGGATCTAATATATAGAGAGGCTTTGAGGAAAGAGAAGCAGCATACAGGGTGTAAAGGTAGTAAAACAGAAGGGCTAAAGTACGTGTACTTCAATGCAAGAAGCATCAGGAACAAAGGTGATGAACTGAGAGCTTGGATACATACATGGAATTATGATGTAGTGGCCATAACAGAGACTTGGCTGGCACCAGGGCAGGAATGGATTCTCAATATTCCTGGATTTCAGTGTTTTAAAAGGGATCGAGAAGGGGGGAAAGGGGAGGAGGGGTGGCATTTCTGGTCAGGGATACTATTACAGCTACAGAAAGAGTGGGTAATACAGCGGGATCCTCTTTTGAGTCAGTATGGGTGGAAACCAGGAACAGAAAGGGAGCAGTTACTCTACTGGAAGTATTCTATAGGACCCCTGGTAGCAGCAGGGATACCAAGGAACAGATCGGGAGGCAGATTTTGGAAAGGTGCAAAATAACAGGGTTGTTATCATGGGTGACTTTAACTTCCCTAATATTGATTGGCACCTGGTTAGTTCCAATGGTTTAGATGGGGCAGAGTTTGTTAAGCGTGTCCAGGACGGATTCCTGTCACAGTATGTTGACAGGCCGACTGGGGGAATGCCATACTAGATCTAGTATTAGGTAACGAACCGGGTCAGGTCACAGATCTCTCAATGGGTGAGCATCTGGGGGACAGTGACCACCACTCTCTGGCCTTTAGCATTATCATGGAAAAGGACAGAATCAGAGAGGACAGGAAAATTTTTAATTGGGGAAGGGCAAACTAGTCAGGTGGAAGAAGGCAGCATACATGAGGTTTAGGAAGCAAGGATTAGATGGGTCTATTGAGGAATATAGGGTAGCAAGAAAGAAGCTTAAGAAGGGGCTGAGGAGAGCAAGAAGGGGCCATGAGAAGGCCTTGGTGAGTAGGGTAAAGGAAAATCCCAAGGCATTCTTCAATTATGTGAAGAACAAAAGGATGACAGGAGTGAAGGTAAGTGGTACAGAAATTTGTGTTACATTTGTGCGCCGTGCATTTTGATTTCAATCAGAATAAAATATAATGGGTAATCAAGTGCTTTATGTAAGCAAATGGCATAGTGTTAAATTGCACAACAATGGGCCATGACTCCCAATCACTGTGAACTTCCATCACACAAATGAGACATCTAGTTCAAAGATCTGCCAACCTAACAGTCAGCTTGTTTGATGACAGATTGTAAAGTATGGAGTGTATCACCATGAATGAAGATGTCTATTCAAATAAATTTCATAAAGCTCTTCAAGATGGTTCAATATATCAAAAAATCTGCTTCAGAACTCAGTCTTCATCTCCAGTATGTTCCTGGTCCTAGAATGACTCGCTGAATAATTGCAGTCCTCTGGAGGCTGGAGGGGGTTTTAGGTCATGTTGGGGTTAAGAGGTTACTTTGGGAGGTAGGGACTTCTTAGCTTCACGATGAGTGGTCTGCAGACTGTAGATTTTAAACATGAGTGATAATAATGGAAGGAGAGCCCAGGAATGCCATTCACATGAATTCTACAGTTCTCTGTGTATTAGCCCACTAGAAACATAACGGGCCAGAAGATGACCTGTTGAGTTTGTGTAACTCACAGTGAAAGCCTAACCTTCTATTCCATTTTGTTTTTATTGAAATTGAAACACACAGAACACAAATGTGACATGGCGAAGTTTCTCTGAGCACCTAAACCATTGTGATATATGATATTTTCTTTTAGCCCAGATGCTGCCTGACCTGCTCAGTGTTTCCTACATTTACTGCTTTTGTTTTAACATTTAGTAGAAGATCACTGTGAACAACCACTTCCTTTTTCCTTGTGTTCTGCAAGGTAGAGTAACACAGTATTCACTCCTTTAGGTAAAGTCCTGACAGACTATCATGAAAAATAATTGATTGACAATGTTTCTCAAAGTGTCTGTAAAATCTGCCTGTGAATACGTCTATTTCACAATGACTACAAAGATTCCTAAATCTGGGAAAAAAGAAGCTTCTACGTCTCTGTCTGCTGAGATTATCTCTATTCTGGAACAGAATCGACGGGACATTATAATTGATATCAAGACTGAATTTAGGGCTTCTATCAGTCAGCTGGAGTCAAAATTGGATCAGATTAACGGCAGAGTGGATGACCAAGCCGATCAATTATCTCGCATCGACCTAACTTCCGAAGATTTAAAGCGCCACGTTCAGCAGCTGGAAACTCTCTGCTCCAACTTGACGGAACAAAACAGCAAACTTACTTCCAAAATGGCGGATCTCGAAAATCGGAACAGACGTAATAATTTATGAATTCTTGGTTTGCCAGAGGCCACTGAAACGGACTTTCTCATTGAATTTTTTTCTTCTTTCCTATCTGAGATCTTCGGGAAAGAAATTCTTCCCACTCTACCTGAGTTAGAAAGACCCCATAGAGTGTTTACTCCTCTAGCTGTTTTGGGTTCTGGAGCATGCCCAATTATCTTGTGTTTTCATTGATATCAGGTGAAAAATCTTCTGATCATGGAGGCACGTCGCAGAGGTACCTTGGTTTACCAAGGTAATACCATTCGTATCGTTGAAGACTATGCCCCCCAGGTTTTGAAGATGCATGCCAAGTTCAAAGGCATTATGAAAGAGCTCTTTAATCATGGATTCAAACCTTCCCTCCGTAATCCTGCCGATCTTCGAATTACTCATACTACTGGGGACTATAAATGGTTTAAGTCGGTCAAGGAGGCCAAGAAGTTTATTGAAGGTCTCCCAGCCATTTTGACTTCTTCCAACCCGGTTTGACTTTCTAAAATGACTGATAAGTACTTTCTAAAATAAAAGTCTTTTTGCAGACTCAGAACTTATTTGAGCAACTTAGTCCACTTTTGAATACCTTTAACTACTGAGAACCATAAATGTCATAAGGGGACGTGGGACTGGACCCAAGTGCAGGACACAGGCACTGAAGTACTAGGGGCAGGATGGGAACAACTAAACGATAGACAAGATGTGGAGACCGTGGCGTGCGTGAGGGACATGGCGTTCAAGGTAATTCTGGGGTTCAGAGAGATCCCAGAGTCCCTGCAGGATCCCAGAGGTCTCTGGGTGGGCCACATAACTCCTGGACAGGGCCCAGACCTCCCAGGCAAGAACACAAGGGCCTGGGCAAGTCGCGGGGCTCCTGGGCAGGTTGTGGGGCACACCCATCGAAGGTGACGAATAAGAAGGGGCAGAGCCCTCTGCCGGGCAACAGCAGTCTGGCCTAACTTAAGCAACAGAGGCAAGGGATAGGAAGGGAGCTCAGTCCAGGGTGGCTGCCAGATTTACTCGCAGAACTCGTCTTTACAGTGGGTACTCCAAGCCAGGAGGAACCGGACGAACAGGACAACCCCCAACTCTTCTCAGTCCCAGAGCCCCTTAAATACACCGCCAGCTGATGGGCATCAGGTGCACCTCCTTGAACCCAAACAAGCCAAGATGATCCACAGGTGTGACTAATTGGGCTCAAGGGCAAAACGAGGGGTCCATGGACCGGATCAAGAACCAGAATGTGGGCTCTGGACTGGAACCTAACAATAAATGGTGTTAGTCAGTTTCTCTTTGGATTTGGTGTGATTTTCTTAAATGGTCAATTAAAGAAGCTTTCCTATGGACTCAGATTTAATCTGTGTAACTTTGTTTACTTTTGAATAACGTTATCTAGTGAGAACCATAATTGGTCTCAGTTTATTTAGGAGGCTTAGAGTTTTTATTGAAGGTCACCCTGCCAATTTATTGTACCTGACTTGCTTTTTTTTCAAACGGCTGTTATGTACTTTCTTTATATATAAAATTTCCCTTCTTTTCCCTTGTTCTTTTTTTCTCTCTTAAATTTACCTTTTTTTTCACATTTTCATAGCTTCTCGCGGGTAGATTATTTCTCGATTATTATTTTGTATTAAGTCTTATTTTTTTTCCTGATGATACTACTTCTGTTAAGCAACTTAAAGCTGATATTGCCTTCCTCCAAGAAACTCATATTCGTAGTTTCGATAATTCTCGTCTTATGTCAAGGTGGGTGGCTCAGAATTTTCATTCATCCTTCCCGGCCAAAGCTAGGGGGGGGTTTCTATTCTTATTAATTCAAATGTTCCTTTTGAACTCCCTAGTAAGATATCTGATACAACTGGCCATTTTATTATTGTTTCTGGCAAATTATATAACACTAAGGTGGTACTAGCTAACTTGTATGCTCCTAATTCCGATGATGTTAACTTTTTTGAATGCTTTTTTTCTTCATTACAGATCTGAATTTATACTCTCTTATACTGGGTGGTGACTTTAATTGCTGGTTAGATCCTGCTTTGGATAGATCGTCCTCTGTTCCTAGATTACCTACTAAATCTGCTTTAGCTATTCATTCTTTTCTTTCTAACTATGGTATCTCCGATACATGGTGTTTCCTTCATCCTACTGAGAGAGACTATTCTCTTTTTTCACATGTTCACCATACTTTTATTAGAATTGATTATTTTTTAAATCGATAATCAACTTATTTCAACTTATTTGTTCACGCTTGTGATCATCAGAGTATACTGATTTCTGATCATGCCCCAGTTACTTTGTCTCTAAATCTTCCCGGTCTCCCTCAGAGGAATAAACATTGGCGTTTTAACTCGACTTTGTTATCGGATAATGATTTTGTAAAATTTATTAAGGATCAGGTAACTTTTTTCCTAAACACCAATACATCATCTGAAATTTCATCCCAGATTGTCTGGGATGCTATGAAAGCATACTTGAGGGGTCAAATAATTTCATATAGACAATAGACAATAGGTGCAGAAGTAGACCATTCGGCCCCTTGAGTCTGCACCGCCATTCTGAGATCATGGCTGATCATTTACTATCAATACCCAGTCCCTGCCTTGTCCCCATATCCCTTGATTCCCCTATCCATCAGATATCTATCTAGCTCCTTCTTGAAAGCATCCAGAGCATTGGCCTCCACCGTCTTCTGAGGCAGTGCATTCCACACCTCCACAACTCTCAGGGAGAAGAAGCTCTTCCTCAACTCTGTTTTAAATAACTGACCTCTTATTCTCAATCCATGCCCTCTGGTACTGGACTCTCCCAACATCTGGAACATATTTCCTGCCTGAATCCTATCAAATCCTTTAATTATCTTAAATGTTTCAATCAGATCCCCTTTCAATCTCCTCAATTCCAGCGTGTACAAGCCCAATCTCTCCAATCTCTCTGCGTAAGACAGTCCTGCCATCCCAGGAATCAACCTAGTGAATCTACGCTGCACTTCCTCAATTGCCAGAATGTCCTTCCTTAAACCTGGAGACCAAAACTGTACACAATATTCCAGGTGTGGTCTCACCAGGGCCCTGTACAAATGCAAAAGGACATCCTTGCTCTTGTACTCAATTCCCCTTGTAACAAAGGCCAACATTCCATTTGCCCTCTTCACTGCCTGTTGCACTTGCTCATTCACCTTCATTGACCGGTGAACTAGGACTCCTAGGTCTCTTTGCAGTTCCCCCTTACCTAACTCTACACCGTTCAGACAATACTCTGCCCTCTTGTTCCTGCTTCCAAAGTGGATAACTTCACATTTATTCACATTGAATGACATCTGCCAAGTATCTGCCCACTCACCCAGCCTATCCAAGTCTCCCTGTATTCTCCTAACGTCCTCTTCACATGTCACACTGCCACCCAATATAGTATCGTCAGCAAACTTGCTGATATAGTTTTCAATGCCCTCATCTAAATCGTTGACATAAATCGTAAAGAGCTGTGGTCCCAATACAGAGCCCTGTGGTACCCCACTAATCACCTCCAGCCAGTCCGAGAAACACCCATTCACTGCTACCCTTTGCTTTCTATCTGCCAACCAGTTTTCTATCCATGTTGAAACCCTGCCCCCAATGCCATGAGCTCTGATTTTACTCACCAATCTCCTATGTGGCACCTTATCGAATGCCTTCTGAAAATCTAGGTACACAACATCCACTGGCTTACCCTCGTCTAACATCCTTGTTACACCCTCAAAAAACTCCAACAGATTAGTCAAGCATGATTTGCCCTTGGTAAATCCATGCTGGCTCAGCCTAATCCTATTTCTGCCATCAAGATGTGCCACTATTTCGTCCTTAATAATGGACTCAAGCATCTTCCCCACGACTGACGTTAGGCTAACAGGGCGATAGTTCTCCGTTTTCTCCTTCCCTCCCTTCTTGAAAACTGGGATAACATTAGCCACTCTCCAATCTTCAGGAACTGATCCTGAATCCAAGGAACATTGGAAAATGATTACCAATGCATCCGCAATTTCCTGAGCCACCTCTTTTAGAACCCTCAGATGCAGACCATCTGGACCCGGGGATTTATTAGCCTTCAGTCCTACCAGTCTACTCATCACAGTTTCTTTCCTAATGTCAATCTGTCTCAATTCCTCTGATATCTTATGACCCTGGCCCATCCATACATCTGGGAGATTGTTTGTGTCCTCCCTGGTGAAGACAGATCTAAAGTACGCATTAAATTCTGTTGCCATTTCCCATAACAATTTCTCCCAATTCATTCTTCAAGGGGCCAACATTGTTCTTAACTATCTTCTTTCTCTTCACATAGCTAAAAAAGCTTTTGCTATCCCCTTTTATATTCCTGGCTAGACTGAGCTCATACCTGATTTTTTCTCTCCGTATTGCTTTTTTAGTTAAAATCTGCTGTTCCTTAAAACTTTCCCAGTCATCTGTATTCCCACTCATCTTAGCCCTGTCATACTTCTTTTTCTTTAATGCTATACAATCTCTGACTTCCTTTGTCAACCACTGTGGCCCCTTCCCCTTCTTTGAATCCTTTCTTCTCATTGGAATGAACTGCTTTTGCATCTTTTGTATTATCCCCAAGAATATCTGCCACTGCTGATCCACTGTCTTTCCTGCCAGGGCATCCGCCCATTTAACTTTGGCCAGCTTTTCCCTCATGGCTCCGTAGTCTCCTTTATTTAATTGCAACACTGACACCTCTGATCTGCCCTTATCCCTCTCAAATTGCAGATAAAAACTTATCATGTTATGATCACTACTTCCTAATGGCTCCTTTACTTCAAGATCACTTATCAATTCCTGTTCATTACACATCACCAAGTCCAAAATAGCCTCAGTCCTGGTTGGCTCAAGCACAAGCTGTTCCAAAAATACATCCCTTAGACACTCCACAAACTCCCTATCCTGGGGTCCAGCACCTACCTGATTCTCCCAGTTCACCTGCATGTTGAAATCTCCCATAACAACGGCATTACCTTTAGCACATGCCAATGTTAACTCCCTAATCAACTTGTACCCAATATCCACGCTACTGTTTGGGGGCCTGTACACAACACCCATTAGGGTCTTTTTACCCTTACTGTTCCTCAGCTCAATCCACACAGACTCTACTTCCCCTGTTCCCAAGTCACCTCTTGCTAAGGACTGAATCTCATTCCTCACCAACAGGGCCACCCCATCCCCTCTTCCCATATTTCTGTCTCTACGATAGCACGTATACCCTGGTACATTCAATTCCCAGGCCTGATCCCCTTGCAGCCATGTCTCCGTTATCCCAACAATATCGTAGTTCCCCATTTTCATCTGAGCTTCAAGCTCATCTGTCTTATTTCTGACACTATGCGCATTCAAGTATAGAATTCTTAGAATTCTTATAGAATTCTTTGCTTAAAACACTGTCTACTGTACCTAACCCAGCTCCTTGAACTTCCATCGGGCTAATTGCATCCTGAATTTTGATGACCTTCTCAAGATCACCCAAACCTTCTACACATTTAACCCCATGCACCTTCTGACCAACCCTCTGTATCTGGATCCCTGCCCCCTGCACATCTAGTTTAAACCCCCCCCCGAGCAGCACTGGCAAACACTCCTGCAAGAATATTAGTACCCCTCCGGTTCAGATGTAGACCGTCCCTTCGAAACAGATCCCAATGTCCCTGGAACAAAGACCAATTATCCAAAAACCTGAACCCTTCCTTCCTGCACCATGCTCTCAGCCTCGTAATAATGTGCATAATCATTCTATTCTTCGCCTCACTCGCACGTGGCACAGGTAGCAATCCCGAGATTGTCACCCTGGAGGTCCTGCCTTTCAGCTTCACTCCTAACTCCCTGAACTCTCTAAGCAGGACCCCCTCACTCACCTTACCTACATCGTTGGTCCCTACATGGACCACTACATCTGGGTTCATGCCCTCGTTCTCAAGAATAGCCTGCACCCGATCTGAGATGTCCCGGACCCTGGCACCAGGGAGGCAACATACCATCCGAGACTCCCGATCTGCCCCACAAAATCTCCTATCTGCCCCCCTGACTATAGAATCCCCTAAAACTATCGCTCTCTTCTTTTCCCTCCTTCCCTTTCTAGTTGAGGGTTCAACCTCTGTGCCAGAGGCAGGACCACTACAACTCATTCCTGGTAGGTCATCCCCATCAACAGTATCCAGTACGGTATACTTATTGTTATACAACAAATCTTAATAGAAAGCCCGTTTAGAGTGATTAGAATTGATTAATCAGATTAAAGTATTTGATCAACTATACGCCCAGACTAAAAACCCCGAATTATACAAGAAGCGTGTAGAACTCCGAACTAAATTTGACCTTCTCTCTACCCAACCAGTCGAATGTCAACTTCTTGAAAGTAAGAGTCGCTTTTATATTCATGATGACAAACCTGGCAAGTTTCTAGTTAATCAGTTGAGACGTTCTAAAGTTAAGCAACATATTACAAAGATTCAGAAGGAGAATGGGGATATTGCATCGAATCATACTGAAATTAATGACCTATTTAAGAATTTTTATTCTCGGCTTTATTCCTCCGAATCCCTAAATGATAATATTTCTGTTGACCTTTTTTAAAACAGCTTGAATATCCCTTTGCTTTCATCTGATTTTACAGCAAAACTTAATAAGCCTATATCACTAGAAGTATCTTTTGCTATTTCTACACTGTCATCAGGCAAATCTCCCAGACCTGATGGGTTTCCTGTAGAATTTTATAAATCATTCTCCTCACTTCTTTCATCGCAGTTACTCTCTGTATTATCTGATTTGTTTAATCATGGCAAATTGCCACCTTCATTTAATGAGGCATGTATTATTCTTCTACCCCAAAAGGACAGAGTGCTCCTCTTACAGGCCAATTTCTTTGCTAAATGTTGAGGTTAAGTTTTGGCCAAAGTTCTGGAAAATGTTATACCCTCTATTATTTCTGATGACCAAACTGGTTTTATTAAAAATCGTCTTCCCTTTTTTAATATACGGTGTTTATTCAATATTTTATACTCACCTTCAATTGGGACTCCTGAATGTGTTACTTCTCTCGATGCGGAGAAAGCATTTGATCGTATAGAGTGGGATTACCTTTTCGCAGTTTTAGAAAAATTTAACCTCGGTCAAAGCTTTATCTCTTGGATTAAATTGTTATATTTATGTCCTACCGCCTCTGTTTTGACGAACTCTCAGCAATCCCAGTCATTTAGCCTTAAACGTGGCACCCTTTTTGATTTGGCTGAAGAGCTACTGGCGATTGCATTTTGAAGCTGTCCTATACTGATGGGGATCTGGAGGGGGTTGTTGAGCATAAAGTTTCTCTTTATGCTGACGATTTATTACTTTTTCTTTCAAATCCGTCCACATCCTTACTCCCAATGTTTTCACTTCTTGATCAATTTAACCAGGTTTCTGGCTATGAACTTAACCTACATAAGAGTGAACTTTTTCCAATTAATAAAGAAGCACAAGCATTAGCATTTCGCTTTAAAGTAGTCAACAAGCAATTCATTTATCTTGGTATTACAGTTACAAGGAATTTTAAGGATCTTTTTCGTGAAAATTTTGCCAGTCTTTTGAACTCTACAAAACAGAGTTTGTCACAATGGTCACCTTTATCTCTGTCTTTGGTAGGTCGTGTTACATTTTAATAACATTATATCCTCCTTAAATTTTTATATTTATTTCAATCTATTCCAATTTTTATTCCTAAAACATTCTTTGATTCCTTAGACTCTATTATTTTATCCTATCTATGGAAGGGTAAGCGCTCTAGACTTAATAAAGCGTATCTTCAAAAATCTGAAAAAGAAGGTGGCATGGCTTTACCTAATTTTCGTCTATACTATTGGGCAGCTAATATTCGTTGTCTTCCCTTCTGGTACTTTTTCCATAGCCAGTCTGACTGCCCTAAATGGGTAGCAATGGAGCTGAACTCTACTAAGGACCTCTATATTTCTGCACTTCTTGGATCTGCACTCCCTAGTAGTTTGCCTAGACTAATTGTTAACCCTCTTGTTAGACATACTCTGCGAATACGGGTCTAGTTTAGAAAATTTAATGGTTTCCATGGTTTCTCCTTTTCTAGTCCTATTTTACATAATCATCTTTTTTTTTACCTTCTATGCATGATTCAACATCTTATGATTGGTACAGAAAGGGCATTAGGCATTTTGAAGATCTTTTCATTGATAATTGTTTCGCATCTTTTCAACAACTCTCTGCTAAGTTTAATCTACCTAAAACCCATTTCTTTAGGTATCTCCAAATCAGACACTTCATTAATCCTTTATTACCCAACTTTCCTGAGATGCCTGCAAAAAAAGCTGTGGACTTATTTCTTACTATTAATCCACTGGGTAAGGGCTTAATATCTTTTATTCATGATAACTTAGTGACTTTATGGCATGCCCCTTTTGATAAAATTATTGTATTGTACTGAACCGGCTCAATGAATTGTTATTTTTCAGTTTAAAAAAACAGGAAAAATGGCTAAGATATCAGGAAATTGGTTAGTTGAAAACAAAATCAAAATACCTTTCTTTAGTCCTGTGGAATATATCTGAGCAGTCAGAGCAGTCACCATAGCCAATCGACATTTCAGCCAAAGGCCCATATGTAAACGTCCACATGCTTCCATATTCCAAGATTCCTGATAGAGGTCTTTATTTACATAGTTTTCATTTTGCTGAGGAGAAACATTTTCATTACTATTTCTGTACTAATAACCTGGTGCAAAAATATGCAACTAACATTTTTCACTGTCACACAAGTAGCAATATCGACATATTTTCAAAGAACATGTTCTTTGTGCCTCTTATGCTGCATGATCACAATCCCTGCTCCATCTTCCCGTTTGTTGCATGTTCTTTCCCATTTTAATCTACACAATCTTCACCGCATTACATACCCCATAGTTGATAATTGTTTCTCACTACTCATTTTGAAACTCATTTCATTCTGCACGGTTGTAAACCTCTCTTCACATTGTATGTACTTGCCTGGTTCTGTTGGAGAAGTTTAACCTCCACCACATTCTGCTCATTCTCCATTTTCCAACCCACCTACCCATTTCCAGAATGGGAGACCTCAGTCAGTCCAGATTAGGAGCAGCATCTTCAACACCATCTCACTGAGCACGGGGGCCCTCCAGGGCTGTGTGCTCAGTCCACTGCTGTTCACTCTGCTGACCCATGACTGTACTGCAACACACAGCTCGAACCACATCATCAAGTTTGCCGATGACATTACCATGGTGGGTCTCATCAGCAAGGATGACGAGTCAGCTTACAGAAAGGAGGTGCAGCAGCTAACAGACTGGTGCACAGCCAACAACCTGTCTCTGAATGTGAACAAAAGAGATGGTTGTTGAATTCAGGAGGGAATGGAGTGACCACACCCCACTGAACATCGATGGATCCTCGGTAGGGATCGTTAAGAGCACCAAATTTCTTGGTGTTCACCTGGTGGAGAATCTCACCTGGTCCCTCAAGACCAGTGCCATAGCAAAGAAAGCCCAGCAGCGTCTCTACTTTCTGCAAAGGCTGAGGAAAGTCCATCTCCCACTCCCCATCCTCACCACATTCTACAGAGCAAACACGAGGAAATCTGCAGATGCTGGAAATTCAAACAACACACACTAAATGCTGGTGGAACACAGCAGGCTAGGCAGCATCTATAAGGAGAAGCACTATCGACGTTTCAGGCTGAGACCCTTCGTCAAGACTAACTGAAAGGAAAGATAGTAAGAGATTTGAAAGTAGTGGGGGAGAGGGAAATGCGAAATGATAGGAGAAGACCGGAGGGGGTGGGACGAAGCTAAGAGCCAGAAAGGTGATTGGTGAAAGTGATACAGAGCTGGAGAAAGGAAAGGATCATGGGACAGGAGGCCTCGGGAGAAAGAAATGGGGGGGGGAAGCACCAGAGGGAGATGGAGAACAGGCAAACAACTAAATATGTCAGGGATGGTTAAGAAGGGGAGGAGGGGCATTAACGGAAGTTAGAGAAGTCAACGTTCATGCCATCGGGTTGGAGGCTACCCAGCCAGTATATAAGGTGTTGCTCCTCCAACTTGAGTTTGGATTCATTTTGACAGTAGAGGAGGTCATGGATAGACATATCAGAATGGGAATGGGACGTGGAATTAAAATGTGTGGCCACTGGGAGATCTTGCTTTCTCTGGCGGACTGAGCGTAGGTGTTCAGCGAAGCGGTCTCCCAGTCTGCATCGGGTTTCACCAATATATAAAAGGCCACACTGGGAGCACCGGACACAGTATACCACACCAGCCGACTCACAGGTGAAGTGTCGCTTCACCTGGAAGGTCTGTCTGGGGCCCTGAATGTTGGTGAGGGAGGAAGTGTAAGCGCAGGTGTAGCACTTGTTCCACTTACAAGGATAAGTACCAGGAGGGAGATCGGTGGGAAGGGATGGGGGGGAACGAGTGGATAAGGGAGTCATGCAGGGAGCTATCCCTGCAAAAAGCAGAAAGAGGGTAGTGGGATCGCATTGGAGGTGATGGAACTAACGGAGAATTATACGTTGGACCTGGAGGCTGGTGGGGTGGTAGGTGAGGACAAGGGGAACCCTATCACGAGTAGGGCGGCGGGTGGATGGGGTGAGGGCAGATGTGCGGGAAATGGGAGAGATGCGTTTGAGAGCAGAGTTGATGGTGGAAGAAGGGAAGCCCCTTTGTTTAAAAAAGGAAGACATCTCGTTCGTCCTGGAATGAAAAGCCTCATCCTGAGAGCAGATGCTGTGGAGACGGAGGAATTGTGAGAAGGAGATAGCATTTTTGCAAGAGACAGGGTGGGAAGAGGAATAGTCCAGGTAGCTGTGAGAGTCTGTAGGCTTATAGTAGATATCAGTAGATAAGCCATCTCTAGAGATGGAGACAGAAAGATCAAGAAAGGGGAGGGAGGTGTCAGAAATGGACCAGGTAAATTTGAGGGCAGGCTGAAAGTTGGAGGCAAAGTTAATGAAGTCAACAAGCTCAGCATGTGTGCAGGAGGCAGCGCCAATGCAGTCGTCAATGTAATGAAGATAAAGAGGAGGATGGATACCCATATAGACTTGGAACATAGACTGTTCCACAAAGCCAACAAAAAGGGAGGCATAACTGGGACCCATACGGGTGCCCATGGCTACACCCTTGGTTTGGAGGAAGTGGGAGGAGCCAAAGGAGAAATTATTGAGAGTAAGAACTAATCCCGCTCGATGGAGGAGACTGGTGGTAGAGGGGAATTGGTTGGGTCTGGAATCCAAAAAGAAGCAAAGAGCTTTGAGACCGTCTGGGTGGAGGATGGAGGTATATAGGGACTGGACATCCATGGTGAAAATAAGGCGGTGGGTGCCAGGGAACTTAAAATCATTGAAAAAATTTAAAGCATGAGAAGTGCCACGAAAATAGGTGGGAAGAGATTGAACAAGGAGGGATAAGACAGTGTCAGGTATGCAGAAATGAGTTCAGTGGGGCAGGAGCAAGCTGAGACAATAGGTCTACCTGGACAGGTAGTTTTGTGGATCTTGGGTAGGAGGTAGAAACAGGAAGTGCGGGGTGTGGGAACTATGAGGTTGGTGGCAGTGGATGGGAGATCCCCAGAGCTGATAAGGTTGGTGATGATATAGGAGACAGTGGCCTGGTGCTCCTTAGTGGGGTCATGATCAAGGGGTAAATAAGAGGAGGTATCAGAGAGGTTGTATTGAGAGCATCCTGAGCAGCTGCATCACTGCTTGTTCCGGAAATTGCACCATCTCGGATCACAACACCCTGCAGCGGATAGTGAGGTCACCTGAGAAGATCACCGGTGTCTCTCTTCCCACCATTACAGACATTTACACTACACATTGCATCCGCAAAGGAAACAGCATTATGAAGGACCCTATGCACCCCTCATACAAACTCTTCTCCCTCCTGCTGTCTGGGAAAATGCTCCGAAGCATTCGGGCTCTCACGACCAGACTATGTAATAGTTTCTTCCCCCAAGCTATCAGACTCAATACCCAGAGCCTGGATTGACACCTTACTGCCGTATTGTCTTGTTTATTATTTATTGTAATGCCTGCACTGTTCTGTGCACTTTATGCAGTCCTGGGTAGGTCTGTAGTCTAGGGTAGTTTTTATGTAGTTCAGTGTAGTTTCTGTACTGTTTCATGTAGCACCATGGTCCTGAAGAATGTTGTCTCGTCTTTACTGTGTACTGTACCAGCAGTTATGGTCGAAATGACAATAAAAAGTGACTTGACTTGACTTGATTTAATGGTTCACCAAAGTTAATGCAGACATCCTTTCCCCCAACATTGTTCTTATTCCTACTACTTACCTGGCAGTTTTTGCAAATTCTTCTTCATACCCCTTCATCATTTAATGGTGTATGTTGTTCTGCTCATTTCCCATACTCCAGTTTCTTCCCATGCCCACTCAGAATTCCTGTTTTTGCCCTGATTTCTTGCTATAACTTCTTCCTCCCACTCTGCTTCATTCTGCAAGCTCATTTACCACTCAGCCCAACTTGTCGTCTCTATTTCCTTCAGCATGTAAACTTTTCTCCCAGGATTTGACTATTGCTGCATTTATTTGTTCAACTACAGTCAGTCCCATTGAAGGTGCTGCCATTGTGCTATAGAGGAGGAAGATCCAGGATATGGACCTAGTGAATCATAGTGAATCATAGAGATGGTGAATCGTAGAGATAGACAGAGATAATTATACAGCATAGAAATAAACCCTTCAGCCGATTGAGCCTGTGCTAACCACCAACCACATATTTATACAGATTCCATTTTATTCTCTACACTTTCCTATCAACTGCCCCCATAGTTTGCTCCTCATCCACACACTAAGGGGGTAACTTACAGCCTTAGTGGGAGGAAACCAGAGCACCCAGGGAACCATACATAATCACAGGGAGAGCATGCAAACTCCACCAGGTAGCATTAGAAGTCAGGATTGATCCTGAGTCACTGAAACTGTAGATGAAGGCCAAGACAGGACAGGGTGTGACTTTCACCTGCTGCAAGTTCTGTACTCTTTTACTCAGCATGTTTCTTGCCCCACTTTGTAGAGTTCCTTGTCTCTACTCTCTTTCAGACTGTTTTCTCCACCCTGACTGTCCCCCTATCAACCTCATTGCTGTATGCCGTATCTTCTCACACTTGTACATTGTGCTTCAGGTTGCTGATTCCTCATCACCTCTGGGAAAAATACTCCAAAATTTGACCAGATTAGGGTGAAAATTACAAATTTTTGGAACTAATTGAGCTTCCAAGTAGTATCAGGTATTATTATTTTTATTTCATGTGCATAATTAGTTTTGAGAACTAATATAATAGATCTATTTGCAAGCAATTGAGATAAATTGTTGCACTCAGATCAAGAATTTTGGTTTTCTTTCAGTTCATGTGTTTTATTAATGATACTGATGGTCCCTGTACAGTAAACAGACCAGTTTGTACCTAGATATTATAATAACTAGTATTATAATAAGGCATTTATTCAGTGCCTTCAATGTAGAGAAATATCATAACGATTCACAGACATACATAAAAAAGACCTCATCAACTGCACCTGGCCATGGCATTGTCTTTGAGAAAGGTTGATGTACAAGATTGGTTTACTCACAGTGACTTTTAATGCATTTCTAAGGCCTGGTGCTGGATTTGTTTTACGGTCTTGCCTGTGTTTCATCAGGACTCTGGCTCTTCTTAAGAGCTGAAGAGCAGATAAAGCAATGGCAGCACTGTACAGAATAGAAAATGGACAAAAGTGGGTTACATTAAGAATGTACGCATTAGTTTATTGATTTGCTGATCATGTCAAAAGTAAGTTCCCAAACAGTGGAGAGTTAATAATTTTCTGAAATATCCATAATGGGAATACTTAATCCCCATTACTCCATGTTCAAACTGGGAAATTCTTTATTCTGTTTGTCAAGAGCAAATTTCCTTCCATGGTGTTTTTCCAGGATGTACCTTGCAGGCTTGCTAGGAGATCCAGTGAAGGTGTGTGTTGGAAGTAGCACACACAAAATGCTGGAGGAACTCAGCAGGTCAGGCAGCATCCATGGAAAAAAATAAACAGTTGATCTTTCAGGTGAGATTCCTCTTCAGGACTGGAAAGGAGGACACCAAAATAAAAAAGGTGGGGGGAGAGAAGGAGGATAGCTAGAAGGTGATAGGTGAAGCTAGGCAGGTGGGAAAGGTAAAGGACTGGAGAGGAGGAAATCTGATAGAGAAAAGTGGACCATAGGAGAATGAGGATGAGGAGGGCAGCAGGGTGAGGTAACAAGCAAATGAAAAGAGGGCAGAGGTGAGAAGAGAAGGAAGGGGAGGGGAGGGAAGAGTTTTTACTGAAAGGAGACATCAATATTCATGCCAACAGGTTGGAGGCTACCCAAATAGAAAACAAGGTGTTGTTCTTCCACCCTGAGGGTGGTCTCATCATGGCACAAGAGTAGCCCATGGACTGACATGTCAGAATGGGAATCTGAATTAAAATGTTTGGCCACCGTCAAGTTGCACTTTGGGCGGTTGGAGCAGAGGTGCTCAATGAAGTGGTTCCCCAATTTATGATGGGTCTCACCAATGTAAAGGAGGCTGCATTGAGAACACTGGACATAATAGACAACTCCAACAGATTCGCAGATAGGTGTTGCCTCACCTGGAAAGACTGTCTGGGACCTTGAATCGAGGTGAGGGACCAGGTGAATGAGCTGGTGGAGCACTTTGGCCACTTGAGAGGGACATTATTGGGGAGGGAGGAATGAACAGAGGGAGCGATCCCTGCAGAAAGTGCAGAGTGTTTGTGGGGTGGGGAGGAACAGGTAAATATGTGTTTGCTGATGGAAGTTGCAGAATGATGTGTAGGATGCAGAGGCTCAAGGGGTAGTAGGTGAGGACAAGAGGAATTCTGTCACAGTCAAGGCAACGGGGAGATGGGGTGAGTGCAGATGTCTGGGAAATTGAGGAGATGTTGTAAGGAAAGAGAACTTCATTCTGTGAAGGAGGTTATCTTTGCTGTCCTGGAAAGGAAATACTCATCCTGGGAACAGTTGCAGTGAAGACAAAAAAACTGAATAAAGGGAATAGCATTTTTTTTTATAGGAGACAGGGTGGGAAGAGGTATAGCCAAGATAGCCGTGGGAATTGGTAGGTTTGTAAAAGATGCAGGGTGACAGTTTGTCTCCAGAGACCAAGTTAATTTAAGGACAAGGTGGAAGTTGGAGGCAAAGTTGATGAAATTGACGAGCTCAGCATGGGTGCATGTAGAAGTACCAATGTAGTTGTCAATGTAGCAGAGGAAGAATTGGGCAGCATTATCAGGGAAGGGATGGAACATGGACTTTTCTACATAGCCTATGAAAAGGTAGGCATACCTGGGGCTGAAGTGGGTGCTGATTCTCCCAATTCTGGAGAAAGTGGGAGGAGAAATTGTTGAGTGTGAGGACCAGTTCTGCCAGATGGAGGAGGATGATGATGGAGAGGAACTGGTTGGTTCTTTCATTGAGAAAGAAACAGAGAGCTTTAAAACTGCCTTGATAGTGGATAGAAGTTTATAAGGACAGGACATGCAGGTGAAAATGAGATGGTCAGGACCAGGAAGTTGAAAGTTAGTGAGGAGATTGAGAGCATGAGAAGCATTGTGGATATAGGTGAGAAGGGACGGAACCAAAGTGGATAGAATAGAGTTGAGTTATGAAGGCACTGGTTTAATGGGGCAGGAGCAGGCAAAGATAATTGGCAGGTCTGTGGATCTTGGTAGGAGGTTGAAGTGAGCAGTGCAGGTAAGGGAACTATGACTTTGGTGGGAGTGAATAGGAGTTCTCCAGAGTTGATGAGTTCAGTGATGGGGTTGGAGACAGTTTTCTGATGGTCCAGAGTGGGTTCCTCTTTAAGGGATAGGTAAGATGAGCTGTCTGAGAGTTGCTGCCTAGCTTCAGCAAGAATCTACAAAATGTGTTTTATAGATAGCACAAAAAGGTTGAAACAAAGGGTGTTTGGGTAAAAACTATAAACTCCCAATGACATTTCAAAGGATACAACTTCAAGCAGAATCTGCACTTCAAAGTTGGAAAGTTCCAGCATGTTCATGCCTTGCTACTGGACCTCATGAAGACTTCCATGCCCGGAGATGCATGTGTCACAGACCTGAGCATGCAGGCCACATTATTGCCAGCAAAATCCAGACAATGTTTGCATCTGGCAGTGAAGAGTTTGGGCACAAAGGGATAGTCTATTTGTTATTGAAATAAGCAGGATTACTTAATGCCGAGGTTTCTAAACCTTCGCAGTTCTCCTCTTCAGACAGCTGTGGAGGCTCAGTCATTCTGTTCAATAGATTTCCAATAAGAACATAAGAAATAGGAGCAAGAGTAGGCCTTCAGCCCATTGAGCCTGCCTCGCCATTCAGTAAGATCATTGCTGATCTGTCCATAAACTCGGCTCCATCTACCCACCTTTCCCCCATAACCCTTAATTCCCTTACTATGTAAAAACCTATCTAACTATTTCTTAAATATATTTAATGAAGAAGCCTCAACTGCTTTCTCCTAATCTCCATCTTAAATCTTCTCCCCTGAATCTTGAGGCAATGTCCCCTAGTTCAGTCTCACCTACCAATGGAAACAACTTTCCTACTTCTATCTTATCTATCCTTTTCAAAATTTTGTGTTTCTATAAGATCCCCTCGCAAACTTCTGAACTCCAGAGAGTATAGTCCCAGGCGACTCAACCTCACCTCATAGGTTAACCCCTTCATCCCTGGAATCAACCTGGTGAACCTTCTCTGCTCTGCCTCCAAACCCAGCATATGCTTCCTTAAGTATGGAGACCAGAACTGCACACAGTACTCCAGGTGTGGCCTCACCAGTACCCTGTATGGTTGCAGCATGATCTCCCTGCTCTTGAATTCAATCCCTCTTGCAACGAAGGCCAACATTTCGTTTGCCTTCTTAATAACCTGTTGTACCTGCAAGCCAACTTTTTGCGATTCATGCACAACCACTCCCAAGTCTCTCTGCATAACAGCATTCTGCAATCTTTCACCACTTAAATAATAATCTGCTCTTCTATTTTTCCTTCCAAAGTGGATGATATCGCCATTTACCAATGTTGTATCCCATTTGCCAGACCTTGGCCCAATCACGTAACCTATCTAAATCCCTCTGCACACTTTTCACATCCTCTGTACAATTTGCTTTTCCACACAGTTTAGTGTCAACAGCAAATTTTGCTACGCTACACTCTGCCAAATCATCAATGCAAATGGTAAACAGCTGTGGCACCCCACTCACCACAGACTGCCAACCAGAGAAACACCCATTTAGACCAACTCTCTGCCTTTTATCAGTTAACCAATCTAGTATCCATGCCAATACACTTCCTCTGACTCCATGCATCCGCATCTTATTTATAAGTCTCTTGTGCAGCACCTTAACGAATGCCTTCTGGAAAACCAAGTATACAACATCCATCTGTTTCCCTCTATCCACTGCACTCATTATGTCCTCAAAGAACTCCAGTAAGTTTGTCAAACAGGACCAGCCCTTTCTGAATCCATGTTGCACCTAAATATTTCTTAATGACAACTTCAAGCATTTTCCCCAACTACAGATGTTAAGCTAACTGGCCTATAGTTGCCCAACTTTTGCCTACATCCTTTTTTAAAAAGTGGTGTGACATTTGCTGTCTTCCAATCCACTGGGACCTGCCCAGGGTCTAGAGAGTTTTGATAAATGATTACCAATGCGTCTACTATAACTTCCACCAATTCCTTCAGCACCCTGGTCCTGGGATGCATCCCATCAGGACCAGGGGACTTATCAATCTTCAGGCCTTCTCGTTTGATCTCTTTAGTGACAGTGATTATATCGAGGCCCTCACCTCCCATTTCATCCATAACATCCTTCTTTGTCTATTAGACGTGTCCTCCACTGTGAAGACCGACACAAAATAGTCATTCAATGCTTCAGCCATTTCCTTATCACCCAATATCAATTTCCCCTTATCGTCTTCCAAGGGACTTAACGTTGACTTCAGTCACCCTCTTCCACTTTGTATATTTATAAAAACTTTTGGTATCTGTTTTTATATTTTGTGCTACTTTCATACTCTGTCTTCCCTTTCCTTATTTCTTGTTGTTCTCTGTTGCTTTTTAAAGTTTTCCCAATCCTCCAGTCTCCCACTACTCTTTGCAACTTTGTACACGAGCTTTTAACTTAATACTATCTTTTATTTCCTTAGTTATCCAAGGCTGGCTCTCCTCACACTTACTGTCCTTACTTTTGACTGGAATATACTATTGTCGAGCACTGTGAAAAATCTCTTTGAAAGTATTCCACTGTTCCTTAACTGTCCTACCAAATAGCCTAGGCTCCCAATCCACATTAGCCAACTCCTCCCTCATCCCGTTGTAGTCTCCCTTGTTCAAGCGTAATACACTGGTTTTAGATCCAACTATTTCATTCTCCATCTCAATGCGAAATTCAATCATACTATGATCACTCTTTCCAAGAGGATCCCTGACTACAAGATCGTTAATCTTACCTGTCTCGTTGCACAGGACTAGATCTAAGATAGTATTTTCCCTTGTAGGTTCACTAACATGCTGCTCAAAAAAGCCATCATGGATGCATTCTGTGAAGTCCTCCTCGAGACTTCTTTGACCAACCTGATTCGCCCAATCTATGTGGAAGTTAAAATCCCTCATGACAACTACCATTCTGTTCTTACAAGCCTGAGTTATTTCTTGGTTAATCGCCTCTGCCACTGCAATATTTTTATTAGGTGACCTATAGACAACACCCACCAGTGATTATTTTCCCCCTGCTATTCGTAATCTCTACCCAGATGGATTCAACATTCTGCTCCGTAGATCTTGTATCATCTCTTACAACCGTCCTGATCTCATCCCAAATCAAGAGTGCCACTCCACCTCCTCTGCCTTCCTGCCTATCTTTCTGTATTACCTGATACCCTTGGATATTTAATTCCCAGTCATCTCCACTTTGCAACCAAGTTTCCGTAATGGGCACTAAATTATATGCCTTGGTACTGATCTGTGCCACAAGTTCACTAACCTTGTTTCTAATACTATGGGCATTTAGATAAAGTGACTTAGATTAGGCATTTAGGTAATACTCATTGTCCTTTTAGAATCTAGAGACCTATGCAACCTTTGCTTTTTACTTCTATGCACTCTACTCTTTTTTCTTCACTAACTCTAGCTTTGGTATCTGCATCACTTTCCTCTTCTTTTCTGTGTGGGTTCCCATCCCCCTGCCATATTAGCTTAAAGCCTCCCTAACAGCACTAGCAAACAACCTCCCTAGGACATTGATCCCGGCCCTGCCCAGATGCAGTCCGTCCAGACGGTACTGGTCCCACCTCTCCCAGAAGCGGTTCCAATGTCCCAAGAGTCTGAAACCCTCCCTCCTGCACCACCGCTCAAGCCACATATTCATTCTAGCTATCCTGCTATTCCAACTAGCACATGGCACTGGTAATAATCCTGAGATTGTTACCTTTGAGGTCCTACTCTTTATCTCCTAGCTTCCTAAATTCAGTTTGTAGGACCTCATCCCGCTTTCTTCCTTTATCATTAGTACCTACATGCACTACGACAACTGGCTGCTCACCCTCCCCTTTCAGAATGCCCTGCAGCCTCTCTGAGACATCTCTGACCCTTGCACCCGGGAGGCAACACACCATACAGGAGTCCCGTTTGCGGCCGCAGAAGCTCCTCTTTATTCCCCTTACCATAGAATCCCCTACCACAACAGCTCCACCACTCTTTTTCTTGTCCTCATGCGCAGCAGAGCCACCCACGGTGCCATGATCCTGGCTACTGCTGCCTTCACCTGATGAGCCATCTCCTCCAACAGACTCCAAAGCAGTATATCTGTTTTGGAGGGAGACATCCGCAGGAGTCTCCTGTACTACTTTCCTGTTGGTCACCCATTCCCTATCTTTCCTTATATCCTTAAACTGTGGTGTGAGCAACTCACTAAATGTGCTATCCACAACATTCTCAGCATCTCGGATGCTCCAAAGTGAGTCCGTGTGCAGCTGCAGTGCTGCCATGAGGTCTATCAGGAACTGCAGCTGGACACACTTCCTGCACACGTGGCCTTCCTGAGTTCCCACATGACACAGGAGGAGCATGGCACAGTTCTGAGCTCACCTGTCATATCAGAGTAACGGATGTTAGTGGAAGAGGACCATGGGAGAAGGGAAGAGCCTGCTGGGAAAGTTGAAGACTGTTTTCTGTGAGTCTCTGCAAATCAGTTCTTCACCGAAGCCCCGTTTGAGCCAAAGCCCTCTCACTCCGCTGCCCGCTGTATATGGCACACTTCTTTTCAAACTCTTCCCACTCTCTACTGGCTGACATCACGCACCTGTGCAGTCTTGCCTCTCTTAACCAAGTAGTAAAATGCCTTCTCTCCGAAAATCCCTTCAGACGTTCCACTCGCAGCCTTCTTGCTTCGAATCTGGTCCCATTATTTCTGCTCCTTCATGTTCTTAATGCCTTCCAGACCTTATTCACCTCTCTGTAATTATCTTTATGAATCCCTTTGAAAAGTGTATGGTGATAAGTTCTACTTGCTAATAATGAATCCATCTCTTTGGTGCTTCTTACAAGACTCACTAATTCGAGTGGATAATTTTTTTTTAGGTAAGAAAATTGTTACCTTAAAAAAGATTATCCCCTAAGTTGACAGAACATCCCCATAGATTTATTATCATTGCTCTGTACTTCAGAATATAAAGGTAATCTGTTATGATCTCAGCTTTTGTGCAAATTTGTTGCAAGATACACTGTATGTGAGCTCTTCTGAAATCGAATGTGGGAGTCAGGCAGTAAATCATACCACAGGACTTAAGCAACGGAATACTGAAGGCAGTTGGTGAGAGATTTGACTATCATTTCTGCACATTAGCTCCTTGCCTGAGCATGGAGTCCAATGACTTGGATCCTTGAGAGGCTGTAAAGGAAATTTAAAATGACTTGAGCATTTTCAGCAAAATTTGAGCTTCTAAGTTCAAATTCCAAAGTAAATTTATTACCAAAGAACATACATGTCACTATATACAACACTGAGATTAATTTTCTTGTGGGCATATTCAATAAATCCATAATAGAATAATAACTATAATATTATCAATGAAAGACCGCACCAACTTGGGCATTCAACCAGTATTCAAAAGACAAAAAACAATGCAAATACACAGGGAGAGAAGTAATAATAAAAAATAAACAATAAATATTGAAAACATAAGTTGAAGGGTCCTTTAAAGTGAGTCCATAGGTTGTGGGAACATTTCAATGATGGGACAAGTGAAGCTATCTGTTCGGTTCAAGAGCCTGATAGTTGAGGGGTAGTATTCCTGAACCTGGTGGTGTGAGTCCTGAAGCTTCTGCACCTTCTTCCAGATTGCAGCAGCAAGAGAGCATGTCCTGGGTGGTGGGGGTCCATGGTGATGAACTCTGCTTTCCTGAGACAGTGTTCCATGTAGATGTACGTGCTCAATGGTGGGGAGGGCTTTACCGGTAATTTACTGGGTCATATCCACTACTTTTTGTAAGCTTTTCTGTTCAAGGGCATTGGCATTTCCATACCAGGCAGTGATGCAACCCTCCATTATACATCTATCAAAGTTTGTCAAAGTTTTACAAGTCATGCCACATCCTTGCAAACTCAAAAGAAAATAGAGATGCTGCAGTGCTTTCTTCATAATTGCACTCATGCTCTGGCCCCCTTTACAGTTCTGTGAAATAATAACACCAAAGTATTTGAAGTTGCTAACCATATCCGCCTTTGATCGTCGAATGAGAACTGGCTTGTTGATTTCTGGTCTCCCTCTCCTGAAGCCAATACTCAGGTTATTGGTCTTGCTGACATTGAATGAGAGGTTGTTGTGTCACCATTCAGCCAGATTTTCAATCTTCCTCCTATACACTGATTTGTCACCACCTTTGATTTGGTCCATGACAGTGGTTCATTAGCATTCTTGAATATGGTGTTGGAGCTGTGCTTAGCCACACAGTCATAAGTGTAAAGTGAGGAGAGCAGCGGCTAGGCACCCAGCCTTGTGGTGCACTGTGCTGATGAAGGTCCTGGAGGATATGCTGTTGCAAATCTAAATTGACTGGGGTTTACAACAGAGGAAATTGAGGATTGAATTGCACAAGGAAGTATTGAGACCAAGGTATTGAAGCTTATTGATCAGTTTTGAGGGAATAATGCTATTCAGTTCATAGTCAATAAAGAGCATCTCGATGTATGCAGCTTGCTGTCCAGATGTTCCAGGGTTGAGTGAAGAGCAAATGAGATAGCATCTGTTGTGCACCTGTTGCTCCAGTATGCAAATTGGAGCAAATCTAAGTCACTTCTTAGATAGGAATTGTTATGTTTCATCACCAACTTTAATAGTTCCATTTAATATCAGAGAACGTATACAATATACAACCAGAAATTCTTGTTCTTTGCAGACATCCATGAAAACAGAAGAGAGCCCCAAAGAATGAGTGACAGTAAAAACAGTAGAACCCTAAAGCCTCTAATACACCTGTCCCCATGCAGGAGCAAAGCAACAACCCTCCCCCTCCCCCAATTACTTCAAAAAATAATCAGCACTCTCCACCCACTAAGCAAGCAATAGCAAACCTCCCCCAAGAGAGACCATGCTCTGCAGTACAACAAAAACTAATTGTTCATCTGACAATCTGACACACCATAGGCTCTCTCTCTTACTGAGAGGTGTTCCCCTTTCACAGTAAGAGGGGAGACCAACAAAGACAACTCGCTGATTCCAGTGTTAATGTGTGCTCTGTTTTACTTTCCTTCCCCCCCCCCCCCCCCCGAGTTCTCAGACTTGAGAATTGGCAACAAACTCTCCCCACAAGAGAGAGAGAGCATGCAATTTGCTGAGTATAGAACCCACAACAACCCATCTGCTATTCCCGATGTTCCATTTTCTCCTGCGACACTTCAGTTGGTAACACTAGCATAGAATTGGCTCATCCATAGGGTCGTGAAGCCTCAGAACCCCAAGGCTCGCTCATCTTCTAGGTTGCATCCTTGGGATATTGAAAAACAGCCAGTTGTGAGCCCCCAGAGCGGGTCCCACTGCTGCAAAGATCCAAAGATTCAGTGTAGTTCTAGGTCAGGGTCTTCAACAGGACCCCATTGACCATCAAAAGGGAAAAGAGAAACATTAAAGGTAGAAACTAAGCTATTTCTGCAGATGAGCTCAAATGAGTTGCAGTTGAGTGCCATCATAGCTCCACCCTCTTTTTCAAAACGCTTCATCACTGTGGATGTAAGTGCTACTGGACGATGGTCATTGAGGCAGGTTACCATGTTCTTTTCAACCACCAGTATAATTGAAATCTGCTTGAAATAAGTGGGTACCTCAGACTGCTGAAGAGAAAAGTTAAAGATTTCAGTGAATGCTCCAGTCAGTTGGGTCAGCACAGGTCTTTAGTATTTGACCAGTTACCCCATCTGTGCCAATTACCTTTTGTGAGTTCTTCCTCTTGAAGGCTGCTCATACATCGGCCTCAAGAGTCTGAAATCACAGGATCATCGGTGGCTGTGGGAGTTTGTGATGGTTCCTTCATGTTTTGACGATCAAAGTGAGCATAGAAGGTATTGAGCTCATCTGGAATCAAAACCCTATTGACACCTCTGCTGCTTGATTTAACTTTATAAAGAGCTGATCGTATTCAAGCCCTGTCACAATTGTCAAGCATTCTTCATTGATTCAGGTTTAGTCCAGGATTGCCACTTCACCTATGAGATGGTTCTCTGGAGACTGTACTTGGTCCTCTTGTAACTTTCTTGGTCACCAGACTTGAATGCCATTGACCTGGCCCTCAGCAGATTGTGGATCATGGTTCATCAAGGGCTTCTGGTTGGGGAAGACTCTGATATTGTGAGGACAAACTCATCTACAACTATAAAGACCATGACAACCATGTGTATTCATTCAGATCTATAGATAAGTCCTTGAACACAGCCCAGTCCACTGACTCAAAGCAGTACCACAGCTGCTCCTCTGCCTCCGTGACAACCTCTTTGTTGTTCTAATCTCTGGAGCTTTGCTCTTTAGCCTCTGTCTCGATGCCCGTAGAAGAACAGCCAAGTGATCAGATTCCCTGAAATGTTGTCTGGGCATGGAACGGTAGGAATTCCTTATCTCAGTATAACAGTGTGACGGAGCTCTGGTGCTACAGGTTATATGCTGATAGCAATTTAGGCAGGATTTTCTTCAAACAAGCCTGGTTGAAGTCTTCGACTATCATTTGAAATGTATCAGGATGGGCTGTTTCTTGTCTGCAGACAGCACATTGCAGTTGAGCACTTGACTTCAGAAGGCTGGTGTTGGTATGTAAACTGCAGTCAGTATCATGGAGGACAACTCCCTAGCTAAATAACACACAGAATGCTGGAGGAACTCAGAAGGCCAGGCAGCATCCAGAGAAAAGAGTAAAAAGTCAACATTTCAGACTGAGACCCTTCATCAGGACTGGAGAGAAAAAAAATGAGAAGTCAGAGTAAGAAGGTGGGGGGGGGGGCGATGGAGAAGGAAGAAATACAAGATATGAGGTGATAGGTGAAACTGAGAGAGGGAAAGGGGAAAGAGCTGGGAAGTTGACTGGTGAAAGAGATAAAGGGCTGGAGAAGGGGTAATGTGATGGGAGAGGACAGAAGGCCAGGGAAGGGGGAGGAGCACTAGAGGGAGGTTCTTGGGCAGTTAAGGAGGTAAGATGAGAGAGGGAAATGGGAATGAGGAACATTGAAGGAGAGAAGGAGCCATTATGGGAAGTTCAAGAAATCAATTTTTATGCCATCAGGATGGAGGCTACCCAGATGGAATACAAGGTGTTGCTCCTCCAACCTGAGTGTGGCTCAATCGCAAATGTAGAGGAGGCCATGGATGGTCTCTCTCACCAAATGACTTCCCAGGTCTTTACTTCACCCTCTCCCTGTTTCACCTGTCAACTACTACCTTGTATTTCTTCCTCCCCTCCCTGACCTTCTTACTCTGACTTCTCATCTTTTTTCTCCAGTCCTGATGAAGGGTCTCAGCCCAAAACGTTGACTGTTTACCCTTTTTCATAGATGCTGCCTGGCCTGCTGAGTTCCTCCAGCATTTTGTGTGTGTTGCTTAGATTTCCAGTATTTGCAGATTTTCTCTTGTTTATGATTCCCTAGGTAAATAGAATGAATGGAATTTGACCATTAGATGTTCAAGGTTGGGGGAACACAAGTTTGACCAAACCACCATATCAGAGTACCACCACCTTTATCATGAAACATACACCTCCACCTTTTGCCTTTTCCAAATCAGCAGTACAGTCCATTCAGTAAATCGAGAAATTTCTGGTCTGACCTCTGTATCTGGCATGCAGGAAGTAAGCCATTTCTCATTCAAACAGAACACAACGATCTTTCATTTCCTTCTGATACAGTATTTGTGCCCTTTTAAAGTTTAAGGTCTTTGTCCACTTAAAGGTGCCATGCCTGCTTGCTTTAGAGCTAAGTTCATCAAATCCTTCATAAGATTAAGAAATCTGTAGATTAAGTTTATTTAAAAGAATTTTGCTTAAAGGGAAATAACATGCTGCTGATTGCAGTGAGAGTAATTCAAAAGAGGTATATTTTGCAGCATTATACGTAACCTGCAGAATGTTGCAGTGGTTCACCAGTGCCATCTTGCAAAAGCTTCTCTGCTGTGAACCACAATTCTACACTGCCAGATGCTATGCTTGTCGCCCTTCTCCATCTCTATTTAGAGGTCAACCTTTCAAAAATTACGTATACAACGCTGGAAGAACTCAGCAGGTCAGGCAGCATCCATGAGAAAAGAGTAGCCAATGTTTCGGGCCGAGACCCTTCATCAGGAATGAGGAGGAAGAGAGGGCCAAAGCCCAGTAATAGAGATGGGGGGGGGGGTAGGGCCTAGAGGCGCCAGGTGGAAAACCAATCAGAGGAAAAGGGGGGAGGGGGAGGGGATAAGCATGAAAGAACTGTAGAGACAAAGAAGCAGGAAGTTGAAAGGCGAGAGAGGCAGAGAGGGACCTGGGATAGGGGAAGAGGGAGGGAATTACCGGAAACTGGAGAATTCAATGTTCATACCACCAGGTTGGAGGCTACCCAGATGGTAGATGAGGTGTTGCTCCTCCAACCTGAGTTTGGCCTCAAGTCAAGTGTGTTACTCACTGCCATTATTGATGGATAAACTTCAATACCTCACAGTTTGTTCTAGAATTTATCAAATTGGAATCTTTCCAGATTTCCAGTAACTGACTGGTTTCCAAGAAATTATGAAAATTGCAAAGCCTCTGCAAACTTTGCCACTACATTGAGCTAACATGCATGTCACAAGCTGGTTATGGTACCCAACATGTGGAGATCCTTTAGTATCCACTAGAAGTTTCTCTCTGAAGATCTCAGAGTCAGCACCCTGGAAACGTTCTAAAATGCACAGTGTAACAATCCTCTTTGCTTGCCTTATAAAAATATTTAGTGGTCTTTAACTAAGAATATGAAACAATGTTTATTTTATACTTAACAAAGACTTACCTGAATGCCAGCTGCAACCTTTGGAAAGCTATTGTGGCAGACTGAAGCTTGGAATCAATGACCATCTCCAGAGCAGCAGGGGGAAAGGCGGCAAATTTAGAGCCATGGTTCGCTTTCAGATTATCCATGAAAATGTTCAACATATCTTGTGCTTCTTTCAAGATGACATCCTGCAGTATAAAATAATCAGTAATTAAAATCATATGAACTATTCAATTTGAGTGAGAAAATTGAATACACCACTATACAAGCACCCATGACAGAACACAGATTAGGAGAAGGAGTAGGCCACCTTGTCCCTCAAGCCTACTTGTCAAGGTGACCATTGCTGATGATCTGACCTCACTTTTTCTGTGCCAGTTTCATATGGATCTCAATTCCCCAGTCTTTCAAAATATATACCTCTTCGTTAAATACCTTGAGTGATCTTGCCTTGACAACTGGATGGTACAGAATTTCAAAGGTTCACCGCACCTGGTAAGACTAAATTCCTAAACATCTCAATCTTAAATAACTGTCACTAATCTTGTAATTATGCCCCCTCATTTGATGCTCTACCTCTAGTAGAAGCAGATCAACATCTACCATATTGTATTTTCTTAGGACCTTATATACATTATATCAATAATCACCACTTGTGCTTCTAAACTTTAAAGAATACAGATTTAATTTCTAATGCCATTTGTGGGCAAATAGGGTTTCCATCCTGTGGTAAACTATGTGTATACCTGTCTGGGCACGCCCCCCCTCTGCTGACTGCTCCTGTGGCTCCTCCCACAGACCCCTGTATAAAGGCGATTGGAGGCACTGCTCCTCCCTCAGTCTCCAAGATGTCGTGGTCACATTTGCAGCTAATGAAAGCCTATCTTTTGCCTCCCGTCTCCAAGGGCTATTGATGATGCATCAATTTTATTAGCTGCAATTTTAAACCATGGAGAGCATTTTACCATGGAGAGCATCTTATGGTTGGACATTGATCCACAAGCTCCCAAAGCAGCCATTGCCTTTGAACTCAGGCTTGCAAGCTTCCAATCGTACCTGGAAGAGGTTCCCCTGACTGAGCCTGCTATCATGCACAAAGTTCTGCTCTCCAGGGTCAGTCCACTGATATACTCCCTTATCAGAGACCTGACGACCTACCAAGGGGCACTGGATGCCCTCAAAAGACAGTACCTGTGGCCGGTGAACACCGTCTACGCAAGACATCGCTTAGCGACATGGTGGCAGCAGGCCGGAGAGTCGAGCGCTGAGTTTGTCCGGGCCCTGCAGACACTCGTGTGGGCCTGCGACTGCAGGGGACTGACGGTGGAACAGCATGCGGAGCTCCTGGTACGCGACGCCTTCGTTACGGGGATCAGGTCAATATACGTGCGCCAGTGGCTGCTGGAAAACGCCAATCTTACCTTACATTCAGCAATCAAGCTGGCCGATATGCTGGAGGCTGCTCTGCACAATGCTGACGCTGTCCAGCCGTGCGATCCCCCGCCGGTCCCATGGACGCTGCAGACCCCGCCACCCGTCGGCGAATCGACCACAGCTGCTGCCACTCGTGAGTCCATGAACTCCCCGCAACCCTCCGGCGAATCGACCACAGCCGCTGCCACTTGCGAGTCCGTGAACTTCCCGCAATCGACCACGGCTCCTGCCAGTCGCAAGTCTGCGCAGTGTTACTTCTGCGGACTCGAAAAGCACCCCCGAAATCGCTGCCCGGCCCAAAAAGCTACCTGCTCCAGCTGCGGAAAGAAGGGCCACTTCGCCAAGGCCTGTAAGTCTAAACCATGAGCGGGGTTGAGCAGCACCGCGTGCAAGGCATGGGGGTCGCCATCTTGCCTGCCCACCTCGTGCGAAGCATGGGGGCGGCCATCTTTGTCGGCGCCACCTCGCCCCGCCTCTGACCCACGGGTGCTTACCGGGCACCAAGATGGCGATTCAACTCAGGCCTCCGTAACCCTCGACCAAAGCGCTCCACACCAGCTTGCAAGGTCAATGATGGACATCCTGGTAGAGGAGCACAGGACTAGCTGCCTGTTTGACACGGGCAGCACTGAGAGTTTTATTCACCCGGGCACTGTGCAACGCTGCAGACTCGTGTCACAGCTGGTAAGCCAGAGGGTCACCATGGCTTCTGGATCACATTCCACAGACATCCGGGGGGTTGTGTAGCAACATTGGTGGTACAGGGCACAGAATATCGGAACTTTGTGTTACTGGTCATGCCTCAACAGTGTGCCCCTGTGCTATTGGGGCTCGACTTCCAGAGTCACCTGAAAAGTGTGACAATGGAGTACGACGGGCCCCTCCCACCAATTACTGTCAGAAATCCTCAGTTTTGTGGGACTTCATCATATACCCTGCTACTGACCACACACACACACACCGACCCGCACATCCCACCCAACACCATGCCAACGGCCGCGCTACTGACACCACTTGCAGCCCCTCCACCCTCAAGATCCCTCCCCCACCGCTGTTCGCCAACCTGACCCCCGACTATAAACCTGTGGCAACCAAAAGCAGGAGGTACAGCGCGGGGGACAGGGCCTTCATTAAGTCAGAGGTACAGCGACTGCTTAGGGAGGGGATCATTGAGCCAAGCACAAGTCCTTGGAGGGCCCAGGTGGTCATTGTTCGGACCGGGCAGAAAAATAGGATGGTCATGGATTATAGCCAGACCATCAATAGGTTCATGCAGCTTGATGCATACCCCCTACCCTGCATCGCGGATATGGTCAATCAGATAGCCCAGTACAAGGTGTACTCGACCATAAACCTCAAATCCGCTTACCATCAGTTCCCCATCCGCCCAGAGGACCACCCCTACACCGCCTTCGAGGCGGGCAGCAGGCTCTATCACTTCCTGCACATCCCCTTCAGTGTCACAAATGGTGTCTCTGTCTTCCAGAGGGAAATGGACCGGATGGTGGACCAGTGCCAACTGAAGGCCACGTTCCCATATTTGGATAACATCACCATCTGCGGTCACGACTGGCAGGATCACGACACCAACCTCCACAGATTTTTCCAAGTGGCCAAAGCTCTTAACCTCACCTATAATAGGGACAAGTGTGTGTTCAGAACCACACAACTTGCTATCCTTGGGTATGTTGTTGAGAACGGGGTCATTGGCCCTGACCCCGACCGTATGCGCCCCCTATTGGAACTCCCTCTCCCCACCACCCTCAGAGCCCTCAAACGGTGCCTGGGCTTCTTTTCCTATTACGCCCAATGGGTCCCCACTACGCAGACAAGGCCCGCCCCCTGGTCAAGTCCACCGTATTTCCACTCTCAGCCGAGGCCCGCGCGGCCTTCAGCCGCATTAAAGGGGACATTGCCAAAGCAATGATGCATGTGGGGGACGAGACCATTCCCTTCCAAGTAGAGAGTGACACCTCCGACTTCATGCTGGCTGCTACCCTCAATCAGGCAGGAAGGCCGGTAGCATTCTTCTCTCGTACCCTTCAGGGCGCTGAAATGTGGCTCTCCGCGGTGGAGAAAGAAGCCCAGGCCAAAGTGGAAGCTATTAGGCACTGGAGGCACTATCTCGCCTGCAGAAGGTTCACCTTGCTGACCGACCAGCACTCAGTTGTGTTCATGTTTAGCAACCAACAGTGCGGCAAAATCAAAAATGATAAAATTTTGAGGTGGAGAATAGAACTCTCCACCTACAACTATGACATCCTGTACCGGCCTGGAAGGCTCAATGAGCCCCCTGATGCCCTATCCCAGGGAGCGTGTGCCAGCATGCAGCTTGACTAGCTATATGCCCTCCATGCAGATCTTTGCCACCCGGGGGTCACCCGGCTTTACCATTTCGTGAAACCCCAGAACCTGCCTTACTCCCTTGAGGAAATCAGGACGATGACCAGGGACTGTCAAGTCTGTGCTGAGTGCAAACTGCACTTCTACCGTCCTGAAAAGGCACAACTTATCAAGGCCACCCGCCCCTTTGAGCGACTGAGTGTCGACTTTAAGGGCCCCCTTCCCTCCACCGACCGCAATGTCTACTTTCTCAACATAATCGACAAGTACTCGCAGTTCCCCTTTGCCATACCCTGCCCCGATACCGCTGCCACGTCCGTCATAAAAGCCCTGTGCCAGCTCTTCACTCTGTTTGGATATCCCTTCTATATCCACAGTGATAGAGGGTCCTCGTTTATGAGTGATGAACTGCACCAGTACCTGCTGGCTAGGGGTATTGCTACTAGTAGGACTACGAGCTATAATCCCCGGGGGAATGGACAGGTGGAGAGGGAGAATGCCACTGTGTGGAAGGCCACACTCTTAGCCCTTAGGTCAAAGGGAATGCCGGTCTCTTGCTGGCAGGAGGTCCTCGCAGAGGCACTCTACTCCATCTGCTCCCTGTTATGCATGTCCACCAATGCCACCCCTCATGAGCGACTCTTTTCTTTTCCCAGGAAGTCTGCCACTGGGACCACCCTACTGGCTTGGCTGATGTCCCCAGGGCCAGTGCTGCTCCGGAAACATGCAAGGAGCAATAAATACTCCCCGATGGTCGAGAGGGTTCACCTACTTCATGCGAACCCCCAGTATGCCTACGTGGTCTTACCTGATGGGCGGGAGGACACGATCTCCGTCCGCAACCTGGCACCTGCAGGAGCACCAGACCCCTACCCGGAACACTCCACAGTGACTATGAACCCCGTACCCACCGATGTATATATATCTACCCACAAAACTCCGCGCACACTCCCCTCTCAGCTGAGGCCCACGCGCACACCAAGCCCTAAGCAGACTCCTCATGACACTCCCATACCGGGCGCCAGGCACACGCATGAGGGATTACTGAACTAAAATCTGTTGATTGCAGATCACTTTAGGTTCACAGGTGGAATAAAAAGAAAGGGGAGACTACTTTGGCATACATGGCTGAAGACATTGTCTGAGCATTGCCAATTCAGTGATGGGCTTAATGATGCACTGAGAGATTGTTTAGTTTGTGGAATCTTACAAGAAAACATTCAAAAACAGCTCCTAATTGAAGCACAACTGTTTTTAAAAGAGCAGTTGAAATCAATGTATGAATGGAAACAGCAGTCAGAGATGCAATTGAGTTGCAGTCAGGAATGAAAGAGCACATGATCAAAATTGCAACATCCAGGATCAAGGATATCTTTGCAAACTTTTCTAGAGGAAAATACTTCAGCAAAGGGGATTTGGCTGAGGTTTATATACAGATGAAGATGCAAGAAGAGTCCAAAGTGTTTTTATGAGCGATGGAAGTGAAGGTTCTATAGCATTTGCATCACATTCCTTTACTGCTGTAGAGTATGATTGAATTTCACATACAGATGGAGGATGAAATAGTTAGATCTAAAACTAGTGTCTTATGCTTGAACATGGGAGACTACAACAGGATGAGGGATGAATTGGCTAATGTGGATTGGGAGCACAGGATTTTTTGTAGGACAGTTGAAGAACAGTGGAATACTTTCAAAGAGATTTTTTACAGTGCTCAACAAAATTATATTCCAGTCAAAAATGAGGACAGTAAGTGTGGGGAGAGCCAGCCTTGGATAACTAAGGAAATAAAAGATAATATCAAATTAAAAGCTCATGTGTACAAAGTCACAAAGTGTGGTGGGAGACTGGAGGATAAGGAAAACTTTAAAAGCAACAGAGAACAAGTAAACAAGAAATAAGGAAAGGGAAGATAGAGTATGAAAGTAAATTAGCACAAAATATAAAAACAGATAGCAAAAGTTTTTATAAATATATAAAGCCGAAGAGGGTGGCTAAAGTCAACGTAGGGCCCTTGGAAGACGAGAAGGGGAAATTGATATTGGGTGATAAGGACATGGCTGAGGCATTGAACGACTATTTTGTGTTGGTCTTCACAGTGGAGGACACGTCTAATATGCCAAAGAATGATGTTATGGACAAAATGGGAAGTGAGGACCTAGATAAAATCACTGTCACTAAAGAGATAATGATGAGCAAACTAGAGGACCTGAAGGTAGATAATTCCCCTGGTCCTGATGAGATGCATCCCAGGGTGCTGAAGGAATTGATGGAAATTAAAGTAGACGTGTTGGTAATCATTTATCAAAACTCTCTAGACTCTGGGCAGGTCCCAGCGGATTGGAAGACAGCAAATGTCACACCACTTTTTAAAAAAAGATGTAGGCAAAAGACAGGCAACTATAGGCCAGTTAGCTTAACATGTGTAGTTGGGAAGCTGTCATTAAAGAAGAAATAGCAAAACATTTAGAAAGGAGTGGTTCCATTAGACAAACTCAGCATGGATTCAGAAAGGGCAGGTCCTGTTTGACAAACTTACTGGAGTTCTTCGAGGACATAAAGAGTGCAGTGGATAGAGGGGAACACTTGTTCACTTCAATAAGGGGCTACACAAGAGACTTATAAATAAGATACGGATGCATGGAGTCAGAGGAAGTGTATTGGCATGGATAGTGGATTGGTTAACCGATAGAAGGCAGAGAGTTTGTATAAATGTGTGTTTCTCCGCTTGGTTGTTGGTGGTGAGTGGGGTGCCGCAGGGGACAGTGCTGGGCCCACAGCTGTTTACCATTTACATTGATGATTTAGAAGAGGGGACTAAGTGTAGCGTAGTAAAATTTGTTTATGACACTAGATGGTGGAAAAGCAAATTGTACAGAAGATGTGGAAAGCCTGCAGAGGGATATAGATAGGTTAAGTGAGTGGGCCAAGGTCTGGCAGATGGAATACAACGTTGGTAAGTGAGAGACCATCCACTTTGGAAGGAATAATAGGAGCAGATTATTATTTAAATGGTGAAAGTTTGCAGCAAGCTGTTGTGCAGAGACACTTGGGAGTGTTTTTTCATGAATTAGTTCAAGTAAAAACATCACATTTGAGAGAGACAGGTTTTTTTTTCCCATGACCAGAAACAAGATGTGAGCTTTGACCAATACTTAGCTGAGCTTCACACATTGAGTAAGGCCTGTGAGTTTGGAGATTTGAGAGACTCACCAGCTAGAAACAGAATAGTTTGCAAAATCCCAGATAATGGGCTCAGAGAAAGATTGTGGCATGAAAAAGTTTGATGCTGTAAAAGTCTGTGGATCTGTGTAAGGCAGCAGAGACCACACAAGCATGAGCAAAGGGGCTACACATGGCAGACACAGCAGTACATGCTGTGAAAACAGAGGGGCGGCGCAAAATGCATTTCCCAAAGCAACAGCAAAGCGAAGAGGTCGGCTCAAACAGCAAATACAGCCAATGTGGAGGTAAGCACATTCCAAAGATGTGTACTACTTATGGGAAGTCCTGTAATAATTGTGGTAAGAAGAGCCATTTTGCAAAGTGATGCAAAGCTGGGGCTACCAAACAAAAGGTGCCCATTGTTGATGAGGAAATGGAGGAAGTCTTTGTGGATTCTCTCCAGACTGCTGGTGCTGATATAACAGAGTAGATTGTTCCAATGACTGTGAATGAGATAGTAATTTCATTCAAGCTTGACACTGATGTCCTGGTGAATCTGTTATTCATGGATGATTACAAGACTCTCAAAGTAAAGAGCAAGATTTCCCCAGTGAAATTAAAACTGACAGACTATACTGAAGAGAATGTTCCATAAGACCATACGACATAGGAGCAGAATTAGGGCATCTGGCCCATCTAGTATGCTCTGCCATTAAATCACGGCTGACCCTTTCTTTTCTCCTCCTCAATCCCAGTTTCTGACCTTCTCCCCATAACCTTTGATGTCCAATCAAGAACCTATCAATCTCTGCCTTAAATACACCCAATGACGGGGCCTCCACAGCTGCACATGGCAACAAATTCACCACCCTCAGCTGATGCATCCCCGAAAAGCCATGGAGCAGTCTACTACAATGGCATGATGATGCATAGCCTATGCATCAAGGGCTTTAACTAGTGCGGAAGCCAGTTATGCACAAATAAAGAGCTTCTCGCTAGCAGTATATGTATGGACAAGCTTTTGAAGTGGAGACAGACCATAAAACTACTGATCAATTATGTCCAAACCACTGAATGACTGTCCCATAAGGATACATGATGATAAGTCTGCAGAAGTATAATGTAAAGATCACCTACACACCAGGAAATATAAGTTTGCTGCTGATGCACTGAATTGAACAGTGAACAAGAACAAAAAGAATCACCAAGAGAATAATGCTGATATACAGGTCTATGTTGAAATGATTATCACCTCCATTCCAGTGGCTCCTGATGGATCAGAGCAGATTAAGAAAGCAGCAAGGGCGATTGAAACAATAAAAGTACATACAGAAAGGATGGCCAGCAACTAAGAATGACTGTCCAATGTGAATATGGGATTATCGGGCTTGTAGAGCTGAACAGTCAGTAGTGGAAGATATGGTCTTCAGAGAGAACAGGTTTGTGATTCCAGTGTTGCTGCAGAAGGAAATGCTTCAGAAGATACATGAAAGGCATCTTGGTGAGAAAAAGTGTAACTGAAGAGCTCATGATGTATTGACTATGAATGAACCAAGCCATCAGCTAAACCACTGGTTCATGTGAAATATGCATTACCTATAGACCAAAGCAGCAAGCAGAACTGCTTACACCACACCCTGTACCAGACAAGCTGTACTTCAAAGTTGGAATGGATTTGTTTGACTGTAATGAGAAGAGTCATATTGTTCTACCAGGCTGCTTTTCCAGTTACCCAGAGGTTGCAACACTGCAATCAACATCCAGCAAAGCAGTCCTTCCTGAAAGCTGTGTTCATGAGGCATGGAGTTTCATGTGAAGTGGTATCAGACAATGGTCCACATTTTTGAGCTGTGAATTTGAGTCCTCTGCCAATGGATGGGGATTTTCACATATAACATCAAGCCCACATCACCCAAAATCTAATGGCTTAGAAGACAGTTTGATAAAGGTAGTGAAGGGTCTCAAGAAGAAGGCACAAAATGGGTGAGAGGATTTCCAGAAAAATCTGATGATTTACAGAATGTGCCACTGCAGAATGGCCTTTCACCATCCCAGATGCTGAAGGGTCAATGCTTACACACTAACCTTCCAGTGCACAAAAACCTGTTGACACCTAAAGAAGCACAGAAGGTGAAATTGGCTAAAGTAAAATGAAAAGTAAAACAGAAACAGTGTCATGACAAGACTGCAAAAAGCCTATCAGTCCTGAAGCCTGAAGATCAAGTACAAAGTTGAGATCATGATTCTGGTACAAGGTCCATGTAAGGATATGTGCAACAGGAAGTTGTTTCACATTCCTACCAGATCCAGATGGAGTGAGGAACACCTCTGAGAAGGAACCATGTTGATCTCTGACCACAGGCTCCAATCCATAGTTGTGATGTGTCACCTGTCAGTACATCAAAGAGGCTAACAGATGAATAAAATGAACTTGTTTATCAGAGTTCGCAGAAAGACACAAATATTAATGCACAATATACTAACAATACACGTGTAGAAATTTACAGCAGACAAAAAAGGATTATTAAACCATCTCAGAGACTGATTGAAAGCTGTTGAGTGAAAAAGGGATTGGCTACAGAATGTAAATATCTTTGTTGGAAAGGATAATTGTTCCTTGCAGGTTTATGAGGATTGTGTTTGTGTTTAAAGGGGGAAGATGTGTTATTATGTCTATATATAATAAAGAGCTCCAGTTCCCAATGGGCAATGTGGGTGGTTCACCGAGAAATGTAAGCTTCAGTGCTTCAGTGGGAAGCAGGTTGCCTGTGCTCGGTGTTGTACAGTGTGAATAATAAAATGTTCTAGTGTTTACCCACACCGGTTTTCTTTATTAAGAACAAAGTAAACAAGAACCATTCTTGCAAGCCCAGAGTCAACTCTTACAAACAGCATGGGAGAAGCCCCAGAACCTAAAATTGTTACACAGCTATAAGTCTCACCTGCCAAGCAGAGTGACTCCCCTTGTCAGGAAATATGTTATCCCACAAAAGTAAGAAATCCTCCACAGTGGTTAATTTAAATAGTCTGAATTGGACAATTTAAAATTTACTATGTAGTGAATGTCTAAGTAGTACAGTAGCTTTATTATATAGAATACCATATAGTATACTAGCACAGTACTGAAATAATCTTATGTATTTCCCTGTGCTACCACCTAAAAAAAAACTACTTTCATGACATATGTGAGTGATGATATATCTCATTCTGATAAGGGTCTTTTTTGCAGACTGAGAGTAGCAAGGGGACAGAGATAGGGGAGGGAGTGGGAAGCACCACTGAGGCAATCTATAATAATCAATAAACCAATTAAACCAATTGTTTGGAATAAAAGGACCTTGCCTGGGGTGTCTCAGGGCTGGATGTGTCTGCACTCATGCCACCCCTATCCCTAGCACTCCTTCTCTGCCACCTGTCCCACAGCCCTCTCGCAACATTCCACCCTCATCATTCCCAAAATCCTTTGCTCCTGCCAGACTCATTCTCCAATCCATGTTGACAAATACAGTACTGTGCAAAATTCTTGGGCCTTAACTACTTTTGCACAGTACTGTATGTATATACATACAAATTGAGATGCATTCTACAAAGTATATTGAAGTGAAGTTTATAGCTAAGCAGGGAGGAGTGTTGTGTATTTAACATTTCAGTAATATTTGAAAATTGTAAATATTTAGTTTGATCAAGCGCTTTGTTTAAATAATTCATTGCAGGTGATCTGTAAAAATACCTGAATGGCTTACGTCATTATGTACGTATAACTTAAATGGCATAACTTAAAGTAAAAATGAAACTAAGCCACTCATTCCCAGCACTGTGTTTTTGCTTTCAATTAGCACATATGACAAACACCTCACTAAAAGTAAAATAAAACCAAAGAGCACGTTTATCCCGGTCTCCTCCCTGTTTTTCTTCCGCGCAATTTCTGGAGTCACAAAGCACCGCACTTGGCTCAAAAATGCTGTTTCCAAACTGTTTATTATAATTACCATGGACTGATGGAATCTATCTCTCACTCTCTGGCTATCCATCCCATAGGATGATGATGGTTCCTTTCAGTCAGTTAGTGGGGTTTAATATGTGCATCCTGGAGTGGCTGTACAGATCCTTGGCAGGCACTGCTTTCCACATACTTGGCAGGTGAAGCCTGGAGGGGCAGCAGGGGCAGAAGCTCTGTTGTGGCACTTCCTGTGCCTTTCCTCTGTTGTCTCTATGAGCTTGTTCTCAGTAGTGTCCACACCTTTTCTGATGGCGTCCCTCCACTGTGAGTGATCTTGAGCCAGATCCTCCCATGTTGATGGGGCAATGTCAGCTTTCTTGAGGCTCCTGTGCAGAACATCTGTTCTGTTGTTGCCGGCCTCCTCGTTTTTGGGTACCACTGGATAGTTGGCCATACAAGATATCCTTGGACAGTCTTCTGTCAGACATTCTGACAGCATGTCCTGCCCAGTGCAGTTGGGCTGACATCACCAAGGTTGAAATTGCTGGCATACCGGCTCGAGAGAGGACCTCGATATTGGAGACCTTGATTTGCCAGGTGACCTTCATCAGAGAACGTAGGTGATGCTGCTGCAGTTGGCAGAGTGCCCTACCACTGCCCCAATTTTATTAGGTATTTAACTAGAGGGAAGCAACAAATGGGGGTACAGCTTTCCTCTGCTATCCGAAGGTAGAATGTTCCTATGAAACTGTTTGTAAAGTGAAATGTTGTAAAGCGAAGAAGCAATTACCATTAATTTATATGGGAAAAGTTTTTGAGTGTTCCCAGACCCAAAAAATAACCTACCAAATCAAACCAAATAACACATAAAACCTAAAATAACACTAACATGTAGTAAAAGTAGGAATGATATGATAAATATACAGCTTATATAAAGTAGAAATATTGTATGTATGGTGTAGTTTCACTTATCAAAATCAGGAAGACATCGAGCCAAAATCGATTTGGAGAAAAAAAATCAACACGTACACACCTACGCACGTAGACGCGCATGCACATTCACGCTTGCGCATACAATTGCCCGCACAAGGCTTCACGGTCATGGTAGTCTTTCTCAGGGTTAACACACGTATAAAGTAGGCGTCTTTTCTTCGTAAAAGCAAAAATCCTCTTTGGTTAGCGAAAACAGGTACTAATGTAGATCTTTCGTAATAGCAAGCTATCATAAAGCGAACATTCGAAAAAGGGGGGCCACATATTTCATCGCTGAGAAATGATAAATTAATTTTTTGCAAGAACTCAAAGGAAACAATCTGGCCATTCCACAAAGATTACATCTCTCAGCACATCAATGTGCATCAGTATAATTACCTTGAGCTGGGGTAAGGTCATATGCTTATGCAAGGTATGAAGACCTGGAGTCTCAGTACTCAGATGACATTCTCGTGTAGCACCACGTATCTCACTTAAATGACTGAAAACTCTGACATCTTCAGTATCTAGATCTATTATCCTTCCACCTGTAAGTTTGTCACAAACACAAAACAGTAAAAATAATTCTTTTGAGTAAGCAATAGGAAAATTAGTGATTCCAATAAGAATCCCAATATATCAGCAACAATAAGTTTTTACCAAGACCAGCGACAGATCCCAACACTTAATGAGAATTCGTAACATGCAAAGCCCTAAACAGCAATGAATAATGAATCCTTTAACTAACTGGAACCTGACATTAATTTTCAAGGACAGAAGACCATAAGGGTAATATAGAGTTGGGGGTGTGCAGCGGCAGTAAGGAGGGGAGACAGGATGGAGAAGGGGAAATGTGAAATGTAATAATGGGAAAGTTACTGAGGGACAGGATCTATCATCATTTGGAAAACCACAGAATGATTGGGGATAGGCAGTATGATTTGTGCAAGAGAAATAATGTAACACAAATATGACTGAGATGATTTTGAAGAGGTGGCAAAGAGGGCTGGTGGTAAATAAAATCTCTATGGACTAGAGCAAGGCTTTTAACAAGGCAAGCCATGTTTTAATATGGCAAGCCAGTTTGGATGGACAGTTTGATTGCATCTTCAGAAACAGCTCAACTTCTATCTTTAATACCTCTATTTTTTCCCTTTCAGGGTTCTTTTGAACACCGTGACCTGGAGTTACACGCTGACTTCTGTTCTTTGCTGTAATGGGACCTGCTCTTGGGGTCTCACAACTGGCCACTATTTGATATACCAAGGCCGCAGCCTAGAAGATTAGCATGCCTTCAAGGTTCCAGGATTTTGTGGCTCGGGAGGCGGGCGGACTTGAGGTTGGTGCCTCCACAGGAAATTGATGTGCCGTGGGAGTACACTGAAGATTGAAAGTAGCAAGCTGGCTGCTGGCTGTGTGCCCAGAGACCAGAGTCCTTTGGGCACAGAGCTCGGAAAAAGTGACACAACAGACTTTTAACATCGTAAATCAGCAAGTTATTTGTTATGTCTCCCCTCTCGCTGTGAAACGGACACACCCCTTTTTCCCTTATAAGGGAAAGAGAGGGCCTGTGGTATGTCGAATTACCAGGTGAACGAGTAGTCTTTGGGGTACTGCAAGTCTGTGTTTTTATTGATGCTTTGCTGCATACCTGAGTGCTCAGTGGGTGTGGCACCAATGCTTTTTTTTGTTGGTGCAGAGGGGGGAATCATCACTTTGCTTATGCATGGGTGGGCAGAGCTGGGGGGGGGGCTTTGGGGTTCTAATATTTAACTGTCATCCATTCTTTGGGGCAGTCCTCTGTTTTTGTGGATGGTTGCGAAGAAAAAGCATTTCAGGATGTATACTGTATACATTTCTCTGACATTAAATGTACCTTTGGAATCCATGCACCCAGAGTGAGGTAGCCAATTTGCTACAAATTTGATTTGGTGGTAGAAGTCAGAGGGTGTTTTTTCCAGATTGGTGTGCAGCACCAGTCCTCTGTTGTTTGTCAACTATATTCATGAAGTGAATGAGTTTGAAAATGATATCAAAATTGGTGGAAGAGTGGACAGTGAAGAAGGCTATCCAAGACTACAACAGGATCAAGAAAAAGTTTCAAAGTGGACGAGGACGGGGAAGATGGAATTTAACTCAGATAAATGCAAAGTGTTGCACCTTGGTGAGCTAAACTAGGGCAGGACAAATTCGGACAAGAGAAAATCTGCAGGTGCTGGAAATCCAAGCAACACACACAAAATACTGGAGGAACTCAGCAGGCCAGGCAGCATCTATGGAAAATAGTACAGTCGACATTTCGGGCCAAGACCCTCCAGCAGGACTGGAGGAAAAAAGATGAGGAGTAAAGTTAAAAGGTGGGGGCGGGTGGGGAAGGGAGAAACACAAGGTGATAGATGAAACCAGGAGATGGAAGGGTGAAGTAAAGAGCTGGGAAGTTTATTGGTGAAAGAGATACAGGATTGGAAAAGAGGGAATCTGATAGGAAAGGGTGTGTAGGCCTCCGTTAGTCTCGATAGACCATGGATTTGCACCTTGGAAAGTTGCCAGGGCACAAGCCTGGGCTAGGTTTTTTTTAAATGAAAGACTGGCAGTTGCCCAAGCTGCAAGTCTCCCCTCTGCATGCCACCAATGTTGTCCAAGGGAAGGGCATTAGGACCCATACAGCTTGGCATCCGTGTCGTCGCAGAGCAATGTGTGGTTAAAGTGCCTTGCTCAAGGACACACACGCAAGCCTCAGCCAAGGCTCGAACTAGCGGCCTTCAGATAACTAGACGAACGCCTTAACCACTTGGCCACACACCAACATGGAGATTAAATATAGAGCCATGGAAGAAAGAAAAGGGGGGAGGAGCACAAGAGGAAAGAGGTGGGTAGACAAGGAGATAAGGTGAGAGAGGGAAAAGGAGATGGGGGATGGTGAGAAGGTGGGGTATGGTACTAGAGGTTCAAGAAATCAATGTTCATGTCATCATGTTGGAGACTACCCAGACGGAATACAAGGTGTTGTTCCTCCAGTCTGAGTGTGGCATCATTGCAACAGCAGAGCAGGCCATGGAAAGTGGAATTAAAATGGGTGGACACTGGGAGATCCTGCTTTTTCTGGCATAGGTGCTGGGCCAAGTGGTCTCCCAATCTACATTGGGTCTCACCGATATACAGAAGGCCACAGCAAGATGAGTTGTAATGTAAATGGTGGACAAAATTGAAAAGGGTGAATACAAGACTGAAGGAGTTGTATTTGAATGCACACAGTATACGGAATAAGGCAGATGAACTTGTAGCACAGTTACAGATTGGCATGTATGAAGTTGACTCATGGCTGGATGAAAATTATAGCTGGGAGCTTACCGTCCAAGGATACAAATTAAATTGAAAGGCCAGGCAGGTAGGCAGAGGGGGTGGTGTTGCTTTGTTAGTAAAAAATAGAATAAAATCATTAGAAAGAGGTGAAATAATGCTGGAAGGTGTTGAATCATTGTGGATAGAGCTAAGGAACTGCAAGTGTAAAAAGACCCAAACGGGAATTTAATACAGACCCCCAAACAGTAGTAAGGATGTGACCAACAAATTACAATGGGAGATGAAAAATGCATGCCATAAGTGTAATGTTACAATAATCATGGGAGATTTCAATATGCAGGTAGATTGGGAAAATCAGGTTGGTGCTGGATCCCAAGAGGGGGAATTTCTAGAATGCCTACAAGAGAGCTTTTTAGAGCAGCCCCTGGTTGAGCCCACTATTCTGGATTTGGTGTTGTGTAATGAACCAGAATTAATTAGCGAGTTTAAGGTAAAAGATCCCTTAAGGGAAAGTGATCTTAATATGACCAAATTCGCACAGAAATTTAAGAAGGAGAAGCGGAAGTCAGATGTATCAGTGTTACAGAAGAGCAAAGGGAATTACAGTGGCATAAGAGAGGTGTTGGCCAGAATTGATTGTAAAGAAACACTGGCTGGGATGATGGCTGGAATTTTTGGAAGCAATTAGGAAGGCACAAGTTATATACATCCCAAAAAGAAAGAAGTATACTAAAGGCAAGATTTCACAACCGTAGCTAACAAAAGAAGTCAAAGTCAACATAAAAGACAGAGAGGGCATATTATAGAGCAAAGATTAGTGGCAATTTAGGGGACTGGGATACTTTCAAATACCAACAGAAGGCATCTAAAACATCATTAAGAAGGTAAAGATGGAATATAAAAGTAAACTAGCTGATGATATTAAAGGAGATACCAAAAGGTTTTCAGGTACATAACCTGTAAAAGAGAGGACTGCTGGAAAATGATGCTGGAGAAAGAGGTGGTAATGGGGGACAAGGAAATGGCGGACGATGTGAATAAGCATTTTGCATCAGTCTTCACTGTGGAAGACAAAAGCAGTATGGTGAAAGTTCCAGGTGTCGGGGTCATGAAGAGTGTGAAGTTACCATTAATAGGGAGAAGACGCTTGGGAAACTGAAGCTTAAGAGCAAGAGGATGGGCCATGTGAAAATAGGACCAATCAGGAGTGAAAGTGGAAGCGTGCATGAATTCGGAGGAGGTAGCAGAGGTACCTAATGAATACTTTGCTTTAGTATTTACCAGTGAAAAAGACCTTGGCAATGGTGGGGATGACTTACAGTGGACTGAAATGCTTGTGTGTATAGACATTAAGAAAGAGAATGTGCTGGAGGTTTTGAAAGGTATTAAGTTAGATAGGTCACCGGGACCAGACGAGAAATATGCCAGGCAACTGTGAGAAGTAAGGGAGGAGATTGCTGAGCCTCTGACAATGATCTTTGCATCACCAGTAGGGATGGGAGAAGTACCAGAGCATTAGAAGGTTGTAAATGTTGTTCCCTTGTTCAAGAAAGGGAGTAGAGATAACCCAGAAAATTATGGACCAATGAGTCTTACTTCAGTGGTGGGCAAGTTGTTAGAGAACATCCTGATAGGCAGGATTTATGAACATTTGTAAACACATAATCTGATTAGGGACTGTCAATGTGGCTTTGTCAAGGGCAGGTGAAGCCTTAAGAGCTTAATTGAATTCTTTGACGAAGTAACAAAACACAATGATAAACTTAGAGCAGCGGATATAGTGTATATGGATTTCAGTAAGGCATTTGATAAGGTTCCCCACGCAGGGCTCCTTCAGAAAGTAGGGAGGCATAGGATCCAAGGAGAACTTGCTTGGTGAATCTAGAATTGGCTTGCGCACAGAGGTCAAAAAGGGTGGCTGTATGTGGTTCATATTCTGCATGGAGGGTGATGACGAGTGGTGTTCCTCATCCAGGTCATTTATAAAAATCACAGAACCGATCCTATTTGATGGGTGAGTCTTGAACCAGAGGACACAGCATCAAAATAGAGGGGCATCCTTTTAGAATGGAGATGAGAAGGAATTTCTTTAGCCAGAGAGTTGTGAATCTTGGAATTTGTTGCTGTGGAGGTCAAGTCTTTATGTATATTTAAGGCAAAGGTTGATAGATTCTTGAATGGTTAGAGCACGAAGGGAGGAGACTGGGGCTGAGAGGAAAAATGAATCAGTCATGATGAAACGGTGGAGCAGATTCGATGGGCCAAATGGCCTAATTCTGCTCCTCTATCTTATGGTACCTGATGGTCATCTTAGACTAGCGGGCTGAAGGTTCCTGTCGGTGCTGTATGACTCCTTTATAAAATGGGATCTGTCACCCTGACCATCTTGCAATACTGACAAAAACTCACAAAATGCTGGAGGAATTCAGCAGGCCAGGCAGATTCTATGGAAAAGAGTACAGTCGACATTTTGGGCCAAAACCCTTCAGCAGGACTGGAGGAAAAAGATAAGGAATCCCACTGAAGGGTCTCGGCCCGAAAGTTGATTGTACTCTTTTCCATAAATGCTGCCTGGCCTGCTGAGTTCCTCCAGTATTTTGTGTGTGTTGCCTGGATTTCCAGCATCAGCAGATTTTCTCTTGTTTGTGATTGCAACACTGAGAGATGGTTTTGGAATAAAATAGATTCTAAGCTTTACTGACCACTTGCCTACCTACCTTCCTCTGCCTCATGGTCATGTATTCCTATGTGACTGTCATTCCTTAAGTTGCAGTGAGACCATTTCCGAAACGTCCTCTCCATGAAACTTACAAACCTGCGGAAGTACCTGGTACCTCTAGCTGGTGTCCAAGCTCTAAAACCTATTGCAAAAGCTGGCCAAGCTGGAGGCACCTCATGCAGATATAGTCACCTGCACCACAAAGAGCATCTTGGAATTTGCACAAGCTGGAACCCATGCAGAACTTTGGGGCTGAGCTCACCTTTCAAGAATTAAATCCCTTCACTCAGAATGTGATCAGCCACCATAATCACTTACCTGCAACAGACTTTCTTTCATCTGTGCTTGGACATACAGAAATAACCGACTCTGGGATGTCATTTATAGTCTCAGCAAGTTTGATGAGAAGATGAGTTTGTCCAAGTTGAAATTTATGTTCAAGCCAAGGACCATAAAGTGTACATAATGCTGGAGACAAAGGTATCTTAAGTACCTCCTCAAGCACCTGGAAAATATAAATAAACAATTTAGCATTATAACAATAGAACAAAATTATCAATAACCCACAAGTGCACTAAACATGGAGTCCTTTTTTTTCCCCTTTGGGCCAAGGTGGGAGAAGGTTGTTGGAGTAAGAGGAAGTTCAAGGAAAGTAAACATGGGTGTGGATCACTTGGGCCAAATGTCTTGTAGAATCTGTGGTATAGTGAACATCCATTCAAAACAAAGTTCAAAGTTCAAAGTGCATATGTCTCCATATACAAACTTGGGATTAATTTTCTTGCATGCATTTACAGTAAATATAAAGAAAAGCAATAGAATCAATTAAAGACTGCACACAAGACAAACAACCAATGTGCAAAAGACAAACTTTGCAAATATAAAAAGAATAGAAAAAACAAAATAATAATAAATAAGCAATAAAAATCAAGAACATGAGATGAAAAATCCTTGAAAATGAGTCCATAGGTTGTAAAGTAATTGTTAAACAAGTAGCTAAAACATTAAAGCTATACATCAGAAACACTTAGACATAGGTAATAATTTCAATTATCATTACTGGCTTTAGGTAAGTTTACAATATGCTTTTTTAATGTTTATAAAATATGTCTACTCCATGGAATCCTGTCTATTAATAGACATCTACAGATAAGATGCACAAGTACCAACTTGCTTAATTTTCTTATAACTTTACCAAAAACAAATGAATAATTAACATTATTAATGTCCAGTTCTGATGAAGAGTCTCAGCCTGATATGTCAACTGCTTATTCATTCCTATGGATGCTGTCTGACTTGCTGATTTCCTCCAGCATTTGTGTGTGTTGCTGTAGATCTCCAGCACCTGCATAATCTCTCCTGTTTATGAGTAATTAGCATGCTGAATTTAATGTCAGATGGACATATTTCCAATGTCCTTAGCTCATATCACTGCTGCCGTTATTGCTCTGACAGATTACCAGTGAATGATCCAGACTGGAAAACCCACAACATATAGTTCACTATATATTTTGTTCCAGCTACAGCAAGTTCCTCTCAGGATCAGCCAAGTGTCAGTTAATAATCAAAGGAAATTGACCCAATGTTAAAAAAAACATTAGTAGTTATAGTATAGGGGTAACAAACTAGTAAAGTTCAAATTCTATGACAAGTTACTGGCAAATAAAAATTAATTAATCATGTAAATTATGCATTGGTGCCATAAAAAAGGAAAAGAAAACTGAACACATAAAAAGCCAACTAATACACTCAAGAAAAATTTAAAGTCTTGAGAGTACAATGACATGGACAAAAAAGTGCTGCCTTGCTATTTAATTAACATTCCAGGAACAAATTATATTCCAGCAAAGAAAGTTTATTACGTTTCTTACCTGCAAATTATCACTTAGAAGGTGGTTTGATTGATCAAACTTCATTTGAACCTATAAATAAAAGAATAAGTTTACATGTTTACATTTTATATAGCTTATTGTCATAGAAAACAAAAAAAATCCAATATATTACAGTTTTAATTATTGCACAATATAAAAGCTGCCTAACATTATATCAAACATAGGAATACAGTAAAAGCAAATAAACATTAAAAAAATTGGAATCAGAGAGATATATACAGTGAAAAAAGTTACATTTATATTGCAAAATATTTAGATTTTTTTTAGCCAAGAATTATGATGACTTTTTAATGAAAGTCTCAGAAAATGCCAATGCAAAACATTTGACAGAATGATGTTGGCCAGGATTACAGAAGAACTCTTCAAGTAATTTATTTATTTTATTTAGCGATACAAGGTGGAGTAGGCCATAGCATCCCTTCGAGCCATGCTGCCCCAGCAGCTGCCCGACAAACCTGATTAACCCTAACCTAAATCATGGGACAATATACTGTACAATGACCTTTGGAGTGTGGGAAGAAACTGGAGGATTTGGAGGAAACACATGCATTCCATAGGGTCTCCTTACAGAACTGTGCCAGAATTGAATTCCAAACTCAGTAACATCCCGAGATGTAATAGCTCACGCTAACTCCTACACTACCATAGCACCCTAACAGGATGGATGGTAATGTCATGAGATCTTTCGTGGTCACCAGAGCAGGCAGACCTGTTTAATATATCAACTGTAAAACCTCTGAAAACATAATGAAGCCTGAAAGTTCTCAATTTTCAGTTCAGATAGAGGTTTCAATAGGTAAAGATTACACACAAGGTGCTGAGTGTTTTCCCATTGAAAGAAAGGTCACTAATATATGAAATACTTAGCAATATTAGGAATGCAAAGCAAAGCAAAGCATCTGTCCAACACCCCCCTCTTTGGCATTGGCGTATGGAGGGATATTAGGGTTCAAGTCCATAGCTCCCTAAAGTATTGTCAGATTGATAGGGTGGTTAAAAAAAAGCATGCTTGCTTTTATTAGTCAAAGCACTGAGCTGAAGAGTCAGGAAGTTATACCACCCCATGACACAACTAATGTAGAGGCTTTGGAAAGAATGCAGAAGAAATTAACCAGATGAGCCAGCACTGCCTAATTGCACTCATGTGATCAATTTACTAACCTGGACGTCTTTGGAATGTGCACCCGGAGGAAATCCATGCAGTCACAGGGAGAACAGGTTGGCAGATGGCTTTCAATGTGAGGCATTGCTTTTTGGGTTTCTACTGTAGGGCATTGGGGACTATTATGAAACAGAGGGACCTGGGAGTGCAAGTGCACAACTTGGAGCATTTGACGGCTCTGGGTCTCTCTACTCCCTGCAATTCAGAAGAATGAGGGGGAATCTCATTGAAATATATTGAACGTTGAAAGGCCTCAATAGAGTGGATGTGCAGAGGATGTTTCCTATGGTGGGTGAGTCTAAGACCAAAGGACACAGCCTCAGAAATAGAGGGACATCTATTTAGAACAGATAGGAGAAGGAATTTCTTTAGTCAGAGTGGTAAATCTGTGGAATTTGTTACCACAGGTGTCTGTGGAGGCAAAGTCATTATGTATATTTAAGACAGAGATTGATATGTTCTTGATTCATCAGGGCATGAAGGGTTATGGGGAGAAGGCAGGAAATTGAGGCGAAGGGGAAATGGTTCAGCCATAATGAAATGGTGAAGTAAACTCAATGGGCCAAATGGTCTAATTTTGAACCTGAATCTAATGGCATTATAATTTCTAGAAAGTTGCATCACAGATAGAAAGAGTGGTACAGAAGGCCTTCATTAATCAAGGCATTGAGTAGAGCAGATGGGATTTAATATTGCAGTTTAAAAAAATGTTAGTGAGGCCACATTTGGACAGTTGCGCATAAAATTAGGTACCACTTTAGTCATCCTGTTATGGAAAGATGCTATTAAACTAGAAACAACATAGAAAAAAATTGACCAGAATGTTCAAAGTAAGTTTATTGTAAAACTACATACAGGTTTATGTCACTAAGCACACCCTGAGATTCCTTTTGTTTTGCAGGCAATCATAATCAGTACAAGAAACACAATAGAATCAATGAAAGACAGCCCCCAACAAGACGGTGAGACAACGAATGTGCAGAAGTCAACAAACTTGCAAATACAAAAGAAAGAAAAATAATATATAAATAAGAAATAAATAATGAGACAATGAGTTCTTGAAAGCAAGTCCATAGGTTGTGGGAACAGTTCGGTGATGGGGCAAGTGAAGTTGAATGAAGGTATCCCCTCCAGTTCAGGAGCCTGATGGTTGAGGGGCAATAAGTGTTCCTGAACCTGGTGGTGTGGATCCTGAAGCTCCTGTACATTCTTCCTTATGGCAGCAGCAAGAAGAGAGCATGGCCTGGATGTCGGGGCCCTTTAGTGATAGATGCTGCTTTCCTGCAACAGCGCTCCATGTAGACATGCTCACTGGTGGATAGGGCTTTACCTGTGATGGACTAGTTCAATCCACTGCTTTTTGTAGGATTTTCCATTCCAGGCAGCCGGTCAATACACTCTCTGCTACACATCTATATAAATTTGTCAAAGTTTAAGATGATATGCCAACTCATCACAAGCTTCTAAGAAAGTAGAGAAGCTGTCGTGCTTCCTTCATAATGGCACTTATATGTGGGGCCCAGGACAGATCCCCATAAATGATAACACTGAGGAACTTAAAGTTGCTGACGCTCTCCACCTCTGATCCCCTGATGAGGACTGGCTCATGGATCTCTGGTTTCTTCCTCCTGTCATTAATAATCATAAGACATGGGAGCAGAATTAGGCCATTTGGCCCATCTAGTCTGCACCACCATTCAATCATAGCTGATCCTTTTTACCCCTCCTCAGTCCCACTCCCCAGCCTTCTCCCCGTTACCTTTGATGCCGTGTCCAATCAAGAACCTATCAAGCTCTGCCTTAAATACACGCAATGACCTGGCCTCCATACCTGCCTGGGAATTTATGGGAATTCCACAAATTCACCACCCTCTGACTGAAGAAATTTCTTCGTATTTCTGTTTTAATGCATTTGCCTTCCTCACCACCAACTTTATCTGCAAGTTAACCTTTATGTTGTTCTGCACGATGACTTCCAAGTCCCTTTGCATCACACATTTTTGGATTTTCTCCCAACTTAGAAAATAGTCTGCATATTTATTTCTACTACCAATGTGCATGACCATGCATTTTCCAATATTGTATTTCATTTGCCACTTTCTTGCCAATTCTCCTAGTCTGTCCCTCTGCAGCCTACTTGTTTCCTCAACACTACTTGCACCTCCACCAATCTTTGTATCACCTGCAAACTTGGCAACAAAGCCATCTATTCCATCATCTACATCATTGATATACAGTATAAAAAGCAGTCCCAACACTGACCACTGTTGAACACCACTAGCCACCAGCAGCCAACCAGAAAAGGATCCTTTATTTCCAATCATTCCCTCCTACCAATCAGCCAATGCTCTAACCATGCCAATAACTTTCCTGTAATACCATGGGCTTTTAACTTAATGTCAGCAAGAGCAAGAAGATGATACCAAGTTTTTTGGTGTGGCACCAGTCAGCCAGATTTTAAATCTTCCTCCCATATGCCAATTCATCACAACCTCTGATTTGGCCAATGACAGTGCTGTTGTTTAAATATAGCATTGGAGCTTAGCATTACAGTCATAAGCAAAAGGGCAGTAGAACAGTTTTGTTTAAATATAGCATTGGAGCTTAGCATTACAGTCATAAGCAAAAGGGCAGTAGAACAGTTTTGTAGCACACCTGTGCTGATAGAACTTGTGAAGAAGTGTGAGGGAATTTTGAGGGTTAATGAAAATGTGTGACTGCTGAATGTTCTAGTAGTAGGGAACAGAAAATGTCAATAAGATATAAGGGAGTGTGGAAAACCAAGTATTATTAAAACATACCAGCAAGACGCTGAGCTAATTGTTAACCACCCTCCACAAAGTTGCAGGGCTTGTGAAAAGCTACTTTTATTCAGTCTCACAGATGCTTGGATTGTTTTATCTACTACCTTATTAGGAAACCTTGACTTGAAGTCTGTAGCTGTCTTAAAGAGGAGCATTATGGACTGCATAATTCAGAATCACTGCCATCTGAGAGATGATTCTCGTGTGGCCATGGAAATAAAAGACAATGACAGGGATTGACTGGGTAAGTGAGGAAATCAAAGATCCAGTTGCACAAAGAGATATTTTGCCACAGGCAGCTTTGCAGGCCGAATGTTTATGTATATTTAAGGCAGAGGTTGTTAGGTTCTTGATTGGTCAGGGCATGAAGGGATACGGGGGAAAGCAGGAGATTGGGGCTGAGAGGAAAGTTGGATCAGCCATATGAAATGGGGAGAAGACTCGATGAGCCAAATAGCCATATTCGGCTCCTTTATCTTATGGTCTTACGGTATTGAGGCCTTGGTCTGGAAACTTATTGATTAGGTTTGAGGAAATTATAGTATTGAATGCCAAGCTGTAGTCAATAAAGAGCATCTTGATGTTTGTACCTTCACTGTCCAGATGTTCCAGGGTTAGGGCAAGAGCCAATGAAGTGGCATCTGTTATTGATCTGTTGTGACAGTAGGCAAATTGGAATGGATTTAAATCACATCTCATGTAGAAGTACCTATGTTTCATCACCAGCCTCTCAAAGCACTTCATCACAGTGGATGGAATTGCTACTGGATGATAGCCATTGAGGCAGCTTACCACATTTTTCTTTGGACCAGTATAATTGAAGCCTGCTTGAAGCAGGTGGGTACCCCAGACTGCTAAAGAAAGAGTTTAAAGATACAGTCGGCCCTCCTTATCCGCGAGTTCCGCATGTGCAAATTCAACCAACTGTGAATCGAGAAAACCTGGAAATGCTCTTCCAGCACTTGTTGTTCGAGCATGTAGAGCCTTTTTTCTCTTGTCATTATTCCCCAAACAATGCAGAATAACAACTATTTCCATACCATTTACATTGTATTAATATTATAAGTAATCTAGAGATGATTTGAAGTATGCAGGAGGATGTGCATAGGTTACCGCAGATTGAGAATCGAAAAACACTGGAAGTTCTTTTACTAAGTAAGTGGGAACAGGTACATCCGGTATTATTTAGCATCAGTTAGTCAAACCTTTGTCTTAGTACATATTTTACATTTCTATGCATATAAAACACTTAAGAAACGTATGTATTTCAATAATTAAACCACTGCGTTGCTAAGTAATAATTATAGCTTTCATCGGGGCAGGGCCTTTCTCACTTTATCCTTTAAAATTGTTCCAATCGTTGACCGATTGTAGCCTAACGCTTTTCCAATGACCGATAGCGTTTCACCTCTTTCCAATCGCTTTATTATTTCCACTTTATTTTCAATCATGATCGTGATTATTTTCGTGAACAAAAACACTGTGGATTCAGAGCTTCACTGGGTCCCAAAGTCCACTGCACTGAGACAGGTTAATAAGAGACTTGAGCATCCGCGAGGGGTCCCGGAACTAATCCCTCACAGATAAGGAGGGCCAAGTGTATTGGAAAACACTCCAGCTAGATGTTCAACATGGGTCTTTGGTACTAGGCCAGTTACTGTGTCTGGGCCAGATGGTTTCTGTGGATTCATCCTCCTGAAGGATGGACTCACATCACCCTCAGAGACTGAAATCACAGGGTCATCGGAGGCTGCAAGAGTTTGTGAAGGCGCCTCCATATTTTGAAGATCAAAGTGAGTATAAAATGCATTAAGCTCATCTAGGAGAAAAATCTTGCTGACATCTATGTCACTTGGTTTCACTTTGTAGGAGGTGATAAGATTCAAACCTTGCCACAGCTGTTGAGGATCCTTCAATGATTCAAGTTTGTTCAGGAATAGCCACCTTGCAGGTGAGGTGACGTTCCAGAGTTTGTACCTGGCCCTCTTGTATTTTACTTGGTCACAAGACCTGAATGTCACTGATCTGGCCTTCAGCAGATTGTGAAGCTCATAGTTCATCCAGGGCTTCTGGTGAGGGAAGATTCTTAATGATTTTGTGAGAACATACTCATCTATGACTGTTTTTATGAAGTCCATGACAACCATGAAGTATTTGTTCAGATCCTCTGATAAGTCCTTGAACACGGTCTAGTCCACTGACTCAAAGCAATTCCATACTGATCCTCTGCCTCACAACCATCTCTTTGTTGTCCTTATCTCTGGAGCCTTGCTCTTAGCTTCTACCTGTGTGCCGGTAGGACAGCCTAACCTGTCTCAGAGTGGTGCAGTGGTCTTTAGGACCCAGCAGAGCTCTAAATCTGCAGTGTTTCTGTTCACGAAAATAATCACGATCACGATATGACCTCTTGTATCTACCTCCACCACCATCACTAGCAGTGCATTCCACGCACCCACCACTCTCTGTGTGAAAAACTTACCTCTGTAATCTCCTTGTACATACTTCCAAGCACCCTAAACTTGTGCCCCCCTCATGTTAGCCATTTTAGCCCTGGAAAAATCCTCTGGCTATCCACATGATCAATGACTCTCATCATCTTATACAACTCTATCAGGTCACCTCTCATCCTCCGTTGCCCCAGGAAGAAAAAGCCAAGTTCACTCAACCTATTCTCATAAGGCATGCCCTCCAATCCAGGCAACATCCTTGTAAATCTCCTCTGCACCCTTTCTATAGTATCCACATCCTCCCTGTAGTGAAGTGACAGAACTGAACACAGTACTTTAAGTGGAATCTAAATTAGGTCTTATATAGCTTTAACATTACCTCACAGCTCTTGAACTCAATCTCACGGTTGACAAAGGCCATCACACGTTATGCCTTCTTAACAACGCTATCAACCTGCGCAGCAGTTTTGAGTGTCCTATGGACATGGACCCCAAGATCTTGCTGATCCTCCACACTGCCAAGGGTCTTACCATTAATACTATATTTTGTCTCCAAATTTGACCTACCAAAATGAACCACTTCACACTTATCTGGGTTGAACATGGAGCAATCTGCCATACAAATAGCTGAAGTTGGTATATTAACGACAAATGAAAGACATTGGATAAGTACATGAATAGGAATGTTTTAGTGGAATGAGCTTAGGTATGCACCTTGTAAGGTATGCTAAACAAGGATTTCACTTTATCTCGGTACATGTGACAATAATAAACCAATTCCAAATCCAGTTTATTATTGCTCGGTCAAAATTGTGGACTCAACAATCCAATAGGCATATTGCAACTCAGATGCATGTCCTAAAATTTAAAAAACTACATTATGTATAAGGGAAGTCAATACACAAACATTTTTCAACTACCAAGAAAAAAAAGCTGAAAGTAAGGGACTGAAAAAACTTAGTCTAAGGAAAAGTTATGAAAATATTCAAGAAAAGGTCCCCACACCTTATGAAACTTTATGGCCAAATTAAGAAGGGAGTAGTGAATTTTTTCAAGGTCTAAACAGGACATAATATCATTAAGCCATTGAGCATGCGTGGGTGGGGCAACATCTCTCCACCTAAGAAGAATTAAACGTCTAGCCAGAAGAGAAGCCAGAGATAATGTTCGACGTTTATATCTGTCTCAGCCAAGGAACCAAAAAGAGCAATCAGACGGTTAGGTTCTAAGTGGCAATTCAGAATATGTGGTGGTTCAGTCCAAAGTCCGTGGTCCGTTCCGTGGACTCTGGGTTTTCCGGCGGTCCCTTGCTGCAGTTGGACTTAACTAGAAACACCTGAGGCTCATATTGCAACTGGGAATATAAGTGGCCCACAGCACAGATGGCTGGTGGAAGCCTAGAATGGTCTCTTGCCATCCTTGGGGCTGTGTTGGAAAACCATGGCTTCTGGGAGCCCTGCTGGTAGTAGTTGGAGTGGTCATTGTGGTATGGACTCAGCTGTTTCCTGGGCCAGCTAGGTGGCTGTCAGCCACTCTGAGCTATGTAGTGATCCAGTAGCTTCCATAGCCAACCAAGACCGCTGGCTGTAATGGCTACTTGGAGCTACCCTGATGCAGAGGTGGAACTGTCTGTCATTCCTTGGCGTTTGGCTCTTCCTGTCCTTGCCTTGGTGGGGTAAGTCAGGCTGTTCTGCTGTTGCCCTGTGGGGGGAATCTGTCTTGTCTTGTCTTGTCTTTGCCTCTATTGGATAGGTCAGGCTGTTCTGCTGTTACCTGATGGATGGTCCTGCCCCACCTTGGTGTGGAGTTATAGATGAGTCCTGGCTTGTTGGTGGATAAGCCCTGGCTCTGTTTGTCTACTGTCCTGTTTCATGTCAGTGTCCTGTTAAAGATGAGTCCCAGCTTGTTGGAGGATAAGTCCCAGCTCCATGTTAATGTACAGTTCCTAGTCTGCCCCTTGCTCCTGCCTCAGTTCCCCAAGCCTCAACCCAAGCCTGCAGCCTCCAGCCTTGACCCAAGCCTCAAGACCCCAAGTCCCTAGCCAAGCCTCGTCCCGTCTTCACCTGGGTTTGGGGGTCTGAGCCCAAGGCAAGACCCAGGTTCTGGGTCCTTATCCAGTCTCGGGCTCGGAGTCCACCCCAGGCTCCTTGTTCCCAGTCCTTTGTCCTGGTCCTGCTTCCTCTGCCCAGACTGCATCCCATCCCATCCTTGAGTTCTATCTCGTCCTATTTCCGGGACTCAAGTGTCTGTGTCCTGCAGCTGGGTCCTGATTCAACACCTGACTTATGACAGAATATGGGATAAGGTTAGGAAAATATCTCTCCAAGATTTCTCTAGACTAGGGCAGGTCCAGTACATATGAATAAGAGAAGCCTTGCCACATTTGCACTTGTCACAAATAGGACTAATGTTACAGTAAAATCAGGACAATTTAGATTTGGACATGTGAGCACTATGTACAATCTTAAACTGTAAAAGACAGTGGCGAGCACAAAGAGAAGTTGAGTTAACTGACTTGAGAATTGAGTCCCAGACCACATTAGATAAGGAAATAAATAAGTCATGCTCTCAAGCCATTCTAATTTTATCAAAAGGGGTGCACCATAAAGGCACTAATTTATCACTAATAAAAGATATTAAGCCCTTATCCAGTGGATTAATAGAAATAAACAAGTCTGCAGCGTTTCTCGCAGGCATCTTAGGAAAGTTGGGTAATAAATGATTGATGAAGTGTCTGATTTGGAGATACCTAAAGAAATGGGCATTAGGTAGATAAAGCTTAGCAGAGAGTTGTTGAAAAGATGTGAAACAATTATCAATGAAAAGATCTTCAAAATGCCTAATGCCCTTTCTGTACCAATCATAAAATGTTGAATCATGTGTAGAAGGTAAGAAAAGATGATTATGTAAAATAGGACTAGAAAGGGAGAAACCATGGAAACCATTAAATTGTCTAAACTAGACCCGTATTCGCAGAGTATGTCTAACAAGAGGGTTAACAATTAGTCTAGGCACGGGGGCGGAGTTTCAAGATGGCGACATAAACATCTGCCTTTTAGGCGCTCTTCATTTTTTCAACTATAATCACCCTTCAATCAAATCTTTTTGTGCTTAATCATATGGGTTGATACTTATGATTAACTTTTTTTTCTATAACAATACTTGATTTAACTCTGTCAAACTTAAAATGGCTACAAGCAAGAAATCGTCTAAGGATCCTTTATCTCTCGACGCAATGTCTAATCTTCTGGATACTAAATTTGCAAGTTTGGAAAATAAGCTGGAAAGTAAAATGGAAAGTAAACTGACAAGTTTGGAAAATAAGCTTACCACGAAAATGTCTGAACTTGAAGGAGTTGTTAGATCGCTTGATACTAAGCTTCAATCGCAGGCATCAGATATTCAATGACATGAAGATAAGATCACGACTCTTGAAAAAATAATTTGTGAAAAAATATGTACAATTGAAATATTGGAGAAGAAGGTACTGTCAACTGTTACCGATCTTGAAAATCGATCTCGCAGACAGAATTTGTGAATCATCGGGTTTCCCGAAAAAGTTGAGTCCGGTGACTTAACTGAATTTTTCTCTAACTTGTTGTGGGAAATTTTCGGTACTGAAGGTTTGCATGATAAACCTGTTATCGATCGTGCTCACAGAGTTGCGAGATTTTCGGCTGCGAAAGACAAACCACGAGCTGTGATTGTTTGCCTCCATTATCCTTGGGAGAAAGAGCTTTTAATCCGCTTAGCTCGTCAAAAAGGTATGATTTCTCACAAAAGTTACAGGTTTCGTATTGTTGAAGATTATTCATTCGAAGTGATGAAAGCGAGAATTGCTTTTAAACCAGTGATGGCAGAGATTCATTCGATTGGACTTAAACAAGCTTTAAGATACCCAGCGAATCTCAGAATTACGTTGAATGACAACAGTCAACAATTCTTTAACACTCCAGAAGAAGCGAAGAAATTCGTCGAAGAATATCGACCTTCTAGTACAGATTGAACTATGTGTTATGTTGAAGAATTCTTGGAGAGAAGATGCCATTTCGTTCTGGGCTTTAACCTGTGAAGCTGCATTATAGCCTTTTATCTTGATCTATAATTCTGGTTTTTTTTATTATTATCATGGTTTATAGATGCTCTTTTAATTTTTTATATAATGTCTTTTTTCTTATTCTTTTTTCTGTTTTGGATATACACATTTATATTTTGTAATAATAATTTACTTTTTTTTAAGATGTCGTTTCTTCTTCCCATAAGACTTTGCTTCCCATAAGCATTTATTTGTACTTGGAAATGGGACGAATGTTTGGGATTTTTTGGACTTTTTTTATATTGTAGTGTCTATTAAATCCTTTTCTAATCCTATTTTGATAACTTTTTTATTAATTTTATTAATAGATTGCTGAACTTACATCTATATTTTGTAATATGGTTTTTTCAAAATGTCATTTCTTCTTCCCATAAGCCTTTGCTTTTGAAACGTCATTTTTCTTGTATTTGAATATGGAATTTTTTTAAAGGTATATTACACTCTTTCAAATTATAATGTTTATCCTTTTTTATTAATGATCGTTTCCTTTATTATATTATTTTTTTTCTTCTTCATTTTGACTGATATATATTCTCTTTTTGCAACCCTGTATTTAGATTTGGGTGTTATACAGTTTTTTAAAATCTTTTCATGGAGCTGCCATCTTGAAAATGGGGGTAATATTAGTATTAGTTTATGCGCCTGCCGCTTGGCTTTTTTCCATGGGGTTGGGGGAGGGGGTAGGGATCTTTTTTCACGCTTTTGCTTTTTATTTTTTTGCTTTTAGTTCATGGGCCGACTTTAAATTATTAATATTGGTGAGGTGTCATGTTCTCCGGTTGCTCCTATATCATTTTTCCTTCTTCCTGAATTATGGGTTATGTGTCTTTTTAACCTTATGATATATACATTTAATATTGGCATGATGGATAAGTCTATTAATTTTATTTCTTGGAATACTAATGGTTTAAATCATCCAATTAAATGTAAAATAATATTTAAAGTATTCCAAAAACTAAATGCTAATATTATCTTTGCACAGGAGACCCATATTAGGAGGGAGGATAATCAACGCTTTTTTAGGTTCTGGAAGGGTCAACAATTTCACTCGAATTGTACCGCCAAAATTAGGGGTGTGTCTATTTTTATAGACCCCTCAATTTCGTTTATACATCATGAAATTATATCTGATCCACAGGGCAGATTTTTGTTGATTACTGGTTCATTTTTTAATCGAAAAGTGGCTCTAGTTAATATTTATGCTCCAAACTTTGACTGCCCTGAATTTTTTAAACGTTTATTTACTTCCCTTCCTAATCTAAATGAATATAAGTTGATAATGGGTGGAGATTTCAATTGTTGTTTGAATCCTTTGATGGATAGATCTAAACCTATTCGAATTCTTCCGAATAGATCAGCCTTACTTATTAACTCTTTTATGGTTGATTTGGGAATTACTGAAATATGGCGGTTCTTGAACCCTAAAGATAAAGAATTTTCTTTTTTTTTCACATGTTTATCTTAGTTATTCTAGAATTGATTATTTCCTTACTGATCATCATTTACTTACAGATGTTATTGATTGTAAATATGATTCTATTGCTATTTCGGATCATGCACCTTCGAAATTATCTATCAAGATTTCGGACTGTTCCATTAATACTAGATCTTGGAGACTCAATGCTACTTTGCTTCAAGATCCAGAATTTATTACTTTCATAAAACAGCAAATTGACTTTTTTTTTCAACAAACTATACTGAAGAGATTGACAGAGGAATACTTTGGGACTCTTTTAAAGCTTTTATTCGTGGACAAATTATCTCATATTCCACTGGTAAAAGAAAACAAAGATATTTAGATATAGCTTTATTGGTGGATAAGATTAAAGAAATTGATAAGATTTACTCCGTGACTCCTACCAAAGAACTTTATAAGAAGAGAGTTGAGCTTCAAATGGAACATAGCTTATTATTATCTTCTTCAATTGAGAATCAATTAAATAAGATTAGGGCTCAATTTTATATTCATAGTGATCGAACTGGTAAATTGTTAGCTAACCAATTAAAAGCTATTTCAACTAAGCGACAAATTATTAAAATTCGTAAACAAGACGGTAATCTGACTACTGATCATAAATAAATCAATAATACTTTCCAAGATTTTTATAAATCTTTATATCAATCAGAATTTGATGGTGATCTGTCTATGATGGATAATTTTTTTAACAATTTGAATATTCCCAAACTGACAGATGAAGATCGAAGTTTATTTGACGCTCCTATTTCTATGGCCGAAGTAGGACAGGCTATCTCATCGATGAATTCAGGGAAAGCTCCTGGCCCTGATGGCTATATTATAGAATTTTTAAAAACTTTTTCTTCTTTGCTTTCTCCTTGGCTATGTGAAATTTTTAATGATGCATTTATTAAGAAGAGACTACCCCAGTCTTTTTATGAAGCTACTATTTCTTTAATTCTTAAAAAAGATAAGAATCCTACTCTATGTGCATCTTATCGCCCTATATCGTTACTAAATGTAGACTCTAAGATTCTTACAAAAATTTTAGCTATTAGGTTAGAAAAGGTATTATCACAGATTATTTCAGGAGATCAAACTGGTTTTATTAGGAACCGATATTCTTTTTTAATATTAGAAAATTGATTAATATAATTTATACTTCACCCACAACCCCAGAATGTGTTATTTCATTAGATGCTGAAAAAGCTTTTGATAGAGTTGAATGGATATATTTATTTAATGCCTTGAAAAATTTTAATTTTAGTTCTAATTTTATATCATGGATTAAATTAATATATTATAAACCTGTCGCTTCTGTTCTTACGAACAATTATAGATCCTCTTTTTTTTCAATTATCTCGTGGTACGAGACAAGGTTGTCCCTTAAGTCCTTTATTATTTAATATTGCATTAGAACCTTAGCCATTGCTATTCGTGAATCTCCTAATATTTTTGGTATTACCCGTAATGAGAAGTTATACAAGTTATCATTTTATGCTGATGACTTGTTGTTATATATTTCTGATCCTGATAGGTCTATTCCCGCTATTCTATCCTTGTTGGTTCAATTTGGTAGTTTTTCTGGTTACAAACTAAATTTGGATAAGAGTGAATTATTCCCTTTAAATGCACAAACTTTACTGAATGATAGGATACCATTTAAAGTAGTTACTGATAATTTTATTTATTTAGGTATAAAAATTACCAAGAAATATAAAGATTTATTCAGATTGAATTTTTTACCTATGCTTCATCAAATTTAACAACTTATTACTAGATGGTCTCCTTTATCTTTATCATTAGTTGGTCCGATTAATGCTATTAAAATGATGATTTTACCGAAATTTTTATACTTATTTCAAGCCTTACCAATTTTTATTCCTAAATCTTTTTTTGATAACATTGATTCAAAAGTTTCCTCATTTGTGTGGCAAAATAAAAACCCCAGATTAAGTAAAAGACAGTTACAGAAATCTAAAAAGATGGTGGTTTAGCCTTGCCCAATTTTAGATTTTACTATTGGGCGAATAATATTCGAAATTTAATATATTGGAAACTAGATTTAGATTCACCATTGTGCCCACAGTGGGTAAATTTAGAATGTAATGATGAACAAGGATATTCTTTATTCTCTGTCTTGGCTCTTCTCTTCCTGCTGACTTAGTTAAACTTAATAAACAGATATCTAACTCTATTGTCAAACACACATTACGAATTTGGTTTCAATTTCGTAAGTTTTTTACTTTGAAAAACTTTGTTCTTAATAGCCCTATCTTACTTAACTTTTTTTAAACCTTCTTTAATAGATCAAACTTTTAGTATATGGAAAAGGAAAGGTATAATATGTTTTCGTGATCTTTTTTCTGAAGGTAGTTTAATGTCTTTTGACCAACTTTCTAACAAATTTAAGTTACCTAAATCTATTTTTTTTAGATATTTACAAATTAGAAATTTTTTATATAAAGTTTTACCATCCTTTCCTAATTCAACTTTGATAGATTTTTCAGATATGATTTTTATTTTAAATCCCTGTCAGAAGGGATTAGTGGCTTTTATTTATAATATGATTATGAAGATACAACCAGAGGTATCGGGTAGAATTAAACAGGAATGGGAAAAAGAACTTCAATACAATATATCAACGGAAAAATGGGAAAAAATTTAACAAATGGTTAATTCTTCTTCTATATGTGCTAAACATGTTTTAATACAATTTAAGGTCGTACATAGAGCTCATATGTCTAAAGATAAGCTTGCTCGGTTTTATTCTCATGTTAATCCTCAATGTGACAGATGTCATTTAGATGTGGCTTCATTGACCCACATGTTTTGGTCATGTCCTACCTACATAATTATTGGAAGGACATATTTGCTACCATTTCCTCAGTTTGGAATATTGATTTACAACCTCATTCTATCACTGCAATTTTTGGTATACTAAATGAAGATGATAGTCGACTCTCCCCTTCAATTAGACCGGGGGTCGGCAACCTGCGGCTCCCGAGCCATTTGTGGCTCTTTCACCTCTGTGCTGCGGCTCCCTGTGGCTTTGGGAAATAATTGGTCAGTATTTAATTAAAATGTATTTTATGTTAGTTTGTTAGCTTTTGAAATGTAATTATGGTGATCTTGTACAACCTAAGTGTAGCGACACATTTCCTGCCACATCATAAAACGGCTCACAATTAGCCAGCATTCCGGCTAAGGGAGATAGCCTACGGGGGTTTGTGAGTACGCGTCTTTTGCAGCATCTGCGTCCATGGGGGCTGGGTTGAGGGAAGCTGAAAAGCAAGGCTGTTTAGTTCGAATAAAGCTATCTTTGACTGCAGTTTACTGACACCGCTACAACGTGTTTTTATCGCTGGCTGTCCAGACGGAAGGTGCTGAAACGCTTTGTCGCGTGTCTGGAAGAAGTGAAAACTTTCCTGGGCAGCAAAGGGCTCACCTTTCCTGAGCTGGAACAGCCAGAGTGGCTGGAAAAGCTACACTTCATGGTAGACATGACAGCGCACCTGAACACGCTGAACACAGCTCTTCAGGGGAAAGGACGTACAGCCCTGCACATGTTGGAGGATGTTTTGGCATTCGAGCGCAAGTTGACAGTGCTTGCCAGAGATTTACAGAAAGGCACTTTGTCTCACTTCCCCAATTTGAGAGAGTTCAAACAAGGTCACGACATGATAATTTCGGAGTATTTACATTCTGCAATCATCGCAATGCAAACATCGTTTGGGAAACGCTTCTGTGAGTTCAGAGAGGAAAAAAACACATTATCCTTCCCGGTCACTCCCTTAAGCATCGATCCTTCCCTACTGAATACGACTGCATTGGCAGGTGTGAGTCAACCTGATCTTGAGATGGAACTGGCCGACATAGCCGACAAAGACATATGGGTGTCCAAGTTTAGACGCTTGACAGCAGACCTTGAAGATGTTGCCCGTCAGAAGGCCGTTCTTGCTCAGAAACACAAATGGAGTGATATTGAAAACCTCACAGATGACAGCTTGCGATCCTGTGTAAAGATGAAGGTGACATCATACAGCCCTGATGTGCAGACGCTGTGCGCTGAGGTCCAGGAGCAGAAATCCCATTAACCAAGTATGATAAATATTTTAATTGCCTATTATTTTACTTATATTCATATTTTTTCATTGTTCAGTGAAATAGTCCTTTCATTTTTCAGGATGACAGCTGGCTGACGTTATTTTTGGTTTGCTGCTGGCGGAAAATTTAAGTTCGGCGTTTTTCATAAATACAAGAAGGACTCAAATAGACATTGAATATTTTACTTAAAAGTAACTTTCAACCCAACGTCTTTTTTTCGGAGTTCAAAATGTTTTTGTTGCATGCAGAAATGTAATTTCGTTTTCTCTGCAGGAGTTCATCAATTTCATAAATGCAACACATTATAGTTTGTTTATACATAGCATAAAGGCAAAAAAAACGTTGTATGCAGTGTTATTTCATTTTAAATGTCAAACGGGTTTTGCGGCTCCCAGTGTTTTCTTTTCTGTGGGAAACGGGTCCAAGTGGCTCTTTCAGTGGTAAAGGTTGCTGACCCCTGAATTAGACGAATGATTGCCTTTGTAACATTAATGGCCAGGAGGTCTATATTACAGAACTGGAAAGAAGTAAATCCTCCTACCACATTTCAGTGGTTTTCCCAAACTATTTCTTGTTTAAGTTTAGAAAAAATTAGAAGTACTATTTTCGATTCATCAATTAAATTTGAAGAAACTTGGGGACCGTTCATTTGATACTTTCATATGAATTAATTTGGCTTATTCCAGTCCTTTACTCTTTTTATTCTGTTCTGGTATGGAGTTCCGGAGTTTTTGACACTACCATATATATATAAACTATTATTATTGCCCATGTTAGTTTAAGTTTATTTTTTTTCTATTTCTTAATATACATTTTTTCCTGTATTTTATATATTTTTTCTTTTGATGATTATCTTTAATCTTTTTCATGTATAATTAATATAGGTTAGATTGATTATTGTACAATCTTCATTTTTTGCTGATAGTGTAATAAGATATTGTTATCTTATTACCAATTTAATTTTAAATTTAATGTATTCATAACCTAGTTAATACAATACTATGTTATTTTTTTATATATGAAATTTAATAAAAAGATTGAAAAAGAAAGAACAATTAGTCTAGGCAAACTACTAAGGAGTGCAGGTCCAAGAAGTGCAGAAATATAGAGATCCCTAGTTGAGTTCAGCTCCATTGCTACCCATTTAGGGCAGTCAGACTGGCTATGGAAAAAGGACCAGAAGGGAAGACAACGAATATTAGCTGCCCAATAGTATAGACGAAAATTAGGTAAAGCCATGCCGCCACCTTTTTTAGATTTTTGAAGATGCGCTTTATTAAGTCTAGAATGCTTACCCTTCCATAGATAGGATAAAATAATAGTCTAAGGAATCAAAGAATGTTTTAGGAATAAAAATTGGAATAGATTGAAATAAATATAAAAATTTAAGGAGGATATAATGTTATTAAAATGTAACACGACCTACCAAAGACAGAGATAAAGGTGACCATTGTGACAAACTCTGTTTTGTAGAGTTCAAAAGACTGGCAAAATTTTCACGAAAAAGATCCTTAAAATTCCTTGTAACTGTAATACCAAGATAAATGAATTGCTTAACGACTACTTTAAAGGGGAGGTCATGAAATGCTAATGCTTGTGCTTCTTTATTAATTGGAAAACGTTCACTCTTATGTAGGTTAAGTTTATAGCCAGAAACCTGGTTAAATTGATCAAGAAGTGAAAACATTGGGGGTAAGGATGTGGATAGATTTGAAAGAAAAAGTAATAAATCGTCAGCGTAAAGATAAACTTTATGCTCAACACCCCCCCCCACCCCCCAAGATCCCCATCAGTTCAGAACAGCTTCGGAATGCAATCACCAGTGGCTCTCCAGCCAAATCGAAAAGGAAGGGGCTTAAGGGGCATCCCTGACGGGTGCCACGTTTAAGGCTAAACGACTGGGATTGCTGAGAGTTAGTCAGAACAGAGGCGGTAGGACATAAATATAACAATTTAATCCAAGGGATAAAATTTTGACCGAGGTTAAATTTTTCTGAAACCACAAAAAGGTAGTTCCACTCTATACAATCGAACGTTTTCTCCGCATCAAGAGAAATAACGCATTTAGGAGTCCCAATTGAAGGTGAGTATAAAATATTGAATAAATGCCATATATTTAAAAAGGAAGATGATTTTTAATAAAACCAGTTTGATCATCAGAAATAATAGAGGATGTAACATTTTCCAGTCTATGGGCCAGGACTTTGGCCAAAAATTTTGACATCAACATTTAGCAAAGAAATCGGCCTGTAAGTGGAGCACTCTGTTGGGTCTTTACCTTTTTTGGGTAGAAGAATAAATCATGCCTCATTAAATGAAGGTGGCAATTTGCCATGATTAAACAAATCAGATAATATTGAAAGTAACTGAGATGAAAGAAGTGAGGAGAATGATTTATAAAATTCTATGGGAAACCCATCAGGTCCGGGAGATTTACCCGACAACAGTGTAGAAATAGCAAAAGATACTACCTCTAGTGATATAGGCTCAGTAAGTTTTGCTTTAAAATCAGATTAAAGCGAAGGGATATTCAAGCTATTTTTTTTTAAAAAGTCAACAGAAATATTATCATTTAAGGATTCAGAGGAATAAAGCCGAGAATAAAAATTCTTAAATAGGTCATTAATTTCAGAATGATTTGATATAATTAACTAGAAACTTGCCAGATTTGTCACCATGAATATAAAAGTGACTCTTACTTTCAAGAAGTTGGCGTTCGACTGGTTGGGTAGAGAGAAGGTCAAATTTAGTTTGGAGTTCTACATGCTTCCTGTACAATTCGGGGTTTTTAGTCTGGGCGTATAGTTGATCTAATTCTTTAATTTGATTAATCAATTCTAATCGCTCTAAATGGGACTTTCTATTGAGATTTGTTGTATATGAAATTATTTAACCCCTCAAATATGCTTTCATAGCATCCCAGACAATCTGGGATGAAATTTCAGATGATGTCTTGGGTGCTTAGGAAAAAAAGTTATCTGATCCTTAATGAATTTTACAAAATCATCATCCGATAACAAAGTCGAGTTAAAACGCCAATGTTTATTCCTCTGAGGGAGACCAGGAAGATTTAAAGACAAAGTGACTGGAGTATGATCAGAAATCAATATGCTCTGATAATCACAAGAGTGAACAAATGAAATAAGTTGATTATTGATTTAAAAAATAAACAATTCTAATAAAAGTATGGTGAACATGTGGAAAAAGAGAATAGTCTCTCTCAGTAGGGTGAAGGGAACGCCATATATCAGAGATACCATAGTTAGAGAGAAAAGAATGAATAGCTAAAGCAGATTTAGTAGGTAATCTAGGAACAGAGGACGATCGATCCAAAGCAGGATCTAACCAGCAATTAAAGTCACCACCCAGTATAAGAGAGTATAAATTCAGATCAGGTAATGAAGAAAAAAAGCATTCAAAAAAGTTAACATCATCGGAATTAGGAGCATACAAGTTAGCTAGTACCACCTTACATTTGAATAAATAAGAATAGAAACTCCACCCCCCCCAACTTTGGCTGGGAAGGATGAATGTAAATGCTGACCCACCCACCTTGACATAAGATGGGAATTGTCGCAACTATGAATGAGTTTCTTGGAGGAAGGCAATGTCAGCTTTAAGTTGCTTAATATGGGAGAAGACCTTCCTTCTTTGAACAAGATGATTCAATCCCTTTACATTCTAGCTCACAAACTTCAGTGGACTAACCATTATCAATTGTTAAAACATAAAAGGAAGTAGGCATATATAAGGTCAGACATTGAAATAACAGTTTGGGAGCAAAAATATAAACATAAATCAGTAAAATCAGGACACAGACAAGACCTGAATAACAAGGAAAAGCAATAAGAATATTGGATAGTGTTGGTACTGGAGAACCCACCCCACCCTCGCAACCCAAAACTAGATGGCTACCCAAAAAACAGCTAGCTCTACAAGAAAAACGACACCCCAAAAACCAGCTTCCAGTTCCGTGCATGGGAATAATATAGCAAAACTAGCTAACTTATGCACTACAAATCAGAATTGCAAACAGAAACAATATCATTGGAGAAAATAAGACTTAATACAAAATAATAATTGAAAACTAATCTACCTGCGAGAAACTATGAAAAAGTGAAAAAAGGGGTAAATTTAAGATAAAGAAGAACAAAAGGGAAATAAGAGAAGGGAAATTTTATATATAAAGAAAGTACATAGCAGTCATTTGAAAAAAAAACAAGTCAGATACAATAAATTGGCAGGGTGACCTTCAGTAAAAACTAAGCCTCCTGAATAAACAGAGACCAATTATGGTTTTCAGTAGATAACCTTATTCAAAAGTAAACAAAGTTACACAGATTAAATCTGAGTCCACAGCAAAGCTTTTTTAATTGACCATTTATGAAAATTGCACCGTCGAAAAGAACCCAACTAAAACCATTTATTGTTCTCAGTAGTTAAAGATATTCAAAAGATATTTAAAGATACTCAAATAAGTTCTGAGTCCGTAAAAAGGTTTTTATTTTAGAAAGTACTTATCGGTCATTTTAGAAAGTCAAACAGGGTCCAAAGAAGTCAAAATGGCTGGGAGACCTTCAATAAACTTCTTGGCCTCCTTGACCAACTTAAACCATTTATAGTCCCCAGTAGTATGAGTAATTTGAAGATCGGCAGGATTACGGAGGGAAGGTTTGAAACTATGATTAAAGAGCTTTTTCATAACGCCTTTGAACTCGGCACGCATCTTCAAAACTTGGGGGACATAGTCTTCAATGGTAAACCAAGGTACCTCTCCGGCGTGCCTCCATGATCAGAAGATTTTTCACCTGATAGCGATGAAAACACAGGATAATTGGGCATGCTCTAGAACCCAAAACAGCTCGAGGAGTAAACACTCTATGGGCTCTTTCTAACTCAGGTGGAGTCGGAAGAATTTCTTTCCCAAAGATCTCACATAGGAAAGAAGAGAAAAATTCAATGAGAGAGCCCGTTTCAGTGGCCTCTGGCAAACCGAGAATTCGTAAATTATTACGTCTGCTCCAATTTTCAAGATCCACCATTTTGGAAGTAAGTTTATTGTTTTGCTCCGTTAAGTTAGAGCAGAGAGTTTCCAGCTGCTGAACACGGCGTTTAAATCTTCGGAAGTTAGGTCGATGCAAAATAATTGTTTGGCTTGGTCATCCACTCTGGCATTAATCTGATCCAATTTTGACTCCAGCTGACTGATAGAAGCCCTAAAATCAGTCTTGATACCAATTATAATGTCCTGTCGATTCTGTTTCAGAATAGAGAGAATCTCAGCTGACAGAGATGTAGAAGCTTCTTTTTCCCCAGATTTAGGAATCTTTGCAGTCATTGTGAGTCATTTGCAGTCACTATTCACAGTGTTACATACCCCGTAACTGGGTCACTTACCAGCAAAGATAGAGAGGTCCGTTGAAGTCTGATGGTACTATTTTTAATAGTATTTATTGATAAAAATACACAAAAATAATATCAAAGCAAACATACAGATAATATACATCATCAATACTAAAATCTAAAATCTAATAATAATCAATAAGAAATAGCTCTTGGGGATATCATTGTCTAGGGGATAATGTATTGTCCGATGGAAATATAAAAGTCACTCAAGTTCATTCAAGCTGCAGCTTTTTGGTTGGAGAGAAAGACGGAGGTTTAACTTGCCCATTCCTTTTATGACGCCAGTCCTTCAAGAGTCGTTGGGGGCTGATTTCCCCTTTGTGGTTAGCTGAAGCCGTGCTTCCGTGGTAAAGGCCCACCAATTCCGAGGCAAATGGAAAAGGACGCACGTGGGCTTTTTCACCGGCTTTCGCTATTACAGGAGTTCTAGCATTTCTTCTGGTGCATCTGAAGGGGCTGTTCCCCAGACCCTCTTTTATTCTGACTCACAGGGTCTCAGATGTGAATCAGGTTGGGATGATGCAATCCCTCCACCAACCCCCCTCAGTTCATTGCCTGGGGGCTTCGATGAATCATACAGTGTTCAATACACAATTCTGTCTCCAAAAGATAACGGCCGTTAAGCGTGGCTTTGTCTCTCAGAGGCCCAGGACACATTCCAAACATTGAGGAATCTGAGTGTCTCTCTCTCATTTCCTGGGTCTCCTGACCCGAATCAATAGCGATCCTGCGATTCTCAAAAAGGAGGAGGCCACGGGCATAACAACAGGCAGATAAGAAAGACAAATAAATTAACAAACTGAAATTAAAAAAAGGGAGGTACATAGTGCAAAGGTAAGAAATGTAACAGAGCAAAAGTTTGAAGCAACTATACAATCGCCATCTTACCGGAACCCTACACAAATTTAAAACATTAGCAAACCTTGCAGAAGGTCATTCCCTCACCATCTTAATTGAAAGGTACTTCCTGTGATTTTGAATATTATCCAATTCAGATTCAGATTTATTTAGTACAGTTCATTGAAACATACAGTGAAATGTGTTGTTTGCATTAAAAACCAACCCAACCTCATGATGTGCAAGTTTGTATTCAGCACATTGCCCACAATGGAACAGGGTAAAGACTTCCAACCTTCTTAAGGAATTCCTTTTCTTTTGATTTTTGCCTCCAATCACATTGAGCAAACATAAACCTACCCCTAACACTAACTTCAAGGGGTAAATGCAAATAAAGAATACATAAAAATGCAAAAATGAACATGAGAAAATGGATGTAAAGTTGGGACATACCTTAGGCTCTGAGGGTCTGAAACCACCCAAGAGTAAATTTGGAATCTTTTCACCATTAATCAAGACATGATGTTCAGCAAAAGCTTCTGTAAAAAACCCCAAGTCTGCCAAAGCTCTCATCTGTTTAAAGTGGTTAAAACAAAAGAAATTCACTGCATTGAATAAACGATTGTACAATATACTAAATTGGAGCAAATTCCAATTCACAATGTTTCAGAATGGAGAAGAACCATCCTCTCTGAACAGAGATGGTAAACTATCAAAATTAATCATCTACAATTATTGTGATAGGGAATATGAACGATCCAATTAGGATTATTGAGAAAATAATGAAAAACATTTCACTTTTCTATTTTATTTGTGTCTATTTGTTGTTTAATAAATTAAATCATTGTAAAAATATTTTACTGTCATTCATGAATGCTGAAAACTGAGAAAAGAAAACAATAATTTACCAGCAAATTTTTATATATTTACTGATTAATGTTTTTCCCCTGTGCATCATAACTTGTCCAACCATACATATGAAATTGTGGACATTCAGTCATCCAGTTATTCTATGCTCATTTGGTTCCTATAATATAATCTGAAAACCTAAAGAAACTAACCCTACTTCTATAAGAGCTTTATATTTACATTTTTAAACAATCTCAGAAAATACACGCATTGATGCCAGTGCTCTGTTACCTTCAATATTCTTGCTTCAACACTCTTCTGCACATCATGACAGATTGAACTAACGAAGTACTGGTACAGTGTGAACAGAGGTAAGGCCTGTCACATAAAATAGAGATACATGATTAAAAGAAGCTTCCTAAGCCAGACCAGCCATGTCATTTTGTACATGATTACTAGTTATCAAAGGTTGCTTTAACCTATTATATCCTCTGCTAGTCAAATCATTGTTCCTCAACTCTGATATATGTTCATAATTTTTTCAAAGATTCCTCATTTCCCAACTTTCTGTCAAAACCTTAATCTGTCTTTTTAATTTACTACCATACACTAACCCGCTGTTTATTTTGGGAATTTGTTCATTTTATTTATTCTGGATATGCATCTTTAGTTACTTACTTAGAATTACAAACAACAAAGGTTATTGCTTATTCCATGTAGACAGGAAATCAAACACAATAAATCAAATCATATTTACAGATCAACACATCAGGCATTTTACTTTTCAACCTTACAGTGGATCATACTGTACTTAAGGCTCCCAGAATTTTGTTGGTGTTGCAATATCAATGGTACATGACATGTTCGCACTTAATATTTTCTCCAGACTAACTTTCCTGCCAGATTGTGGCAATACACTGCTACAATGAAGGCAACTATTTGTGCATTACATTGTTCATTTAAGATAGGATTTATTGGGCTTCTGTTTAGAATGGTCTGTTCATGATTTGCCCTTTGTTCTTCCTTCTGTTTGCTTTATCGGCAGTTCTCTCTGCAGCCAGGGCAAAGTAACCATAAGCACACCTCCCACTGAACCAGCACATCAGAAATCATAGGTTCCTGATTAAACCTGTTTCCCAGGGCACAAATAACAAACACCAGAGGGCATAAGTATTGAGTTTAGGAAGGGAAGTTTAGGGGAGACGTCAGGGGTAAGTTTTTTTTACACAGAGGGTTGTGGGTGCCTGGAATGACTTGCCAGGGATGGTGGTGGAGGCTAAAATGTTAGGGGTATTTAAGAGCCTCTTGGACAGGCACATGGATGAAAGAAAAATAGGGGGTTACGGGGTAGTGTGGGTTTAGTACTTTTTTTTAAAAAGGAATATATGGGTCGGCACAACATCGAGAACTGAAGGGCCTGTACTGTGCTGTAGTATTCTACTGTCTAGTGTTCTAGAGATTCTGCAGATGCCAGAAATCCAGAAAAACAAACATAAAATGTTTGAGGGACTCAACCGGTACAGAAATATCTCTGGAGAAGAGTAAACAGTCTCTGTTTTGGGCAGAGACCCTTTATCAGGACTCTGATCTTTATCAGTACTGATGAAGGGCCTCAACCCAGAACATTGACTGTTTATTCCTCTCCATAGATGTTGCATGTCTTGCTAAGTTCCTCCAGCATTTTGTGCATATTGTTAAGATTCTTTAGATAAAGAAGTATATGATTTCCTTAGGTCACTGGACTTAATGGGTAATTACAGTTTTAAGGTGGTTGCACAGTTATATAAGACCTTGGTCAGACTCCACTTGGAGTACTGTGTTCAGTTCTGGTTAGTTTACTGCAGGAAGGATGTAGAAACTATATAGAGAGTGCAGAGGAGATTTTCAAGGATGTTGCCTGGTTTGGAGGGCATACCTTATGAGAACAGGTTGAGTGTATTTGGCCTTTTCTCCTTGGAGCGGCGGAGGATGAGAAGTGACCTGATAGAGATGTAGAAGATGATGAGAGGCATTGATCGTGTGGATAGCCAAAGGCCTTTTTTTCCCCAGGGCTGAAATGGCTAACATAAGGGGGCATAGTCTTAAGGTGCTTGGAAATGGTAACCGAGGGGATGGTAGGGATAAGTTTTCACACAGAGAGTGGTAAGTTTGTGGAATGCACTGCCAGTGGCAGCGGTGGAAGCAGATACAATAGGGTCTTTTAAGACCCTCTTAGATAGGTACATGGAGCTTAGAAAAACAGTGCTATGCACTAGGGAAATTGTAGGCAATCTCCAGAGTAGGTTACATGGTCGGCACAACATTGTGGGCTGAAGGGCCTGTAATGCGCTGAAATTTCTATGTTATATGTTCTAATACTGCATGACATGCTCTCAGGCGGTTGCAGATGAGAAGGATTGGTGACATAACTGACCTCATCATCTAGAGTTTGTGTACTTGTCCTCTATACAGTACTTGGTCGGGAGCAATGAGGAACAGTGCTGATGACAATGCTCCTCATCAGTTTTCCAGTTTCTCAGCATGTCAACCTCTGTTTTATTCTCGGTAACAGGCTTCTTCAGGCAAATGCAAGAGGTTAATGTGCAATCCAGTCCGACTCCAAAATGAGTTGGAGTGGAGGCTTGTCACAAAGTCAAGACAAGCTGCATTCAGGATATGATTATGGTTCTTTTATAGAGATGGCTGCAAGGTGATGGTTATTTTGAAGAGATTTGGCTCTTGTCACCATTATTGGAAATGTACCTCCAAGGTGTTATGTTCAGTACAGACACAATATTGAAAACACCAGCTTGCACTGCCAGGGTAAAGTCAGTTACACATATAAAGCTGAAAATTTCATTACAACATAACACACGGACTAAGATCAAAGTTAGCATTCTCCGCCCTTCATACTAGGTCTGTGTGGGAAAACACCAACTCTGCATCCAGACTTTTAGGACCTGATGGTATCACTTCTGTACATGTTGAATCTTTGAGGTGTTGAACATGTGCAGCTGCAGAGAATCATGAACATACATTCAGTGGCCACTTTATTAGGTACAGGAGGTAAAGTGGACCCCGAGTGTAGGTTTTGTTAAATGGCTTGAGCATCCTCAGTCATGAACTTGATTACAGGTATTCATGAGGCTACAACTTAGGGTTGGGAACAAATTTAGAGGGGATCTAAAGAGGACCATTTTTCATCCAGAAAAAGGCAGGTATTGGAGAGAGTGGTGGAAGCAGAGTTGCTGACAGCATTTTTAAGAAGTGTTTATGTGAGCACTTAAGGTACCTTGGTACAGAGGGCCATGTACCAACCACTGGTATATAGTTTTAATATAGATAGGTCTCCACTAGGTGGGGATGGATATGGTGAGCAATCAGATTATTGAGGAACAGATATGCAGGCAGATTAGGGAAAGGTGCACAACCACATGGTTGCTGTTGTGGGTGATTTCAACTTCCCCAATATAGTCTAGGACCCCTTTAGTGCCTGAGGCTTAGATTAGGCAGAATTTATTAGGTACATCCAGGTCCAACTACAGAAGTGTCCATACTGGACCTGGCATTGGGAAATAAGTATAGACTGACATTTCAATGGGAAAAACATTTAGGGAACAGTGATCACAACTTTTTAAGTTTTAAAATAGCTGTGAATAAGAATAATTACACATCTTGCGGTAGAGTTTTAAATTGGAGCAGGGGAAATAAGGAGAACATTAGGCAGGAACTAGGGTAAAATTCTGATAAAGAAGTTAGAAAAGAACTCAAAAAAGGAACTAGGAGAATCAGAGGGAGCCATGAAAAATCCTTGACAAGTAGGATTAGACAGAATCCTAAAGCATTCTATACAGGCATCAAGAGTAAGAGGCGAACTAGGGAGAGGAAAAAATGGAACATATGCTTAGAAGCAAAGAATATAGATGAGGTCCTAAATTAATACTTTTCCCCGGCATTTACCAAGAAAACTGTGGAGTGTGCTAATATGCTAGAACAGTTTGAAATGAAGAATGAGTTAATGTTAGGTTTGTTAAATACCATTACTGACCACAGAAGACAGAGGGTAGTGGTCAATGAGACAAATTTTGGTTGGAAGTCCACAACTACTGGTGATCTACAAGAATCTATATTGGGATTTCTGCTATTTATCATACATATAAATGACTTGGATGAAAACATGGATGGATGGGTTCATAGGTTTGCATATGATACAAAGATTAGTAGTGAGGTAGTTGGTGTATAGGATTGTCCTTTTGTTGTTGATTAGCTCTTATATTTCATTGTCGTCTTCATCAAACCATCTTTGTTTTTCCTGGTCTTGTATCCGATTATATTTTTACAAGTATTAAGGATGGTGATCTTCAGTTTGGTCCAGTGTGCTTCAATGTCCTCTGGGAGATTTTCAGAAGGGCAACCTGGAGATGTTGTACTTATGTTGTGTCTTTTAGGCTCTCAATGTTGAAACTGGGATGGCTCAGTTTATTTTACATTCTACTCTTCTGCATGATTTTGAAGGACAGATGGAGTTCAACACAGATAAGTGTGAGGTGATTCATTTTGGTAGGTCAAATTTGATGGCAGAATACAGTATAGTATTAATGGTAAGACTCTTGGCAGTGTGGAGGATCAGAGGGATCTTGGGGTCTGAGTCCAAAGGACACTCAAAGCTGCTGCGCAGGTTGACTCTGTGGTTAAGAAGGCATACGGCGCATTGGACTTCATCAATCGTGGGATTGTGTTTAGGAGCTGAGAGGTAATTTTGCAGCTATTTCAGACCCTGGTCAGACCCCATGGAGTACTGTGTTCACTTCTGATCGCCTCACTATGAGAAGGATGTGGAAACCATAGAAAGGGTGCAGAGGAGATTTACAAGGATGTTGCCTGGATTGGGGGGCATGCCCAATGAGAATAAGTTGAGTGAATGTGACCTTTTCTCCTTGGAGTGACAGAGGATGAGTGGTGACCTGATAGAGGTGCATAAGATGATGAAAGGCATTGATCGTGTGCATAGTCAGAGGGTTTTCCCAGGGCTGAAATGGCTAGCACGAGAGGGCACAGTTTTAAGGTGCTTGGAAGTAGGTACAGGGGAGATGTCAGGGGTAAGATTTTTTATGCAGAGAGTGGTGAGTGCATGGAATGGGCTTCCAGTGATGGTGGTGGAGGTGGATATGATAGGGTCTTTTGAGAGACTCCTGGATAAGTACATGGAGCTTAGTAAAATAGAGGGCAATGGGTAACCTTAGGTAATTTCTAAGTAAGTATATGTTTGGCACAGCTTTGTGGGCTGAAGAGCCTGTATTGTGCTGTAGGTTTTCTATCTTCCTATGACATTTATAAGCGAATAAGCCATTGGTGTGTCCAGCCTTTATCATCACTGATCATGCCTCTAGTATTCTTTACATCTCTGCAATCCCTCCTCCAAAAAATGACATCATCTATAAGATGCCAATTCCTTGAATGGGGATGCATCCACAAGTTTTCACCTTATTCCTTTGGTGAAACAGGGTGTTGGTGATGGTCAGGTCATGTTCAGCACACTTGGAGACTAAGAGTGCTCCACTGGAGTTAATGTTGCCAATACATTCCTTCCAAATTGTGCCTTTCCAAGAGTCACCGTCCTTGCCAACTCTAGCATTTAAGTACATGAGAAGAATGACCTTATCTTCCTTGGAAATATCTGATAGTATGCAGTCTAGGTCAGCATAGAATGTCTCCTTAACATCTTCTGGTGAGTCCAGGTTGGACTGCAGGCACTCACAGCTGTAGCTATTTGATTGTTAGCAAGCTGAAGGCACATGGTCATGAGATGGTCAACTGGCAATTTGGAGGGGTAACTGATGATGCTGTTCTTTATGCCGAATCCAACTCCATGGATTCTGGGTTCATCTGCTTATTTCTCCTTCCAGAAAAAAAGTGTATTCACCCTCTACTCCTTCCTCAGTCAACCACTTTTCAGAAAGGGCAGCAAGGTCAGTTTGGAATCTTCTCAGCTCTCGAGATGATATCAGTATGTCTTTTGCTGGTTTCGCTGTCTCTAAGTGTCCACGTATTCCGGGCTCCAAAACTTTTGTTTCAGACCACAGCTTGGTTATCCCACTGGTCACGGTAAACCAGTCAGGAGTGAGGAAACCGACTATTTTTAGGGCACCTTTTCTAGCACCTTCCCCATGTGGGGTGAGCAGAACAGGTCCTGAATAGGGCTGTTCAGTCATGGGTGGAGGTGCTGAAAAGCTCTATCTGCCTCAGTCCATGAGCAAGACGACTGTAACTAATACCCATTGCCTAAATGCCAGCTCCCAAACTTCACTGTCCTGCTCCTGTCACCACTTCCTGATTGTCACAGGGCTTTGCCCAAACTCTGCTGTTTTCACTGCAACCATTCTTCACCTCACAGGCCAAGACCTCCCACAAGGAATCTGAAAAGATTAGATACGGGGTTCTTTAACCTTAACAGGTTCAAGGCAGAGAGCAAGGTGTCAATTGCTTTCATCATGGAGCTCTAAATTGCAGAAAACATAGCTCATTCGGAGGAGGATCTACAATGCGAATGGATGCTTTTGCTACAGCATATAAACTCCTGGGACTTGATCTAAACATCAAGGAAACCCAGGTCCTATACCAACCTTCTGCAGATCAAGCTCCTAAACTTCCAATCATCCAAGTTAACAACATCCCTCTGGAGAGCACTGATCATTTCCCGTTTCTTGGCAGCCTTTACCTTCAAGAGTCACCATTGACCTTGAAATAAATTGCAAAATAGGACGTGCAAGTGGAGCTTTTGCCAGGCTGAGTAAAAGGGTTTTTGAAGATCAGGTATCAAAACCAACACTAAGCTTCTGGTCTATAAAGCTATAGTCCTCCTCTCCTTACTAAATGGAGTGGAGTCATAGACAACATACAGTAGGCACATAAAATACCTAGAAGCTTACCATCAAAGATGCCTTTGAAAGATTCTGAGAGCCTGCTGGAAAGACAGGCATACTAACTCCAGCATTCTGGAGGAAGCTAACATTAACTCCATAGCCACAATCATGATTCAACTCAAGTTGTGATGGGTTGGCCACATCATCCATATGTCTGACTCCTGCCTCCCTAAACAGCTCCTGTTTGGCCAACTCAAGGATACAAAGTGCACTACCTAGAGGGCAGAAAAAGTGGTTCAAGGACAATATCAAGACCTACCTGAGAAAGTGCCACATCAACCTGAATGGAGGGGAGAAATTAGTACAAGTTAGGGAAAGCTGAAGAAGAACTGTCTATGAGAGAACTGCAAGGCTCGAAGAATTCTCTTCAACGTTCCACTAAAACTAAGCAGTTTCAATGCAACGAGAGGATGGGAAAGGCCAACCAGCTAGATCCACCACCACCTCAATGGCCAACACTGCAATAGGACTTGTGCATCATGAATCGGTCATCTCAAGACCAGATCAACCACCAGGAGAAGAATCGTATGTCGAATATGAGTTTTCGCTGAAGATGATGATAAGATTGTCAGAGGTTACAGCACGATATAGGTCAGTTCTAGATTTAAGCAGAGAAATGGCAGATGGAGTTTTATCTGGCCGATTGTGAGATGTTGCACTTTGTAAAGGGAAAGTACTGTTAATGGCAAGACCCTATACATTGTCAATGTATAGAGGGATCTTGGGATCCAAGTTCATAGCCACACAGGTTGATATTTACCCAGACATTTAATTGTGGTCATCTCGTGATAGGAAGAATGCAGAGGCTTTAATGAAGGTATGAAAGTTTACTTTCTTGGAATAGAAGGCATGTGTTATAAAGAGAGATTGGACAAACTGGGTTGTTTTCTCTGGAGTGTTGTAGTTGAGGGGAGATCTGAGAGAAGTTTAAAAGATTATGAGAGGCATAGATAGAGTAAATAGACAATATCTTTTTTCCTAAGTTCAAAATGGATAATACTAGAGAGTACACACTTAAGCTGAGAGGGGTTAAGATTTTTTTACACATAGAACGTTGAGTGTGCTGTCAGGGGTGGTGGTGGAGGCAAATATGACAGAGGCATTTATAAGGCTCTTAGACAGAATATGAATGTGCTGAGATGAAGGGGATATGGACAAGTCTAGGCAGAAGGGATTTAACTAGTTTGGCACAACATTGTGAGCCAAAGGACCAATTCCTGTACTATAATGTCTGTCTTCAGTGTTCAATAACTGAAAGAGTACCACAACACAAGTGAAGATCAAATATAGGGAAGGAAGCCGAGTAGTTAAGAGTGTGGAGGGAATATGATTTAGGGAGCAGGAGATGTGTCTTATGGCCAAGATAAATTGGGGGACAACAGTGCAGAAGATGGGAAATGTTTGAATTCAGAGCCTGGAGTGGGGGAGGGGTGCACTATGAAAATGTAAGCACATTGGACTAGGGCGGGGCTCCCAAACTTCTTTATGCCATGGACCTTTACCATTAACCAAGGGGTCCCGAGACCCCAGTTTGGGAACCTCTTGGTGAAGGAAATGCCAGATGTGACTTGATGGAAGTATCTTAAGGTCAAAATAAATATGTGAACTCGTTTCATATTTTGTGGGAGACAATCTGGAGCTGGTGGTTTTGGGGGATGTTTAAGTAGATGGTTTGCACTGTGAAAAGAAAATCAAAAGGTTATCTTTATATTCCTGGATGACCTTAAAAAGCTAGAATGGAGAGAAAGACCCTAAAGTACTATTAAGTCCAGCCAGATTTGATTCATAAACATGTCGCCCACAAAAGATGTTCAAATCTACAGCCTTTGAAGTTAAAAGATACATAATGTTTTCACTGCTTTTATGGAAATGGCAAAGAAATTTATGAACTTTGAAATTAATACATTTTTGTGATTTTTTAAAAAATACATGCAACATAAACATAAAAAAACATTTTGTACAATGTTTAGTTGTCAATCTGACTCAATGAAAAGATCTCATACAGTTAAAAACAAAACATAGTCCTTTGATCTTTGCATATTATGACTTTTGGTAATTTTCTTACCAATAGGTTTTGCCTTGCTGCATGTAGCTCATGGAGCAAGAAGTTCAGACTTCCAACCACAGTACGTATATCAGCTCTGAATCGGTCTGAGAAAAGGTCAACCCCAGGAATAAGTTCAAGAACATCACAGTCAAATCCTATTTCATATGATGCATATTCACGGTCAGTTCTTGGGTGTGGAATAGAAGCCCTGAATAGTCCCTAAAGGACAAAAAGAGAGTATGTTTTGTTTAAAAGTTACCAATTTCATTTTCCAATACTTACTGTCTGCATTCAATTTCCAGATTGCAGAACCATCCAGAGTGACCAGAGATCCTTTTGAAGTCATAGTCATAGAGTACAGCACAGAATCAGGCCCTTCAGCCCATCTAGTCCATGCCAAATCCATTTAAACTGCCTAATCCCATTGACCTGCATCAGAACCATAGCCGTCCATATCCCTTGCATCCATGTACCTAACTAAACTTATCTTAAAATTTCAATCCAGCTCGCATGCACCACTTGTGCTGGTAGATCACTCCACACTCTCATGACCCTCTAAGTGAAGAAGCTTCCCATCATGTTTCCCTTAATCCTCACTTTTCAGCCTCAGCCCAAGTGGGACTGTAGTGTCACTCAATCTCAGAGGAAAACACCTGCAAACACGAGGAAATCTGCAGATGCTGGAAATTCAAGCAACACACACAAGATGCTGGTGGAATGCAGCAGGCCAGGCATGTCTCAGCCCGAAACGTCGACAGTACTTCTCCCAATAGATGCTACCTGGCCTGCTGCATTCCACCACCATTTTGTGTGTGTTGAGGAAAATACATGTTTGCATTTATCCCATCTATAACCCTCATAATTTTGTACACCTCTATCAAATCTCCTCTTAATCTTCTATGTTCTAAAGAATACAGTCCTAACCTATTCAATTTTTGCTTTGATCTCAGTTCCTCCAGACCTGGCAACATCCTTGTAAATGATCTCTGCACTCTCTCAACCTTGTTTACATCTTTCCTGTGTACGGGTAACCAAAACTGATCACAATACTCCAAATTAGGCCTCACAAACATCTTAGACAACTTCACCATGACATCCCATATTCTGTACTTAATACATTATTATATATATTATTATATATTATATATATTAATATATTGTTAATAATAATATGAGGGATAAGGCGCCAAAAGATTTCTTTATGATCCTATCTACCCGTGACACTATTTACAACAAATTATGGACCTGTATTCCTAGATCCCTTTGTTCGACCACACTCCTCAGTAAGCCCTACTGTTCACTGTGTAAGACCCACCCTGGTTGATCCTACCAAAGTGCAAAACCTCACATTTGTCTGCATTAAAGTTCACCTGCCATTTTTCATCCAATTTTTCCAACTGATGCAGATCCCTCTGCAAGCCACAATAGCCTTCCTCGCTGTCCACTACACTCCCAATCTTGGTGTCATCCACAAATTTGCTGATCCAGTTAACCACATTATCATCTTTGATATAATGACAAACAACAAAGGAATCAGCATGGATCCCTGTGGCACACCACTAGTCACAGGCCTCCAGTCAGAGAGACAACTCTCTACTACCACTCTCCAGCTTCTCTCACAAAGCCAATGTCCAATCCAATCTACCACCTCATCCTGTATGCTGAGTGACTGAACCTTCTTTTCCAGTCTCACACGTAGGACCTTGTCAAAGACCTTATCTAAACTGCTGAAGGAGGAGGAGAGAGGAATATGTCTCTCAAGATTCAAGATTGTTTAGTGGCAGAATCTGGATAGAAACTTCAAAGAATGATCGATTGAATGTGGAGACTGAAGGAGTGTAAGGTAAGGTTCTTGCTCTATTTAGGAAGAGAAAGGTCAAGAGCAAAGGCAAGGAAAATATATATTGACTGTCCTTAGTTAAGGAAGAAGGAAGATACCTGCACAGAATATGTCATTATCAGAGTAAATATGAAGGAGATGGAGGAACAGGTAGATGGATTCATGTCCTTACAGGAGGCTGGATGGGAGTAAGTGTGATTAAGGTAGCTGTGAGTGTCGCCAATGATGCTGGTGATTAGCCTACCCCCTGACATGGAGGGTTCCTTGGATTTGCTAGTGTTACCTTCCACTTTCGTGAGAATACATTGGGTTGAGTTCTCAATATTTCACTTTTGAATAAATCTCACTACAAGCTGTTCATACAGCACAATTCCTGTTTCCTTGTCCTATCATATTGAAATCAGTCTTCCTCCACTTCAGGACCTTAATTTCCAGTCTATACCCAACTTTCTCTATAACCACTTTCCAATCCACAGAGCTTGCCATCTCAAGGTGCCACTGATACTCCAACCACTTACCAATTACAATCCCAAAGGTTGTTTAGTACAACTCTAATGATCTATTTCATATAACTTTTCTGGATGTAGCATAAAAACTCACCCTCATTTCATACCTAGGCAATTGTGGAACCACCATTACACCAATATTTTCACATTTCTGTGATGTGCCTCTGGTGAGACCACACTTAAGAGTATAGTGTTCAGTTCTGATCACTTCATTATAGGAAGGATGTGGAAGCTATGGAGAGGGTGCAGAGGAGATTTACCAGGATGCTGCCTGGATTGGAAAACAAGTCTTATGAGGCAAGGTTAGCAGAGCTGGGACTTTTCTCTTTGAAGCGTAGAAGGATGAGAGGGGACTTGATAGAGGTCTACAAGATTATGAGAGGCACAGACAGTACCTGTTTCCCAGGGCATGAATAGCAAACACCAGAGAACATATGTACAAAGTTAAGGAAGGGAAGCTTAGGGGAGAACAGAGTGATCTAGGAATAATGGTGCATAGTTCCCTGAAGGTGGAATCTTATGTGGATAGGGTGGTGAAGAAAGCTTTTGGTATGCTGACCTTTAGAAATCAGAGTATAGGAGTTGGAATGTAATGTTGCAATTGTACAAGGCATTAGTAAGGCCGAATTCGGAGTATTGTGTACAGTTCTGGTCACCGAATTATAAGAAAGATGTCAACAAAATAGAGAGAGTACAGAGAAGATTTACTAGAATATTACCTGGGTTTCAGCACTTGAGTTACAGGGAAGGGTTGAACAAGTTAGGTCTTTATTCTTTGGAGCATAGAAGGTTGAGGGGGGACTTGATAGAGGTATTTAAAATAATGAGGGGGATAGATAGAGTTGATGTGGATAGGCTTTTTCCATTGAGAGTAGGGGAGATTCAAACAAGAAGACATGAGTTGAGAGTTAGGGGGCAAAAGTTTAGGGGTAACATGAGGGGGAACTTCTTTACTCAGAGAGTGGCAGCTGTGTGGAACGAGCTTCCAGTATAAGTGGTAGAGGCAGGTTCGGTATTGTCATTTAAAGTAAAATTAGATAGGTATATGGACAGGCTAGGAATGGAGGGTTATGAGCTGAGTGTGGGTCAGTGGGACTAGGTGAGAGTAAGCGTTTGGCATGGACTAGAAGGGCCGAGATGGCTTGTTTCTGTGCTGTAATTGTTATATGGTTATATGGGAGACGTCAGGGGTGATTTTTTTTTTACACAGAGGATTGTGGGTGCCTGGAATGACTTGCCAGGGATGGTGGTGGAGGCTAAAACATTAGGGGTATTTAAGAGCCTCTTGGACAGGCACATGGATGAAAGAAAAATAGAGGGTTACGGAGTAGTGTGGGTTTACTACTTTTTTTTAAAAGGAATATATGGGTCGGCACAACATCGAGAACTGAAGGGCCTGTACTGTGCTGTAGTATTCTAGTATTCTAGTGTCTAGTGTCTACACATCAGAATCAGATTTCATGAACTTTGTTAACTTAGCAGCAGCAGTAAGGCATGATAATATAGCAAAAATGAGTAAAACAAATACATAGAACATAGAATAGTACAGCACAGCACAGGCCCTTTGGCCCACGATGTTGTGCCGACCTTTAAACCCTGCCTCCCATATAACCCCCCACCTTAAGTTCCTCCATATACCTGTCCAGTAGTCTCTTAAATTTCACTAATGTATCTGCCTCCACCACTGACTCAGGCAGTGCATTCCACACACTAACTACTCTGAGTAAAAAACCTTCCTCTAATATCCTTCTTGAACTTCCCACCCCTTACCTTAAAGCTATGTCCTCTTGTATTGAGCAGTGGTGTCCTGGGGAAGAGGTGCTGGCTGTCCACCTTATCTATTCCTCTTAATATCTTGTAAACCTCTATCATGTCTCCTCTCATCCTTCTTCTCTCCAAAGAGTAAAGCCTTATCTCCCTTAATCTCTGATCATAATGCATATTCTCTAAACCAGGCAGCATCCTGGTAAATCTCCTCTGTACCCTTTCCAATGCTTCCACATCCTTCCTATAGTGACGTGACCAGACCTGGACACAGTACTCCAAGTGTGGCCTAACCAGAGTTTTATAGAGCTGTATCATTACCGCAAGACTCTTAAACTCTATCCCTCGACTTATGAAAGCTAACACCCCATAAGCTTTCTTATCTACTCTATCTACCTGTGAGGCAACCTTCAGGGATCTGTGGACATGTACTCCCAGATCCCTCTGCTCCTCCACACTGCCAAGTACCCTGCCATTTCCTTTGTACCCTCCCTTAGCATTTTCCTTCCAGTGTACCACCTCACACTTCTCCAGGTTGAACTCCATCTGCCACTTCTCAGCCCAGTTCTGCATCCTATTAATGTCTCTTTGCAATCTTTGACAATCCTCTACACTATCTACAACACCACCAACCTTTGTGTTGTCTGCAAACTTGCCAACCCACCTTTCTACCCCCACATCCAGGTTGTTAATAAAAATCACGAAAAGTAGGGGTCCCAGAACCAATCCTTGTGGGACACCACTAGTCACAACCTTTCAATCCAAATGTACTCCCTCCACCACGACCCTCTGCTTTCTGCAGGCAAGCCAATTCTGAATCCACCTGGCCAAACTTCCCTGGATGCCATGGCTTCTGACTTTCTGAATAAGCCTATCGTGTGGAACCTTGTCAAATGACTTACTAAAATCCATGTAGATCACATCCACAGCACTACCCTCGGCTATATGCCTGGTCAAAGAACTCTATCAGGCTTGTTAGACACGATCTGCCCTTCACAAAGCCATGCTGACTGTCCCTGATCAGACCATGATTCTCTAAATGCCCATAGATCCTATCTCTAAGAATCTTTTCCAACAGCTTTCCCCACCACAGACTTAAAGCTTACTGGTCTATAATTACCCGAACTATCCCTACTTCCTTTTTTGAACAAGGGGACAACATTCGCCTCCCTCCAATCCTCCGGTACCATTCCTGTGGATGAGGACATAAGGATCCTAGCCAGAGGCTCAGCAATCTCTTCCCTCACCTCTTGGAGCAGCTTGGGGAATGTTCCGTCAGGCCCCGGGGTCTTATCTGTCCTAATGTATTTCAACAACTCCAACACCTCCTCTCCATTGGAACTAATCAGGTGCCAATCAATATTAGGGAAGTTAAAGTCACCCATGGTAACAACCCTGTTATTTTTGCACCTTTCCAAAATCTCCCTCCCAGTCTGCTCCTCAGTATCTCTGCTGCTACCAGGGGGCCTATAGAATAATCCCAATAGAGTAACTGCTCCCTTCCTGTTCCTGACTTCCACCCATACTGATTCAAAAGAAGATCCTGCTGCATTACCCACCCTTTCTGTAGCTGTGATAGTATCCCTGACCAGGAATGCCACCCCTCCTCCCCTTCCCCCCCACCATCTCTTTAAAAGCACTGAAATCCAGGAATATTGAGAATCCATTCCTGCCCTTGTGCCAGCCAAGTTTACAGTAAGTATTTTTCTGTACATCAAACAGATCAATTAAAAACAGTGCAAAAACAGAAGTAATAAAAATGTGAGGTAGTGTTATTGGGTTCAATGTCTATTTAGGAATCAGATGGCATAGGAGAAGAAGCTGTTCTTGAATCACCGAGTGTGTGCCTGTAGGCTTCAGTACTTCCTTCCTGACAGTAACAATGAGAAGAGGGCATGGGCATGTCCTGGATGATGGTGAACCTTAATCATGAACGCCACCTTTCTGAGGCACCGCTCCTTGAAGACGTCTTGAATACTACGGAGGGTAGTACCCAAGATGGAGTTGACTAATTTTACAACTTACTGTAGCTTCTTTTGATCCTGTTCTGTAGCAACCCCCCCCCCCCCCCAACATACCAGACAGTGATGCAGCCTGTCAAGATGCTTTCCACAGTACATCTATAGAAGTTTTCGAGTGTTTTAGATGACAAACTTAATCAACTTAATCTCCTCAAACTCATAATGAAACTCGCTGTCCTACCTTCTTTATATCCGCATTTGATGTGTTGGGACCAGATTAGATCCACAGATATCTTGACACCCAGGGATTTAAAATTGCCCTCTTTCGTTTTCAGCTCCCTTTGTGAGGATTTGTTCGTGTTCCCTCGTGCTATCCTTTCTAAAGTCCATAATCAACTCTTTGGTTTTACTATTGTTGAGTGCAATGTTGCTGCGACACCACTCCACTAGTTGGTATATTTCACTCCTGTATACCCTCTTGTCTCCATCTGAGATTTTGCCACCAATAGTTGTATCCTGCTCCTACTGACCATTTGGAGGTCTCCAATGTACTTCCAGGAAAGTGACTGCCCCTTTTGGTTTCTAAACTTCACCTTATGGCCTTATTTCTGGGATATCTAACCACACTGCATCAATGGCCTCTCTGATTAATATTGTGAAGCTACTGGTCTTTTACATCCCCAGTGAAATGCTGCATTGCCATAGAGTCATAATGGATGTAGTCAAGCCAAGGTGACTAGCAGACACCCTTCCATATTAATCCCAACATCCAGCACTTGCTCCATACCCTCTATGCCAAGGCAATTTCAGTATTTATCTAGACACTTCCTATTTGTTGTCAGCAATTCTGTTTCTACCACTCTCTCAGGAAATATGTTCCAGGAACTCATGACGTGCTGGGTGAAGCAGGTTCCTCTCAAATCCCCTCTAAGTTTTCTCCCCCTTATCCTAATACTGCGTCCTCCGGATTTATCATCTCTGATGTGGGGAAGAATCTCCAGTAGTGTACCATATCCTACAATATATACCTCATATTTTAACTTCCTCTGCTCCAGGTAGTATAGACCTACCTTCTCCGATCTTTCCTCATAACTGAACAGTTCATCCCAATCAACACCCTGGTGAATTTTCTCCACATCCTCTCTAGCCCATCACATGTTTCCAATAGTATGCTGACCAGAACTGCACACAGTACGTCTGACCATGATTCTGTAAATTTGGAGCAAATCTCCCTGTTCTTGGATTCAGTGTCCCAACTAATGAAGACCAGTATCCCATATGCTTTCTTAACCATATTATCTGTCCACATTTGCAACCAACAAGCTACTTTGGAGTTCCACTTCAAAGTCTCTCTGCTCCTCAGTATTCGATGGAAATCCACCATTGTGTATGTCCTAGTATCATCAGTACTCCCAAAAAGCATCTCCTCTGATTTATCAGGGTTGAACTCCATGTGCCACTTCTCAGCCCATTTTACTAAGATTTCACCACATAGACTCACTATTCTCTATACTATCAATAACTACCAATCTTTGTGTCAAGGGTGAACTTACTGATCACATCTCCTACATCTATATCGAAATTGAGCATGTGTATTTCAAACAGCAAGAGTCACAACACAGATCCTATAGAACATCTTTAATCACAGGCATATAATCATAACAATAACCCCCACCATCATTCTCTTTTTTCTATTCCCAAGCCCATTTTGGAGCAAATTTATGAACTTGCAATGGTTTGCACAGGGATCAAACATTTTGGACCAGTCTCCATGTGACTGTCAAAGGATTACTGAAGTCCATATAAAACAAATCTACATTGGCCATCCCTGATCAATCCCTGCTTTTCCAAATGATCACTAATTTTGACCCTCAGTATTTTCAATAACTTCCTTAAAAATGATGTTGGGCTCACAGGTCTATAATAACCACGGTTTTCCTGCTGCTTTTCTAAGGAAGAGGTGCCACTTTTGTTGCCCTCCAATCATCTGGTTTCTTATTTGTTGTCAGTGGGGATTTAAAGATCTCAGCCAGGGCCACACTGATACTTTCCATTTCCTCCCACAGCAGTCTGGTATAAATCTCAACTTGCACTGATGATTTATCCATATAAAGCCTCCTTAAGGCATCAAGTACCACTGCTTTATTTATGGAGACTTGCAGTAGACTTTCACCTTCACTTTTGCTGGACCCTCCAACAACAAAGTCTGTTCACTTGTTTGTGAATACTGATGAAAAGAATTCACCTAGGTCCTCAGTGAAACCTTTTTGCTCCACACACAGACTGCCATTTTTTTGTCAATAACCTGGTTAAGTCTTTTGCCACCAATATACTTATAAAATGCCTTAAGATTTATCTTCCTCTTTGCCTTCCTAATTTCATCTTTACATATTCTTGACAAGCCTCCCTTGTCTTTAGTTCTCCATACCCACCATGTGCTTCCTTTTTCTCTCTTTAAGTAACCCTCAATATCCCTTAACATCTAAGGTTCTCTGCATTTGTTAATCTTGATGATGGATGCTGCTTTTCTGTAACAGTGCTCCATGTAGGTGTGCTCAGTGGTAGGGAAGACTTTACCAGTGATGAACTGGGCTGTATCCACTACTTTTTGCAGGCTTTTCCATTCAAGGGTATTGGTGTTTCCCTACCAGGCCCTGATGCAATTATTCAATATACTCTCCACCACACAAGTATGACACGGTGAATCTTTGGCAAACTTCTACCATGCTTTCTTTGTAATGGCAGTTACATGCTGGAACCAGAGCAGGTCCTTTGAAATGATAACACTGAGGAATTTAAAGTTGTTGACCTCTCCACCTCTAATCTCCCAATAAGCACTGGCTCATGGGCCTTCAGTTTCCTCCTCCTGAAGTCAATAATCAGCCCCTTGGGTCTTGCTGATATTCAATACTAACACCTGTCAAGCCTAATCAATAAGGCTCAAAACCTTAGCCTTAATACCTCCTTGTGCAACTAGATCCTTGATTTCCTCACTCATAGACCACAGTCAGTTAAGACTGGCAACAACATCTCCTTCATACTCTCCATCACACAAGGGCACCACAAGCTGTGTGCTTAGTTCCTGCTTTCCTCGCTTTACACATATGACTGTGTGGCCAAGCACAGCTCCAATGCCATATTCAAGTTTTCTGATGACACCACTGTTGTGGACTGTATCAAGGTGCTGACGAATCAGTATATATGAGGGAGATGATAAATCTGCCTGATTAGTGCTGTAACAACAACTCAATATCTTACTCAATGTCAGCAAGACCAAGGACCTGGTTATTGACTTCAGGAGGAGGAAACCAGGGGTTCATGAGCCAGTCTTCAACTGGAGGATCAGAGGTGAAGAGGATCAGCAATGTTAAATTTCTGTGTGTCACTAATTCAGAGGACCTGTCCTGGGTCCAGCTCGTGAGTGCAATTATAAAGAAAACACGGCAGTGCTTCTGCTTCCTTAGGAGTTTGTAAAGATTTGCCATGACATCTAAAACATTGACAACTTCTACAGATGTGTAGTGGACATTGACTGACTGCATCACAGCCTGGTATGGAAACACCAATGCTCTTGAACAGAAAATCCTACAAAAATTGGTGGATAGGCTCAATCCATCACAGGTAAAGCCCTCACCACCTTTGAGCATATCTACACAAAACACTGTTGCAGGAAAACAGCATCCATCATCAGGGACCCCCAAAACAAGGACATACTCTCTTCTTGCTGCTGCCACCAGGAAGAGGGTACAGGAACCTCAGAACTCACACCACCAGATTCAGGGATAGTTACTACCCCTCAACCATCAGGCTCTTGAACCAAAGGGGTTAATTCACTAGTACATCTATTATGGATATGTGGAGTATGTCTGCAAGAAATTGAAGCTCAGGGTTGTATATGGTGACATATCTACACTTTTATAATAAATTTACTTTGATTTTGACTTTTGAACTTCTCTTTTACATCCCCCATTGTCTCACTTGAAAGTTCTATACTCTGGGATATAGAGTTGCTAGGCCCACCCACTTTTCAACCACGTCTCTGTGATGTCAACAATATTGCAGCCCTGATTTCAGGTAATATAAAAAAGGGCATATAATCATAATTTACCTTAAAGAAAAAACTTGATAAGATACAGCAATTGATTTTGAATTTGAAGTCCGATAACGTAATAAACCTAAATCACAAGAACAAGCTATTATTTAACAAAAGACATGGTTATGGCAAACAGAGTGAAATACTAATAAAGATACAGGGAGTAAGTGAATTTAATTGGAGCTTTTTTATGTATTTAAATATATTCCTTCATTTATAAACATGTGAAAAGAACTATACCTGTGTTCATTATTCAAATTCATTCAACCAGTAGCTACAGTATATAAAAGTCAATACAAAAAATTTACTTTCAAAACAGCATAGGTAGACAAAAAGAAAACAAAGATCTACAATCCTATCAGCCTGATAATGGCAGTCAAGACAATGGCAGAAACTTTCACAAAGGGTTGAATTCAAGAAAGTATTAATAGATTTGATTAGAGTCAATGTGGATTTAGGAAAGGGAACTCATATCATTGGAGAGTAGATGACTGGATGCAGTACATTTGGATTATTTGAAGGCTTTCAACAATGCTCCTCACAGGAGGATGGTAGACAAGGTTAGTGCACATGCAACTTTGGGTAACCCTTAACCCCTTTACCAATTTACAATGACCAAATAACATACTGGGAGGGAACTGGGGTACCTAGAGGAAACCAATGCAGAACATCAAAAAAACTCTTTTCAGGAGGCACTGGAATTGAACTCCAAATGGTTCGAGCTGTAATGGCGTCATGCTAACCGTTATGTTACCATAGTGCCTTATGCCAGGCAACGATTAAGGAAGAGATTGTCAAGTTTAATTTCAAGATTAATTGTCATTCAACCATACACATGAATACAGCCAAATGAAACAGCGTTCATCCAGGTCCAAGGTGCAAAACACAGTACCAACATTCATAAATAGTACACAGCCCATAGCACATGTTACTGATGTTTAGTGGCAAATATCCCACAATATCCTGATTATTGGCCAATGACTTATCTGCAACAACCGTATAAGAGAAGGCTCGAGGCTGGTTATTCTTAAGTCACTTCCTCAAAGCCATTACATCTACAAGGCATATTCAAAACGCTGGAATGCTCTCCATTTGCTGAAACAACATCCAAGCTAAAGCAATTAATTCACTGGGCTCCCAATCTAGCACCTTCCACTACTGCCATACCATTGCCATAGACTGCATTATTAAAACAAGCACTACAGCAGATCTTACAGGCCTCTTAAACAGCACAATTCAGCCTCTCAATATCTACCCCACTCCCAGGGAAGCAGTCTTATGCAAACAGCACTGTTTTGAAGTTCCATTACAAACCTACCTGACTGAAAATTTCCTCATTAAAAATTGGTTAAAATCCTACCAAAATGAACTGTGAGAATAAATGTTACAAAAGTACAATGTTGTAGCTAGAAAAGCTGCAGTGACAAGAGTCTAATCCTGACTTCTGGTGCTGTGTTTGTGGAGTAAACAACGTATTTCCAAGATGGCGGCACGACGCAGCTTGCAGCGGCCACTCCGGAGCTGATTATCTGTTATTTGTGAAGTGGGGTGCTGTACGCAATCATAATTGATTGAAAACGGATGTGGGAGCATGGAGGAACATCGGGAAATCTCCAGGAAGACCTTCTTCGTTGCTGCTGCTGCTGTGAGGTCCGGGACTCTGCTGGGAAGAACAGGCCCCCAAGTCCTTGGGGTTGCGTTGCCGATGGGGGTTGGCGGGGCTGTCTTAATACACTCAGCAGAGGATGGTGCTCGGAGAAGCTGTGCCGGAGGGGATGGTTCAACGGACTCGGAGGCCGCTGCGGTCAGTTCACTTTCGGTGTGTGCTGTGTCTGCGAGGCTGGGTTTGACGGAGCTTTCATTGTGTGCTGCGTCTGCGAGGCTGAGTCAGGCGGCGCCATGGAAGTCCATAGCGAGGGTATTCCCTTCTGCCGCCGGCGTGGGATGGCGAGTCTGTCAGGACCCTGGGGACTTGTAATAACTGTGTGGTGATTTCTTTTGAACTTATAGTCCTTTAACATCTTTTCACTATTTTTACTGTGCCCATGGTCTGTTTTTTTTTATCAATTATGCTATTGTTTGCACTGTTGTAACTATGTGGTTTTGCGCAGGTCTTGTAGCTTTAGTTTTTGGTCTTGTTTTGTCTGGTGGATTTGGAGCTCCTTTCCGTGGAACGCGCTAAGACGGTAGCGTGATATTAATATGCAGCAGCCTCTCAGGATTCTGGATTGGGGATTGCCAAACGTTATGTGGATTTTCTGGTGTAGTCTGTTTTGTCATATGCTTTTGTGATATTATTCTGGAGGAACGTTGTCTCATTTTTTAACTGCATTGCATTTGTCGTTTCTAAATGACAATAAACTGAATCTGAATCTGAATGTTTCCTCTGGGTCTTCTATTTTTCAACCATATTTTAAAGATGGAATGATCTAGGTGGGCTGAAAGCCTGTTCTGTGCTGAATGACTTTAATGCTCTACTATTGTCTATAATTATTCAAGAAAATGTCTCATCACCATGCATACCCCATGCAGGAATAAAAAAACAAAATAAATACTAGGACAATGTATCAAAAGCAAATTTTAAAATGGAAGAACACCTTCCAAGGTTGGTTAATCAAATAAATGTACATTTCCATGTTGAAGTCACTGCACTCACCTCTTTTTCTCTCAACAAAAATATCAGGGTGGCATGGTAGCTTAGCGGTTAGCGTAACACTATTACAGGGTCAATTCTACCACTGTCTGTAACAATTTTGTATATTCTGGCCATGACTGTATAGGTTTCCCCTGGGTGTTTCGGTTTCCTCCCACTTTCTAAAGATGCACGTTTAGAGTCAGTGAGCTGTTGGCACGCTACGTTGGCACCGGATGTGCGGCAACACTTGCAGGCTGCCCAGAACAATCCTCAGTATTAAGAATGACACATTTCATTGTATATTTCAGTGTGCATACATGTAACAAATAAAGCTAATCTTTAAAAATCTTTTATCTTTTCTTCTCTTTATTAAGGAGCAGAATAGTCTCCTGTTTAAATTCCTCATCTTTTCTGTGACATACATTTGATGTGTGCAACTTTGTAAATTTAATTTTGACAAACACAATAAGGAATAACTTTTGGTTTCTTACTTACTATAGAAACAAATATAATATCTGTGGCTTGCCATACTTACTGAGCTATTTTTGCAGTTAAGACTCCAGCCAATAGACACCCCCAGATACCAGCTCGAGATAGCAGGGCTTCACTAAAATCTTTGGAATGCTTAAATGAAATGCCGCTGCTTTCCATGTCTTGCCAGTTATTTATAAAGTCAGTCACATTCAAGGCCATATCAATTGCTTGAGACCAACATCTGAAAGAGTGCCTGAAAAAAAAAATTGTCCCATTGTAGGCAATTAAACATTAGCATGCCAAAACCTACAAGTGGGAATGTTGGCTGGTCACCAAAGTGCTACTCCTGACAACCTAGGAAGAATGTTACTTGCTGCAAAGTACTCATGTTTCCAGTAACTTGCTGTCTTGCACATCCCATGTATTTGCAAATGTAAGCCTGCAAATTACATGGGAACACAAATCTTGAGGGAACTATGGAAGGAGGGTGAAAAATTAAACTACAAATTGAAGAATGGGAAAGAGACAGAAAAACAGGATCTTGATTAAGAATCAATTGAGAAGAATAAAATCCTTCTAAGGATAAAGAAGCATCCTACAGCACTGGAAGACAGGGGAACTCATACAAGCAAGGGAGGAAAGGAGGGAGAGGGAAGAAGCAGTGCAAACTAGAGAAGGTGCAAAGGAAAGAGTTAGGGAGAGGTAGAAACTGTAAACAAGGGGAAGTAGCAAGAAAGAAGAGTCTAGGGAAGGGGAAGGAGAGAGCAAGGGAACAACAAACTGGATGGTGGGAGAAACACTGTTTCACAAATTTGGAGGGAGAGAAAAACAGAGGTGATACCATAAGACATAGGAGCAGAATTAGGCCATTCAGCCTATTGAGTCTGTTCCACCATTCCATCATGGTTGATCCCAGATCCCACTCAACCCCTTACACCTACCTTCCCGCTATATCCTTTGATGCCCTGACCCATCAGGAAACGATCAACTTCTGCCTTAAATATACCCATGGACTTGGCCTCCACCGCAGTCTGTGGCAGAGTATTCAACAGATTCCTACTCTCTGGCTAAAAAATTCCTCCTTACTTTTGCTCTGAAAGGTCAAGCTGCAATTTTGAGGCTGTGCCCTCTAGTTCTGGATACCCCCACCATAGGAAACATCCTCTTCACATCCGCCCTATCTAGTCCTTTCCACATTTGGTAGGTTTCAATGAGATCCCCACGCATTCTTCTAAATTCCAGTGAGTACAGGCTCAAAGCTGCCAAACACTCCTCATATGTTAACCCCTTCATTCCTGGAATCATCTTCATGAACCTCCTCTGGATTCTCTCCAATGACAACACATCCTTTCCGAGATAATGAGTCCAAAACAGTTGACAATACTCTGTGCAGCCTGACTAGTGTCTTCTAAAGGCTCAGCATTATCTCCTTGCTTTTATATTCTATTCCCCTAGAAATAAATGCCAGCATTGCATTTGCCTTCTTTACCACAGACTCAACCTGTAAATTAACCTTCTGGGAGTCTTGCACAAGGACACCTAAATCTCTGCACCTCCTCCCCATTTTGATAATAGTCCGCACTATTGTTCCTTTTACCAAAATGCATTATCATACATTTCTCAACATTGTATTCCATCTGCCACTTTTTGCTCATTCTTCCAATTTGTCTAAGTCCAGCTGCAATCACATTGCTCTCTACCCCCTCTTCATCATTTGCAAACCTTGCCATAAAGTCATCAATTCCATTACCCAAATCACTGACAAACAATGTAAAAAATAGCAGTCCCAATACTGACCTCTTAGGAACACCACCAGTCAATGGCAGACAACCAGTAAAAGTCCCCTTTATTCCCACTCCCTCCCTCCTGCCTGTGAGCCATTCCTCTATCCATGCCAGTATCTTTCCTGCAATGCCATAGGATTTAATCCTGTTAAGGAACCTCATGTCTGGCACCTTATCAAATGCCTTCTGAAAATCCAAGTAAATGACATCCACTACTTCTCCTTTGTCTACACTGCTTGTTACTTCCTCAGAGAATTCTAACAGATTTGTTAGTCAAGATTTCCCTTTACAGAAACCATGCTGACTTTAATTTATGTTATCATTAGTCTCCAAGTACCCCGAAACCTCAAACTTAATAATAGACTCCAACACTTTCCTAATCACTGAAGTTAGACTAACTGGCCTATAATTTACTTTCTTTTGCCTTCCTCCCTTTTTAAAGAGTGGATGTGACATTTGCAATCTTCTTATCCTCTGGGACCATGCCAGAATCAAGTGATTCTTGAAAGATCATGACCAATGCATCTGTTACCTCTTTGGCAATCTCTCTCAGGACTCTGGGATGTAGACAATTTGGTTCAGGTGACTTATCCACCTTAAGACCTTTCAGTTTGCCTAGCAGTTTTTCCTTTGTAATAGCAATGGCACTCATACCTGCTCCCTGACAGTTATGGACCTCTAGTACACGGCTAGTGGCTTCCACAGTGAAAACTGATGCAAAATGCCTATTAAGTTTGTCTGCCATTTCTTTGTCCCCCATTACTACCTCACCAGCATAATTTTCCAGTGATCCAATATCAACTCTCACCTCCCTTTTACTCTCTATATAACTGAAAAAATGTAATATCCTGCTTTATATTATTGGCTAGTTTGCCCTCATATTTCATCTTTTTCCTTCTTATAGCTTTTTTCATTGCCATTTGTTGGATTTTAAAACCTTCCCCATCATCCAACTTCTGCTACATTATCTGACTTTTCCTTGGATTTTACGCAGTCCTTAAATTCCCCTGTCAGCCGCGGTTACCTACCCCTGCCGTTTGAGAACAACTTCTTTTGTGCTGCACCCTCAGAACTATTCCCAGAACCTCTCTGCTCTGCCATTATCCCCACCAGTATCTACCTCCAATTCACCTGGGCAAGCTCCTCTCTCATGCCTCTATAATTCCCTTTATTCCATTGCAATACTGATACATGTGACTTATGCTCCTCCCTCTTGAATTGCAGTCTGAATTCAATCATAATATGACCACAGCCTTTTCAGGGTTCCTTTACATTAAGTTCCCTAATAAGATTTGTGTTATTACACAACACCCAATCTAAGATAGACTTTCCCTGAGTAGGCTCAAGCACAAGCTGCTCTAGAAAGCCATCTTGCAGGTATTCAACAAATTCACTCCCTCGTGATCCGACTCCAACCTGATTTTCCCAATCCCCTGGCATATTGAAGTTCCCCATTACAATTGTGTCATGACCCATATTACATGCCTTTTCCAGGTCCCTTTGCAATTTCAACTCCACATCTTGGCTACTATTTGGAGGCCTATACATGATTCCCATAATGGTTTTTTTACCTTTGCAAATTAACTCCACCCATAAAGATACAACATTTCCTGACCCGAGATGTAGTTCCATCTCTTACCAACAGAGCCGCACCACACCATCGCCTATGCTTTCCTGCATGTCCTTTCAATGCAACATATATCCTTTGATATTAAGCTCCCAAGTATGGCCTTCTTTCAGCCATGACTCAGTGATGCTCACAACGTCATAGCGACTGATCTCTAATTGTATCACGAGTTTGTCCACCGTATTCCGAATACTACACACATGTAAGTACAGCACTTTCAGTCCTGCATTCTTCGCCCTTTTGAATTTTGCCTCTGTGGTACAACTTAGCTCTTTCCTCTGTCGCATTTGTACCCAATCATTGGCTTGTCCTTCCTTACCTTCATGCTACATCCATCATCTACTTGTAAACCTGCTGGGTCATCCTCAACTCTATTATACTGGTTTCCATCTCCCTGTCATATTAGGTTAAACCACTCCCAACAGATCTAGTAAACCTGAGATAGATGAAATGAGAAATCAATAACTAAATAGTCCTGATAAAGTGTCTTGGCCTGAAATATTGACTGTTTATTCATTTCCATAGATGCTGCCTGATCTGCTGAGTTCCTCCAGCAATTTTATGTGTGGTGCTCTGAAAAGCAATAAACTACAGATGATGGAAACATGGAAAAGAACAAATAAAGCTGGAAAAAGTGGGTCAACATTTCAAGTTCATGATATTTAATGTTTTAATCTCCCCACAGAAGTGACATGACCTGCTGAATCTTCCTATCATTTTCTGTTTTTTAACCTGATATTCCCCTTCACACACAATGCCAAGTCAGATTTTTTGTTGGAACAGTTTTAAATTTATAGTTAATTCTCTGCTGCTCTTTGCCGGAGTAGCGTTAAATACTGTATAATTGGCCTCAGGTCTCTTGGGTTAGGAAAAAATAATTCTCACTTAAGTTTGAGGAAATAAAGCTCAGACATTTCAGTCCATTTTTGTGGGGCTTACAATGGCAACCTTCTTGGAATGTATAGGATTTTGTGGGTGGCCCAGTGGTTCAACAAGCTGCACTCCTGACTTTCAACTCCAGCACTACCTGTTCAGTGCTTGTTATGTAGAGTCTGCATGTTTCTCCAGGTGCTCTGGTTCCTCCCATATCCAAAAACAGGTTAAACTGGTTGTGCACTGCAAACTGCCCCTAGTGTAAGTAAATGGTAGGAGAATCAGTGTGAAATTAATGGACAAGTAAAAGAAAATAAATTGTAGGGTGTGGTGGCCCGCACACGCGGGACTTGAACCGCCATCGGGAGCTGCGGGCAGACACGTGGTAGCACGTTTGGAACTACCCACTCAGGGCAACTATCCTTCCGGGTTCAGTCTGACGTCACATCCGCCCCGCGGGTCACAGGGAGGGGAGATTTAAGCACGCAATTTTGAATCCATAAAGGCATTCTGAGTTCAGCTCTCTCTGCCTCTGTGTGTTTCTTCAGTAGCACGTTGCGCGCGACTACATAATGGAGGAATGAGATTGATGCAATTGCACTGTCTACCTGCATGCACTTGATGGGCCAAAAATTAGAAGTACAATTTGAAGATTAACCTCCAAAATTCTGGTGGATAAAAGACAAAAGTGCCATTGTAACATTAAATACCTACATTAAATTCATATTGAGAACTTCTAGCTTCTGAATTTTTTTTGAATTTGGAAATTTTTTTTTAATTGTCATTCCAGTATTAATCACTGGGAGAACAAACTTCCTCTGTTTATCAAATAGTATATTAAGACATTCTCATCCTCATGAAACGAAGTTAGACAAGCAGTGGGGTTTGAGAGAAGGCACCTGGAAATACTAGAAACACCAAACCGGATAAGCAGCATCAGTGGAGAAGAGCTGGCATTTCTTGCCAATCACCTGGATCCACAGCATTTCAGGATAATATGGAGTTCAATTGTCCAAAAATTGGAAAATTACCTCTTCCCAGCTTTATAGAAATGAAGGTTTCCTTGTTCATGTAGGGCCTGTGCACACAAACTGTTCTGGCCATTTGCTCGAAGCAACTCTAATAGGTAAAAGAAATAACTTTAAATATAGAGTGACAGCTGACTGTTTAACATTCAAAGGTAACATTTATTCAGATTGGATGTAATTATTATTTCCTTTTCATTGCCATAATCTAATTGTATTTTTTTTATTCTGTACTTTTTTTCATGGAGAAGGTACTGTGAAAATAAGGGATTTTCTATCACCAAGAGAACTTAAGTTTTACTCCCCTCCATTAAGCTATCAATGCTCTTCACACCTTATCCAATGGGCTGCAACAAACAACTGCGGAGGGAAGGTGGACAGTCAATGTTTCAGGATGAGATTCTCCATTTCCCTCTACTGATGTTGCCAGACCCATTGAGTTCCTTCAGCATCTAGTTTGTTGCTCCAGATTCCAGCATCTGTAGTCTCTTGTGTCTCCTTGTTTCAGGCTAATTGACTATAAAGGCATCAGCAATTGATAAAATTATTAACATTAAAACTGAGGGCATCCAACATCTAATCAGATGACTATACTAATCAGCTATACTAATCCATTCATATTAAGTACATATTGTCTTATTTCTCTAAATAAGCTTGAATGGATGTCCATAATAGGCAGAATCACAGCATAAAAACATCTAAGACCTAGAAGGAACAATGCACATCTTACCAATGGTTTTGTCATATGATAAAATCACAAGCGACACCTGTGACCACGGCAATGGCTTACTCAGAACATTAACAAACAAATGAAAATCTTCATTGGTCAGATCAGTAGGCATGGAATGTTCAATGTGAGTTGGTGTTGAAATGAAGTCAACTTTTCCTGAACTTTGACTCAGAATGTCTTCCCGCCCTAAAATATAACCAGTATTTAATTATAGTCTTTAATCACAATTTACCTTACTGAAATTTACCACACAAAAAATAAAGTTACTGTAAAATACTGTACAGCCTTTCTTTCTGTTCATGATTTTTCTCATGACTTATAAAGTAACCTCAGCACTGCTTAATTGTACTGTGATAATAATTATTCTATGTCCTGTTAATGGACTGTGTTGTGCTTCATTCAAGTTGTTGCCCAACCTTGGCCCCCACTCTCTCCCCATGTTCACATTATCCTGAGCTCTTGATCTTCAAGCTGGGGAGAAAGGAGAACTGATGCCTTTAATGCTGGGTCTCCAATCCAGGTTTGTTGCCATTTTGGTACAACTAAATGAATGGTCTGCCGGATCGTTTCTGCTGCTCTGAGTCCTGAGACATTAATGGCCCAGCTACAGCCAGGACATGAACCAAATGTGTTATTTCAGGGCTACTGATATCAGCACATTTTTATTACAGGTTGACTTAATTAGCTGATATTAATTGTTCAACTGCTACAATAAGATTCAAATCCAATCTTCAGGTTTGCTAATCCAGGACACATAACAACATTAATCCTGCTCCTCTCTGCCAAATATATTTTGGATCTAAGGTCATGGGTTGCAAAGCTCCATTATTCGCTAGGGATATTTTTCTTTTGCTTAATTCCCCTCTTCAACCAATTAAATCTATGTTTTTTCAGTTTGTGGAAATAGCTTCTTGTTCTCAACTATACTACCTACCTACATCCTATCCTTTCTTCTGCCTTTAGGGATCAATGAATGTATACTCCAAAATCTCTTTGTTCCTTTATACTTTTTAGTACCTAGCACATATTACACATTCCCCTGCCTTGTTCAAAGTTCAAAGTCTTATTATCACACTACATATACGTCACCATATACTACCCTGAGATTAACTTTCTTTCATTCACAGTAAATTGAAAATTAAGTGTTCAGTAATGAATTAAATGAAACAGTGTATATGCAAAAGGCCATAAACTGTGCAATTACAAAAAGAAGATAACAAGAATAAAAATTATATATATTGAGAACACAAGTTGTAGAACCCATAAAAGTGAGTCCATGGGTTTGAAATCAGTTCTAGTTGGGGTATTGAAGTCCCCTGGTTCAAGAGCATGATTGTGGATGGTGCTAACTGTTGGTGTGGGACTTGAGGCTCCTGTACCTGCTTCCTGATGACAGCAATAAGCAGCAAGGCCTGGATGGTGGAGGTCCTTGATGCTGCTTTCCTGCAAATGTGCTCAAAGCTGGGAAGGGCTTTACTGGGCTGTATCCACTACTATTCATACTTTTTTCCCCATTCAAGAGCATTTGTACTTTCATACCAAGCCATGGTGAAACCAGTCAGTAAACTTTCCATGCATCTATAGAATTTTGTCAAAGTTTTTTATGAAATGCCAAATCTAAGAAAGCAGAGGTGCTGCATGTCTTCTTTGTAATGGTAATTACATGCTGGACAGATCCTCTGAAGTGATAATGCTGAGGAATTTAGAGTTGCTGACTCTCTCCACCTCTGATCCCTGATGAGGCCTGGCTCATGAACCTCCAGTTTTCTCCACCTGTAGTCAATAATCAGCTCATTAATTTTGCTGACAATGAGTGAGAAATTGTTCTTGTGGCACCATTCAACCAGATTTTCAATCTCCCTCTTGTATGTAGATTCCCACCACCTCTGATTCAGCCCACAACAGTGTTGCCTGGATTGGAAAACAAGTCTTATGAGGCAAGGTTAGCAGAGCTAGGACTTTTCTCTTTGGACCGTAGAAGGATGAGAGGGGACTTGATAGACGTCTACAAGATTATGAGAAGCACAGTTAGGGTGGATAGCCAGTACCTGTTTCCCAGAGCACGATTAGCAAACACCAGACAGACAGATAGACATACTTTATTGATCCCGAGGGAAATTGGATTTCATTACAGCCGCACCAACCAAGAATAGTGAAGAAATATAGCAATATAAAACCATAAATAATTAAATAATAAGTTAATCATGCCAAGTGGAAATAATTCCAGGACCAGGCTATTGGCACAGGGTGTCTGAGGGAGGAGTTGTAAAGTTTGATGGCCACAGGTAGGAATGACTTCCTATGACACTCAGCGTTACATCTCAGTGGAATGAGTCTCTGGCTGAATATACTCCTGTGCCTAACCAGTATATTATGAAGTGAATGGGAGTCATTGTCCAAGATGGCATGCAACTTGGACAGTATCCTCTTTTCAGACACCACCGTCAGAGAGTCCAGTTCCACCCCCACAACATCACTGGCCTTACGAATAGGTTTGTTGATTCTGTTGGTGTCTGCTACCCTCAGCCTGCTGCCCCAGCATACAACAGCAAACATGATAGCACTGGCCACCACAGCCTCGTAGAACATCTTCAGCATCATCCGAAGGGAATATGTACAAAGTTAAGAGAGGGAAGTTTAGGGGAGACATCAAGGGTCAGTTTTTTACACAGAGGGTAATGGGTGCCTGGAATGATTTGCCAGGGATGGTGGTGGAGGCTAAAACATTAGGGATTTTTAAGAGCCTCTTGGACAGGCACATGGATGAAAAAAATATAGAGGGTTATGGGGTAGTGTGGGCACAGTACTTTTTTTTAAGGAATATATGGGTCACCACAACATTGAGCACTGAAGGGCCTGTATGTACTGTGCTGTAGTATTCTAGTGAAGGCCTTTCAGCCCATTGTCCATGCCAACCATCAACTCCTGTTTACACTAACTCTACATTAATCCCATTTCACAGAAAGAATACTAGAAATCATTCCTGTGAATTTATTGTACCCTCTGCAAAGCTTCACATCCTTACTGAAATGCATTGCTCAGTATTGGATACAATACAGAGGCTGAAGAAAACTCTTATCCATAATGGTATGTTTTATTTGCAGTCTGGACTTATGATAAATTACTGCAATGCAATAACAATTAATTAGAGTGTTGATTAAACTATATATGAATAATGTGATAAGATTTTCACTTACTCTGCTGTGTGTAAGCCAGGAGTAATGCATGGAGCTTTCTGCTATGCCTGAGTGCAGAACTGACATAACTTGCATTGAAAAAAGTTTCCCTAAAGCACCGGAGTGTATCCATCACATCAACTGGTACTGATATCAACGCATTTGCTCTTTTTCCTCCTAAATTAATGGCTCCATGTTTAAGATGACAAAATTAGAATATTTTAAATGCACATTCAGACTAAAGAATCAAGAAGAAAGACTTAATTTATTCCACAGGCATATATCAGTAAACAGACACACTTTTGGCATACTTATATAAAGGTAGTTATACACCAAGAAAGTTTAATTTCCTCATTTATTCCAATCAGAAACCTGCAGTTTAAAATCACAACACTAACTGGCATTGTTGCTTCATTATCATCCTTTGACAAGCAAGGTCTCATAAATAAAATACCAACTGTCCCATTACCAGCTGACTATATTTAACAATATAGCAAATATTGTATTAACAATATACCTGGATATTAGCAGAAAGCAAAGAGTGGGAATAAAGATTGGCTGCCAGTGACTAGTTCCATAGAGATCTGTACTGGATTTGCTTCTTTTTCCACTGTATGTCAATGATTTAGATGATGAAATGGCTTTGTGGCCAATTTTGTTCATGATAAGAAGATAGGTGGAAGGGTAGGTCAAGTTGAGGAAGCAGATAGGTTGCAGAAGGTCTTAGACAGATTAGGAGAATGGGCAAAGAGGTGGCAGATGGAATACAGTGTCGGAAAGTGTACGGTCATGCACTTTGGTAGAAGTAAAAGCATAGATTATTTTCTAAACAGGGAAAAATGAAAAACTAGACATGCAAATTGATTTGGGAGTCCTCATGCAGGATTCTCTAAAGGTTAATTTGCAGGTTGAATCAGTGCTGAGGAAGGTGAGTGCAATGCTGACATTAATTTCAAGAGGGCTAGGATATAGAAACAAATATGTAATGCTTTGGTTGTACAAGGCACTGGTAAGGCTTCACTTGGAGTACTGTGAGCAGCTTTGGGCCCCTTATTTAAGAAAGGATGTGTTGACATTAGAGAGGGTTCACAGGAGGTTTACGAGAATGATTCTGGGAATGAAAGGGTTATCATAACAGTGGCAATTGAAGGCTCTGGTCCAGTACACAGGAACTTAAAAGAATAAGGGAGGATATCATTGAAACCTATCAAACTTGAAAGGCCTAGATAGAGTGGATGTGAAGAGGATGTTTCCTTTGGTGGGGGAGTATAGGACCAGAAGGCACAGCCTCGAAATAGAGGGGCATCCATTTAGAACAGAGAGGAGGAGGAATATCTTTAGCCAGAGGGTGGTGAGCCTGTGGTGTTTTTTTGCTACAGGCAGCTGTGGAGGCCAGATCACTGGGAGTATTTAAGGTGAAGGCTAATTGATTCTTAATTAGTCAGGGCATGAAAGATAATGGGAAAAGAATGGGGTTGAGAGGGAAATGGATCAGCCATGATGAAATGGTGAAGCCAACTCATTGGCCAAATGGCCTAATGGTCTTAACAAGAAACTGGAATTACTCTGAGACTAAACTCGTTATAACAGTTTGTTTATTTTGACATGTTACAATTCTGCCTGCACTCTAACCACAAGCTGGTACTCTTAACTATTCACCAAGTCTACATGTTCCCACCTAATGATGTATTAGATTTACTTATTGAACAGTATTCCAAATGCAGGAGGAGGATGAATAGAAAATAAAATTTAGTAGCTGAAAACAGACTCGGATATTCAAATACAGCTATTTACAAGGGTCAAATCTTCCCCCGTGTATAGATGTTTCATAAAGTATGGAAGGAATAGTAATTATTGTAGTTTCTTGAAAAACTGGGCACTGCACTCACTGAGAACAAGGATGAACATTTTGAAATCAAGATGTTGCTGAGTGAAGAATCGTTTTAGTTAGAAGAAAGCTGGCAGAATTTTGGATGAGCTTAAAATAAAAGAGATTGCAAAGCAGGGATGGGACAAGAAAAGCAAAGACAGCTTGAGTTTATAGTGTGCCAATACAGCATTTACCATAGCTTACCATTAGACAAGCAAAGAACTTTAGTCTTTCCAATATTTACTTGAAAGAAAGCCTACTTATTCTTTACCTGATGTCAAACAAGCCTTGGTAATAAAGTGCTTGAGTGGAGTGCTCCTGATGTAACATGAAGTTTAACCTGATTTATTTTCACATCCTGTCACAAGTGGCAATGTGCACAAGCGAGGAAGCAGGGTGGTTAGGCAAAGGGTATGGAAAGAATAGCCAGAATAGGAGATTCTCTTGTTCTGATTGGATAGATAGATTGGCTGTCCCTTGCACCACGATGATGGAAGACTGGCATTAGTTCATTCCATTGGAAGCTATTTCCATAACCAGGTGAAATATCACTCAAAAACTGACTCAGTGACTCAGTAATGATTTCAGCTAGACTCTTTCATATTGTGTATGTCTTCAAATACTCTCAAGGAAAATGTACCCTGTGTTTAATTGGTGAAGGTCCTTACCTGAGCCAGTATCCTTCAGATCAGGGTCACCCATGCCTTCTGGTTGTACAGAAGTAGCAATTGTCAACTGGTGTTCTATAAAATTCCTGCAATTTATCTAGAAAAATAAGGATTCTAATATGAAATAAAAACACAAAATGCTAGAAACACTCAGTAGGAGCAGTCGGATCTACAGTGAAATAAAGATAGAAGAAGTATGAACATTTCAATTCAATGGTCTCATATACAAACATAAGTTGTAGAGAAACAAGGTAGTGGGCCGGAAGTAAAAAGTAAAGGAAACATCTGATATTGGATAGAGACCAGAAGAGATGGAAGGCACAAATAGTGTTAGTGGTGGCTGAGGGCAAGTGGCAAAGACTTGTTAATAACTTTATCTGATAGAAGGAAATGTAAATTGGAGATTGATGAGAACTGGAACAAGGAGAAAGGAAGTTTGGAACTATGAGATACAGAACACAGCAGTTGCTACCAGTAAAAGGTAATGGTGAAATTACCCATCTGGACAAGCAATATCTGTTGAGGTGTTGGAGTTCAAAGTTCAATTCCGGCATCATCCGTAAGGAGTCTCTATATATCCTCCCCCGTGGAAAGCATGGGTTTCCTATGGAAGCTCTGGCTTCCTCCCATAGTCCAAACATGTACCTGGTTTGTTCATTGACCATTGTAAATTATCTCTTGATTAGGTGAGGGTTAAATCAGAGAGGTTGGGGGTTACTAGTACAGCGTGGTTTGAAAGGCTGGAAGGGCTAAATAAATAAATAAATATTCCGCATTCTGTTTTCCTTTTCACAACCTCAGTATACTGCATTCTGTAAGGCGCAATCCATCTGGGGATAAGCAAACAAAGCTTTTCACCTTATCTTGGTACATGTGACAATAAACCAATTCAAATTACTCAAAAAGAAACAAATGAAAAGTGAATGTGTTTAAAATTGTATTTTCAAAAGAATATCCAAATCCTCAAGTAATTTAGTCAGCAAGTGGAAAATCTGTGGAATTCTTTGCCACAAGCAGCTGTGGAGGCCAAGCTTTTGTGTATACTTAAGGCAGGGGTTGATAGATTCTTAATTGGTCAGGGCATGAAGGGATATGGGGTAAGGGCAGGAGATTGGGACTGAGCGGAAAATTGGATTAGCCAAAATGAAATAGTGGTGCAGACTCATTGGGCCAAATGCCTAATTCTGCTCCTATATTTTATGGTCCATGATCTTACAATTGGTCTGCCTTAGGGTGGACACATTGTTCATCATGATCTAAATGTCTGTTTCCTATTTGAAATTCTTTCTATCAGTGGTCTGTCTAACATGGTATTTCTAGTGCTATGCAATAATTAACATTGATAAATGGCACCTCAGGAAGCTGAAACCAGCCAAATCTATTTCTGTATTAAAATCACATGTTAGGCTGCTTGCTCAAAAACCCTTGGAAGAGTGGGTTTGCTTATCATTACTAGAAGAGGCAGCATGTTCTGTACTGCACAGGAAGTGACAATGAGTGACCACACAGTGCTTTGTGTCTAGTGATAATGACTGCCAATTTTGTCATCCCTCATATCACACCTTCTGTATCCTCTTCTTCACTTCTTCCTGGATAAGCATGGTCCAAATGTCAGGAAACAGGATTAGGATAGATGGTTTTCATTAAAAATATTGGACCAAAGGATCCATTTTGATTCATTTCTATACCGTGTAACTTAACAGCTCTATGGGTTTAATGTCCTTTCCAAGCTCATCATCACCCACACTAGCTTCCCTACACTCTGGCCCGTAATGCTGCCATATTTTATAAGGATTTTATTCCATTTTCCAAATTTCTCCATCTCCATCTCATTTATTCTGACAATGCCATTCTCTGCACTAATGTCTCAGTATTTCTTCAACAATTGAACATTGTGTTCAGTTTTGATTCCTTGCTATATGAAAATTGCCAATAAGCATGAAGAAGTGCAGAGGAGATTTATGAAGCTATTGCTGGGACTCAAAGGACTGATGTATAGAGATAGGTTGATCAGGTTAGGATCTCTTTCATTGGAGTGTAGGAGAATGAGGGGTGATCTTATAGAGGTGTATAAAATTATGAGAGCATAGATAGGGTCAATGTCCATGGTCTTTTTCTAGGTTAGGAAATAAGAACTAAAAGAGAGAGAAGATGTTTAATAGGAACCTGAAGGGTGAGTTTTTCCATGTCGAGCTTGGTCAATATATGCAATAAGCTGCTAGAGGAAGTAGTTGAGGTTGGTACGTTAACAACATTTAAAGGGCACTTGGACGAGTACATGGAGAGAAAGCTACAGAGGGACATGGGAAAATGTGGGCAAATGAGACTAGATTAGATGGGAATCTTGATAATGTGAAGTGAAGTGACAGTTCTTTGAGACCTGTTTCCATGTTGTATGAGTCTATGCTTCTAATGGGGTTCTCTCCACACAACAGAAGAAACAGATACTTACATCATTTCCTGAGTCAAGTGCAGCCTTAACAAAATGAGGCTGAGGAGGAGTAGGACCATTGTTCTCTCTGATCCTTGTCTGAAGCTGGCCTTGGGCGTAAACCAGGAGGGGAGTGACCTTCTGTGTGTACCTTTCACTAGTAAGTAAACAAGAAAACAATAATTATACTAAATAATATTGCAATTTACTTCTATAAAAGATCTGGAAAAGGAATAACTGATCTAAATCATTAAATTTCCAAAGCCTTGGATTGGTCAGGATGTTAGATATGGTAAACTTACTACTTTCTGTGAGAAACAATTCAAATGAAATATTGCTGAAATCATACAAAGTTCTGCTAAAGCATAATAGTGTTCTGTAGTACATATAGATATAAAGAGAAGAATGAACCATTCACTAATAATCATAAATCAGAATAGCAAAAAGAATGGCAAATCTTTAAACTCATTAGACCCTGTTCTCTCACACCTGGTCCCCATGCTTGCCGAATCATTCTGGGCCCTCTGTTCCTGTACTCCCTATAATCTCATTGTGCACATTTAAATTCACTGGAAATTCTTACTACTGTTAAAGATGGAAAGAAAAGGTTAGTTAAGTCTTTTGGATTACTAACTGAAATAACATCCTATGGTCCATAAAATATGCCACACTGGCACCAAAACACAGGTTCAATTCTATCGCTGCCTGTAAGGAGTTTGAATATTCTCACTGTGACCACGTGGGTTTCCTCCCACAGTCCTAAGAGACGTACCAATTGGTAGATTAATTGATCATTGTAAATTGTCCCATAATTAGGCTAGGGTTAAATTTGGGGTTGCTAGCAGCACGGCTCAAAGGCCCTGCTCTGCACTATATCAGTAAAATAAAATTAAATTCCGTATTAGTGGAGCTTTATAGCAGAAAGTATTGGAACCAAAAGTCATTAAATCTCCAGAACCTGATGACCAGCATCCTACAGCATTATGAAAATGACTGTGGAGGCACTGGATGTCTCCTAGTTATCTCTTGCAAAATTTCATGGATTCCAGAATACCTCTCATAGATTGGATGGTAGCAAATAAAACTTTACCATTTGAGGAATGAGTAAGGGAGAACATCAACTGAACAGGAAATGATGGAATCTAGTATTAAGGAAGAAGTATTCAGACAGTCAGATGAACACGCAGGAAATGGAGGGATATGGACCATGTACACGTAGGTGAGATTAGTCAGATTGGTCAGTACAGTCATGGTGAGCCAAAAAGCATGTTCCTGTTTTATGTTTTCTTGGCAACAAGACATTGGGAAATAATCATTGAATTGGGCAGAATCAACATGGATTTGTGATAAGGAAATCATGTCTCACAATTCTGATAGTTTTCTAACATTGTAAGGAGCAGAAAAGAAGAGTAAGCCCATTTTATATGGTGTATTAAAACTTACATAATGTCTCCAGTAAGGTAGCTTGCAGGTGATTATTAAACAAAAGTAAAGCATACAATATTGAAGGTAAAAGCCCGGCATCGAGTAAGCATTAATTCTCAGACTGAAAACTGCAATTAGGAAAGCACTGATCAAATCTGTGTTGAGTCTTCAGCTTGCGGAATGCTGTAGAGGTTGGTTGGAAGGTCCCAACTGCTCCTTATCCATCTCAATTGTAATTTACTGGATTGTAATCTACTGAAGTATTCTGATGACATTGTTAAGGCTGTGAACTATGAGGAAAATATAGAAATGCTTCAGGGGATATAAACAGGTTATTTCAATAGGAATGATGTGGCAAATGAATTATAAAGTGGGAAATCTACTGCGGCAGAAGAATATAGAGAAACAATTTATTTTTTAAATGATGAGAAATTGAAAGGTGTTGGAATTCAGAAAGACACAAGTATCCTTGTACATGAATCATGAGGTTAATGTGCTGATTCTTCATCCAACTCAGAAAGCACAATTTCCAACTCCATCAATATCTGTTACTCAGTAATATTTGTCCTGAGCCACTATTAACCATTATATTCATAAACCTCTGATGAAAAAAAGCTGCTCTCATCCTGTGACCATAACCATGGCTTTCAGATACCTCAGTCAGGGTATTGACTTTGTGTCAATTAGGGAGATATGCTGGCTTCTATTACATGAGGATTTGAGTTTAAAAGTAGGTAACTCTTTAATTAGCTACTGTAAATTGTGGGTGGCAGGAAAATTCTAGGGGAGATAATGGGCATGCAAGAGAGCATAAGTTATGGATAAATAGGTAGTTATGACGCCAGGAGTCAGCATCAATGCTATAGGCCAAATACCCTCTTTCTGTATGGTAAAGAAATATGAGAACATATGATAAATATTGGTGAAGCAGTATGTGGACTATTGTGTACACTTCTGGCCCTTCAGCTTAAGGAAGGTGGATATGCTTGCAATAGAGGAAATACAACAATTGTCCACCAAGTTGATTCCTGGTAGAGCAATTTATTGTATGAGATGAGGTTAAACAGACTAGGCCAGTACTGTCTTAGATTTAGAAGAATGAAAATTGATCTTATTGAAATATACAAGAAGGTTGACTGAGGAGAAGGGGAATTGGCTCTTGGCTGGGAAGCCTGTCTACAAGTCAGGGCTCATAGTCTTGGAATAAGTGATCAATATTCAAGACAGAATGGTGAGTGCTGCAGAGGATAAGAGAAAGATGCATATTAATAGAATTGATGGAAATAGAGCTCATATAGGAAAGTGGTTCTGAATTGAGAGAATAGGCAGTATCTTACTGAATGATGGAGCAGACATCAGGAGATGGATGGCTGGCTCCTGCTGCAAGTTTATAAGTGATTGAAATACAAATAGATATAAATGTGTATTTGCTTGCAGTTTGTATTTTAAATGTATTATATTTCATTAAATTGAAAAAAGATAATTAATTCTTGTTGATTTTTTTTTAACATGAGCAACATTCATAAATGCTTAAGTACTTTGATGGCATTTACAGCCCTTTGAGCTTAGTGGTAATAGCACGTGCAGGAAACTAGAGGAAAAATGCTGACTCTAAAAATATAAAACACAATATTTCAGTTCTACAACATTTCCTATGTTCATCCTGGACACAACAGAGACATCAAGAAGAGACCAGTAAACATGAAATTAGACCCATCATCTAAATGCAACATAAAGCAGAGTAGAAGATTATAATATCACTCACTGTGTAACAATGTTGAAGTAAATGGCCAAGTGGACTAATGATTCCCATTTCTGTTGATTGCACAGCAGTTCTAAAGTGTATAATACCATAGCAACCACCCAATGTAAATCAACTATGTTCACATCATCAAACGGGTGTTCAAATGTCAGATCAAATCCACCTTTATCATTTGATAAGGGTGTCACGCAGCTTGGGACATTGAAGATGCCATCTGGATCAATAAACTAAATAAGATGGAAAGCAGCATTTACTATTTGATCAAACTTTCAGAAAAGAACTTAGTCTATATAAAATGTAATTACATAAACTGAAATGTCAATAATATTTCCTGCATTTCCTTAAAAATCAGTAATGAATCAGGGGTAAAATATTCCTGCTTTGCAATTACCAGCCAGTTTAAATGTAAGGATATTTAAATCATAAAGAAGCAGGGTTGTCCAGAAGCAACAACTTGCATTAATATAGCATCTTTAACTCAAGTCATCCTGAGTTATTTCACTTAAAGAACATTAAGCAAATTTTGACACTGAAACCCAAAAGGAGATGTAAAAGAGATGAGCAAAGGATTATTACGCAAAAAAATTATTAAGTAGAGGGAAGTAAGGAACCACAAATAGTAAAACTGAGATCCAGGTATTATAGGGGGTTGTGAGAGAATACAGAGCTAGGGAGGAGAAGGCTAGGAAGAGATTTGAAACTCAGACACTACTTTTTCAACAGGATGAACGTGGGCCTTTTTTAATGCTAAAATAATGTACTCAGAATTGTTTGCATCTTCCATCATCAATAACAATGGTCTAAGTTATTCCTGACCATTGAATGCACACTCTGGTGTATCTGATGCCACTACCTGAACAAAATTACTGCTATTCTGTAGATGCAATATCATATCAAGGAGATTCTGTGCAGCTAAGTTAAATGGTAGACAGAGAATCAGCTTGACATCGTCTGAGCTTAAAACGCCTTCTTTTGCTGAGTCCATTCTAGTGATGTACATCATTGCAATATGTGCACAGTTCCATAGAAGTTGACATGCATTCTGCAAAATTGTCCAATGTCCTCCACGGTGTGCAAGCACCTAAAATTGGAAAATATACTTTAATGAAAGCATGAATGAGTTAAACGGGGTAGCTTTCTGCTTAGCATAAACTCCACTGTGATAAATATCAAGAGGTTTACTTTATCTAAAAATATTTCTTTGGTGTCACAGATATTCTAAGTGAGTAATTTATTAAAAAGCCATTCTTCCTGTATAATTGTAGTATCACTACAGTAAATATTGAGAATAATATGCAAGCCATTTCTAACAAATAATTTTAAATCATAAAGAGCAGTAAAGAGGAGCAACCAAGATATTGTAGTAAATCTATAGATGGCCCTTCATTACTGTGTATTTATATTGAATAAAATAAGCTGAAAGCAATGCTGATCAACAATGTTTGAAGCATGCAGAAAGCCCAGCAGAAGAAAATTTAAGAAGCATTATCATTGGATTCATCTCTGGAAGGTTATCCTCAAATCTACTGCCTTTCCTTACGGATTGGAAGATAAATCCTCTGAAATGGATTTTCACTGGTGGGATTAATCACTGGCTCATTGTAATCGATTGAGACACTCCATGCTGTAGTCCCTTAAAGGAAGCTTTTTTACTAAGGATTGAAGGAGTCACAGAATGATTAAACTCTTCCACTCTTTAACAAAACAGCACAAACACTGCTGCACTCTGCAATGCTAAGTCAATGTTAAGGAAAGGGCTTCAGAATTGGTTCAAGTTCTTGGAAAGGGATAACTTCAATCCAAAGAATGCTGTTAACAGCATTGATCAGTAACCTAGATATTGTCAACTTGTATGAACCTCAGTAGATGTTTAATCAGTTTGAAATGCTAACAGAATGCTGAATACAACTACGGCAACTGCATCAGTTCCCTCAAAATGCACAGAAAAGAATGTGTATTTTATAGGCTAATATTGAAAATCTCATTTTGTTTCTGTCTTTTCTAGAAGGCTGAATGAGGCAAGTAACGAACAATAATGACACATTTTCTTAGCACAAAGTATGGCAGAACAGAAACCTGCTGATTCCACTAAACCTGAAGTTATCATGCAGCTCAAACCTGACAGGGCAGTGAGTGACTGGAAGTTCACATTGTCTGCCTTAAAAAATACAGAGATCAGGCCATTGAATCCATGAAAAAAAGCTAGATGCGATGGGGGAAAATGAATAAGCAACCAGTGTGGCTCGGTTGATAGTGCTGCTGCCTAAAAGTCTCAGTCAAGCAGGTTTGATTCTAACCTCAGTTGCTGTTTTATGAAGTTTACTCATCCTCCTGTGACCACAGGGATTTACTTCGGGTGATCTATTTTTCTCTCACATCCCAAGGTTTACCGCTAACTGGCACAGTAAACTACCCCTAGTGTAGGCAACAAGTAACAGAATTATAATGGAGCTGATAGGTATAAAAGAGAATAAATTATCAGGAAATAAAGGGAATAAGATTGATGATATTGCTGTGAGAGCCAGCACAAACTCAAAGTTCAAAGTAAATTTATTATCAAAGTACATATGTGTGCATTACCATATACTACCTTGAGATTCATTTTCTTTCAGGCGTTTACAGACAAAAGAAATACAATAGACTGACTAACAATCAATGTGCAAAAGACAAACAGTTCAAGTAAAAATAATACTGAGAACACAAGTTGTAATGAGTTCTTAAAGATGACTCTGTAGGTTGTAAATTCAATTCAGAGTAGTGGTGATTGAAGTTATTCAGGAGCTTGATGGTTGTTGGGTAAAACTGTTCCTGAACCTGGTAGTGTGGGACCTAAGGGTTAGTACAGCTGCATGGGCTGGATAGTGGGGGCCTTTGATGATTGATGTTGCTTTCTTGTGATAGCCTTCTTTGTATTCAGAGGGCTGAATGGCCTGCTTCAATGTTGTGAGAAATATGAATTGAACAGAAATATCATCACAAGCAATGTGAATTATCTAATGTTTTCATTGCTTGGAAAATAACTCATGGAAGCAAGCACTTTAATTAACATAAATATTTTGCTAATGTAATTACCACTGCTCTTCTGAAGTGCAAGAATGCTTTGCTCAGTTGGTCTATAATGAAGTTGGTAGAACTGCTCTGCATGCCTGCTTCTTCGCTAGTGAGTACAGATTCTTCCTTCATTTGAATTGCTGATATTGACAGCTCACTTTCAGAGCTTTCAGAGATACTATCACCTATGTAATTAAAACATTATGCAATAAATAGTTATTCTTGTTTTAAAATTCATAACTTCAAAAATTCAACACAAAACATATTAACAAAACTATATAACCTTTTCTGAAATTTAATATTATGTATGGGAACTGTAAGAGCATTTGAATTCTGCCTGGTGGAAATCAGGATCTGCTAGGTGGTGTGGACCTTGAAGATGAAAAATATTTATTAAAAACTTGATCTTGAATAGCCGAACTAACTTGTCAATGCCAGTGCTGGTCTAAACAAGCTGAAAATGCTGGTCAAACATATCTGTAGAAAGAGGAACAGAGCTAAAGTTTCTAGTCACTTACCTTTCTATTCCGATAAAGGTCACAGCCTCTCTCAACAAGCCCTACATGATCAGCTATTTCTAGCATTCACAGAACTTTACTATTGGCAGGTCTGTACTCCTATAGTCAGGGCTCAATATTCTGATAGAACACATATCTTGTGCTAAGGATCCAGCACTTCATGTCACCCTTGCAGCAAAATCAATTAGGAAAATAGTATTAGATGGAAAGAGCTAACATCATTCACAGTGTATTGTGCCATCATTAGCTTACTAAATATTAATGGCAAATACATCTCCACACCATAAAATATGTGAAATTTTATACCTCCTGGCAACATCACTTTTTTAGTATTCTCTGCTACAAATCCCATCAGATATTTAAAAACAGCAGATGTATTAGCTTCAGTCTCAAAGCAAAGTAGCATTCCTGGCAATTCTGTGCACCTGAGCAGTGGTGCCTGGTATTTGTGAAAATTATTGGAGCTTCAGGGAATTTGGTGCAAATTCGTGTTACAATAGCAGTTTGCCCACGCCAATCACATATTATTGCTGAGTTGAGTTATAACCTGAAATACCTCAAGGTCAGCTATTCATTACTGCCCCCGGATGTGAACCACTGTATTGTTTTCTGAAGAACAACACAGAATTTCCAAGAATATGCTCACCTTTCATTGTGAGGCCCTCCACTGGTCGGAGTTGACCAGGGATGTACCAGCTATCTATGTAATACGCAAGCCTGTAGGCAAGCCAGGGTAGTATGATATGAAGAACACACTATTGCACAGGCTTCCCCTCTCCATGCAGATAATGAATTCACAGAAACAGCAGAGATCAATGCAGTTTGACACCAGTGGCATTGCAGGAGTTGCCAGTTAGCATTGAACTCAATGTAGGACTACCTTACTTCAGTTCCAGATTTTTCCTTCAGGGTTTACACACAAAGCCTTTCCCTTGAGTGGATATAGCCACAAGGCAGAGGAGGTGTTAGATCAGAGTACTCCTTCTCCTAGATAAGCTGCCATCCATGATTTACAAGCCCCATTTGCCCAAAACGGTTGGTTTTAAGGTGCCAATAACCCGCTTTTGTCCCTTCTCTTTTCAGTAAAAATGGTTCGGCTGGGATTAGTAGCTAAGACACACATGAAGACCAGGAGGTGGTTGTCAGAGGCTACTTGAGACACACGCCACTGGGAGCATTTAATAGGTAGTGGGAGCTTAACCCCACTCCCACCCCCAACTATAACAAACTTAAGGAACCACGTCTTTCGTTACATGTCCAATTAATGACTTTTCTTTGAAACACCAACAGTTGTGTTTTATTTTACTACTAATGTTAAATGATCCAGATTTATAATGATTTCAAGCATTTTATCTGCTGGATGGAATAATGAGTACCGTTTTGGTCACCATACTATCTAACAGATGTTAACAATCAAGACAGTATGCATTAATGATTCACAAGGATGTTGCTGGGACCAAATGGCTTGAGTTATACTGTGAAACTAGATAATCTGGAGCAAAGGAGGCTAAGGGGTGACCTTACAGAGGTATAGAAAATCATGAGGGGCATACATTAGCTGGATGGTTATACTATTTTTCCAAGAGTAGGGGAGTCTAAAATAGGAGACAGAAGTTTAAAGTTAAATGGGAAAGATTTAAAGGGAATCTGAGGATCACATTTTTCACACAGAAGGTGGTGGGTAGGTGAAATAAGCTGCCAAAGGTGGTGTTAGAGGTGGGTACAATCAGTGTTTAAAAAACTTTTGGGTAGGTACATGGATTGGGAGAATTTAGGGGGATATGGGCAAAACACAGGCAAATAAGATTAGTATTAATAGGCATCTTTGGAACTATTCTAATTGGAGTGTGGCCCGGGAGGGGCAGACACAAGTCTGTCCATTCGGGAGCTGGGGTTGGATCAATCTTTGTCTGGCATCTCATCCACAGCTGTTCCAACATGGGTGGCCCTGAGTTGGCATTGCTTGATGGAATCCTTGAAGCATGCAAACCTCCACACAACGTCAACATGTTGATCCAGCTTGTGGAGGTGTATTACTCTGATTCTGTGCAACTTTTTTTTTTGAGTATTTGTTGACAGATGCTACAAATGACACCACCTGAAACACAGAATACAACCTATGGAACATATTTGTTGAACAGAAATATACATGCATGAGTTGTTCAACAGCCTGACCATTCTGCTTTTGAATACAACCTGAAGTTAAATCCGATGATTCTTCCTTTGTTCTGTCTGTATACAGATGAAATTCGAACAATGTTTCAGAATCACCACACTCTGTGTCAACAAGTAGAGCACCAGAGTTATGAAGGGTAAAAATGTCAGGGTCCAGAAAGGAGTATCTGTAAACAAGAAAGCAACAATAAAACTGCTCTTCAGTGTTCCAGTTCCTTGAGAAACAAAGGCAGCCTTTGCTGAGCACCAGAAATATTCTGCCAGGGATGATGGTGGGAGGCAAAAACATTAGAGGCATTTAAGATGCTCTGAAATAGGCACATGGATAGGCTGAGAATGGACATTGTGTAGACAGAAGGGATTAGTTTAGATACACATTTAGTTAGGGCCAAAGTGGCCTTGATGACTTGCCAAACTAATATCACTGCTACTATCAATGGCAGTGAATCTAACAATGATTGCTGCAGAAGTTTGCATCTTATACAATAATGTGAAAATATACCACTTCAACCCAGATAAATCTGTCTTTTATGGATATGAAATTATTTGGCATATTTTTAAGGCTAATACTAAGGAAAAGACAACAGCTCCTAGAACTGTAGCTTCTGACCCTGACTATAGTTCAATAGGTATCAGCTTTGCTTAGAAAACATGAACCAAGGATCAGAGTACTCAAAAGATAAAAATGAATGTTAGTGTTGATGGTCCAAAGCTACATCCTCTTGCAACTTCTGTTTAGCTCTCAGTTAATTATGATATTTTGGTTGTTTCAATAAGCAATTCTTTAAATTCTCATTAAACTATTGGTTCTTGGGTACAGTTTCTATCTGTCTATGGTGCCTACATCAAAGTAAATTTCAAAGTCACAGTAAATTTATTATCAAAGTACATATATGTCACCACTACCCTGGGGTTCATTTGTTGTAGGCAGTTGCCAGAAAATAAAGAAATACAATAGCAGTTATGAAAAACTGTACATAAGCACAGATTGACAGACAACCAAAGAGCAAAAGAAGACAAATTTTTCAAATAAATAATATGAAGAACATGAGTTGTAGAGTCATTGAAGTGAGTTTCAGTTGAAGTGGAATCAGTTCAGTCAACCAAAATGCTAATTTATAGCAATATCCCATCTAACTGCATAGATATCTATATAGCTATACCTAGTGTCCATGTGGCTATAGAAATATCTCTTAAATGTTAATATCATATTATGCTCTGGCTGTGTATTTCCAGGTTCCTAGCAGTCTCTTTGTAAAACCTTACCTCACAAATCTCATTTAAACTTCCCCTTTCTCATCTTAATGTTACCCTCCCTCAGTATATGATATTTCTGCTCTGCACAAAGGATTCTATCTGACCCATGTCTTTTATAATTTTATATACTTGTATCGGGTCATTCCTCAGCCTTTGGTGCTCCAGAGAAAACAAGTGTACTTTGTCTAACATTTAATACTTTCTAATCTGTGCAACATCTTGGTGAATCTCTTCTGCACACTCTCCACAGTCTCCATATCTTTTCTGTAATGGAGCGACCAGATCTGAACACAATATAACAAATATGGCCTAAGCAAAAGATCAAATTCATGCAGTTGCCGAACTTTTATACTCAATGCCCTGACAGATAAAGGCAACAATGTTCAATGCCTTCTTTACCGCCCTGTCTAACTGTTTTGCCATACAGAGATCTATGGACTTGCAGTTCAAGATAACTCTCTATATCAATGCTCTGAAGGGTCCAACTATTTACTATATATTTTCCTTTTACATTCAATATCCCAGATTGCAATACAGATATAAACTCCATCTGCCTCTTCTCCATTTTTATTTCCAACTGACCTATATCCTTTGATGAGGAGGCAAAAGGGACTGTAGATGCTGAAATTTGGAACAATATGCAAAATGCTGGTGGAGTTCAGCAGTTCTGGCAGAATGTGTGAAGTGAAATGGACAATCAACATTTTGGGTCAAAACCCTTAATTTGGATTGAATGATAGAAGGGTGATAGCCAGTATAAAGTGGTGAGGCAAAAGACTGGAGCAGGAGCTGGCAGGAGATAGATGGGTCCAGGTGAGGAGGAGGGGAGAATAGAAATAGTAACAGAGCTTGAACCTTTAAGGAATCCTGCAAAAGGACCTTTACACCACTTATTTTGTAAAAATTTTGCTCCCCACTTAGAAAATATTCTATGCCTTTATTCCTATTACCCAAGTGCAGGATCATACAATTCTCTACACTATATTCCATCTGCCATTTCCTTGCTGATTCTCCCTAAGTCCTTCTGCAGACTCCCTGCCCCTCCACCTATCTTTGTATCCTCTGCTAACCTAGCCACCAAAGCATCATCCAAATTATTGACATATAACATGAAAAGGAACAGCTCCAATACTGACCCCTGTGGAACACCACTTATTACTGGCAGCCAACCAAAATAGGCCCCCTTTATTCTGACTCTTTGCCTCCTGCCAATCAATCTATTTTTGAATCAAAGCTTGTATCTTTCCTGTAATACCATGGGCTCTTATCCCATTAAGTAGCCTCCTAAACAATACCTTGTCAAAGGACATATGTCCAAGTAGATGCTGGTAATGATCTTTCAAGAATCACTAGATTCTGGTACGGTTCCAGAAGAATGGAAAATTGCAAATGTTACTCCACTCTTCAAGAAGGGAGAGAGACAAAAGAAAGGAAACTATAGACCAATTAGTCTGACTCCAGTGGTTGGGAAGATGTTGAAATCAATTATTAAGGATGAGGTATCAGGTTACTTGGAGGCACACTGTAGTCAGCATGGTTTCCTCAAGAGAAAAGTCCTGTCTGACAAATCTGTTGAAATGCTTTGAAGAAATAACAGACAGGATAGACAAAGGAGAATCAGTTGATGTTGTGTACTTGGATTTTCAGAAGGCCTTTGGCAAGGTACCACACTAGGTTACTTAACAAGCTATGAGCCCATGGTATTACAGGAAAGATTCTGCCATGGATAAAGCAGTGGCCAATTGGCGGGAGATAAGAGTGGGAATAAAGGGAGTCCTTTCTGGCTGGCTGCTGGTGATAACTGGTGGTCCATGGGGGTCTGTCTCAGAACTGATTCTTTTTACATTATATGTCAGTGATTTGAATGATGAAATTGATGTCTTTATGGCCAAGTTTGTGGATGATATTAAGAAAGGTAGAGGGGCACATAGTTTTGAGGAAGTAGAGAGGGTACAGAAGGACTCAGACAGATTAGGAGAATAGGCAAAGAAATGGCAGATGGAATCAAGTGTTAGGGTGTATATAGTCATGAACTTCAGTAGAAGAAATGAAAGGGCTGACTATTTTCTAAATGGAGAGAAAATACAAAAAACTGAGAAGCAAAGGGACTTGGGAGTCCTTGTGCAGGATTCCCTAAAGATTAATTTGCAGAGTTGAGTCTGTGGTGAGGAAAGCAAAAGCAATGTTACCATTCATTTCAAGAGGACTAGAATATAAAAGCAAGGATGTAATGTTCAAACTTTGTAAGGTAATGGTGAGGCCACATGGAGTATTGTGAGCAGTTTTGAGCCTTTTATCTAAGGAACCATGTGTTAAAACTGGAGAGGGTTCAAAGGAGGTTCACAAAAATGTTTCCAGGATTGAATGGCATGCATTATGAGGAGTGTTTGATGGCTCTGGGCCTGTACTCACTAGAATTCAGAAGAATGAGGAGTGACCTCATTAAAACCTATTGAATGGTGAAAGGCAAACAGACAGACAGACAGACATGCTTTATTGATCCCGAGGGAAATTGGGTTTCATTACAGCTGCACCAAGAATAGTGAAGAAATATAGCAATATAAAACCATAAATAATTAAATAAGTTAATCATGCCAAGTGGAAATAAGTCCAGGACCAGCCTATTGGCTCAGGGTGGAGTTGGGAGGGAGGAGTTGTAAAGTTTGATGGCCACAGGTAGGAATGACTTCCTATGCCGCTCAGTGTTTGCAGATGCTGGAAATTCAAGCATCACACAGCCGGTGGAATGGTGAAAGGCCTTGACAGAGTGGATGTGGAGAGGATCTGAAGGTCGCTAGTTCGAGCCTTGGCTGAGGCTGCCTGTGTGTCCTTGAGCAAGGCACTTAACCACACATTGCTCTGCGATGACACCGGTGCAAAGCTGTATGGGTCCTGATGCCCTTCCCTTGGACAACATCGGTGGCATGGAGAAGGGAGACTTGCAGCTTGGGCAACTGCCTGTCTTCAATAAAAAAAAAACCTTGCCCAGGCTTGCACCCTGGAAACTTTCCAAGCCACAAATCCGTGGTCTATCAAGACTAATGGAGGCCTACTACTACATATGGAAAGGATGTTTCCTATGTTGGGAGAGTCTAAGACCAGAGGACACAGCCTCAGAATAGAGGAGCATCCTTTTAGTATGGAGAGGAGGAGGAATTTCTTTAGCCAGAAAATTGTGAATCTGTGGAATTCTTTGCTACAGGCAGCTGTGGAGGCCAAGTCG